>NW_008824361.1:363569-372777 GCF_000699105.1 Pygoscelis adeliae | reverse complement strand
CTGGGTGGTTCCATGGAAAAGTCCCTGTAATGCTCAGGTTGAATTCATCTCACTTCACATCAGATATCTGTAAGGTTGGTTTGCTTGGTTGTCTAAAGTAAGCAAATCATCCAGGCTCCCTCTCTGGAGAGTGAAGAGATGAGCAAGAGTTCAGTCCAGAGGTTGATTTATCCCAGATATCTGAGGCAACTGACTTAGATCAGATGAATCACTCTCAGACAGTTGCTCATTCAGTCCTTTGGCCGTTGAGAGATCTTGGACAACAGCTTTTGCTGCAACAACTAGCTTTTGGATGGCTGAAGCCAGCTAAAATGAATCCTGCCCCTCGCTGCCCACCTGTACCTTTGCAAGTATACCCTGCTTTCCAGACATCCCTGTCTCCAGGATCCACTTCCACACATTAACCTCCACAGTTGCTGCATGAGGAAGGACAAAACACCTTCAGCAAAGTGGCAGGAGAGGAACCAGCGGGGCATCCCAGTTCATGGGGGAAACCTCATTTGGCATTTCCCCCATAGCTGCTTCAGCAGCAAGACTGGCTCCTTCCGCCAGCAAAGGGGACTCCCACAACAACATCTCCTACTGCTTCACTTTTTTTTCCTGGCAGAAAGGATTTCCCCAGGTCTTCCTAACTTTTGCTGGAGTTCAAACCAATCACTCCTTGCCTTTTCCTCAAGTGACAGTTATTTGCTTCTCTGGCAGCTGTGGGTGTATCTGGAGCCTGTTTCTGTACCCTCTCCTCAGTTGTCATTACTCTTGGCAAAACTGCCCCAGCCCATCAGTCTCCCCATGCTGGCTAGTTTTTCCATACTCACAAAGTAAGTTTTCAGTGTTTCTGAGGCAGCTGAAAACATTAAATTTCTTCCAACTCCACAAACTGATTGTCAGCATCCAAAACAGGAGCCCAAACTCAGATGAATTTGTTGACTGCAGCCCTGCAGAGGAGGACTTGGGGATACTGGTGGGTGACAAATTGGACGTGAACCAGCAACATGTGCTTGCAGCCCAGAAAGCCAATCGTGTCCTGGGTGCATCACCAGCAGCATGGCCAGAAGGTCAAGGGAGGTGATGTTCCCCCTCTACTCCACTCTCATGAAACCCCACCTGGAGCACTGCATCCAGCTCTGGGGTCCCCAGCACAAGACAGACATGGACTTGTTAGAGGGTCACCAAAACAACCCAAGGGTTAGAACACCCCTCCTCTGAAGAAAGGCTGAGAGAGTTGGGGTTGTTCAGCCTGGAAAAGAGGAGGCTCCAGGGAGACTTTATTGAGGCCTTTCAATATCTAAAGGGGGCTTATAAGAAAAATGGAGACTTTTTACCAGGGCGTGTAGTGATAGGACAAGGGGTAACAGCTTTAAACTAGAAGAGGGTACTTCTAGGGTAGATATAAGGAAGAAATTTCTTACAAAAAGGGTGGTGAAACAGTGGAAGAGGCTGCCCGGAGAAGTTGCGAGTGCCCCATCACTGGAAGTGTTCAAGGTCAGGCTGGATGGGGCTTTGAACAACCTGATCTAGTGAAAGATGTCCCTGTCCATGGCAGGGGGGTTAGACTAGGTTATCTTTAAAGGTCCCTTCCAACCCAAACCATTCTACAATCCTCAGACCACGATTTATACTTTAGATAGATGTCTCTGCTTTCCTTAGGATGCCCAGCTCCAATAGGGAAGCTCAGTGGGGCAGGGGATCTTCAGCACCTCTGGCAATCATCACACCAGCTTGAGTGCCAAAATGGGACCGGGGTAAGCTGAAGTCTCACCATCAGGCCAGGTGTGGGTGTTTATGTGTTGGCATAACGTAGAACATGTTTGCAAAGAGGAATAATCATTTTTGCCTATCAGTTTAATTGTTGAACACTGCCTCTCTCTGCAAACTATTAATGAATAGATGACAACTTTCTGTAATTTAGTCATTAGTCCTAATTATTCACTCCATCTCTCCTATTAATAACATGCAGTCAGCAGATTGACAGTAAACAGCTCCATGCAATTATTTTGCTCAGTGAAGTTTGAAACATGAGCTGTGCCAGGTATTTCTGATGGGGCACAGATTGCATGGTGCATCTCTGTCTACCCACCGCGTGGCTATTAAATCCCAGAACCACATTTCTGGTGTGAATGCCCCTGTTTGCAAAATGAACATGAGCCAAAAAGCTGCTGGTTCCCAGACTCAAAGGCATTTGTTTGAATATCTGTGAAAAGTGAATACAAAGAAGGACTGAAGCAAATATCTTAAATAGCTCAATAAATCACCAGTCTCAACTTCACAGGAGACAGCTTTCTTTAGGCTCACCGTGCATCCACATATTAAACAACAGTGTGAGAATTTGCCACCTGAAACTAAGAGCAATTTATTGCAAGGGTACACAAGGAATACCCAATATTTAATTAGCATGATGTTAATTAGCTACATCACATTGCTTTCTTCCATCCACACCATGATCTAAGCAGATTCAGGCTCCTGACTAGTGTGAAGCCTTTCTTTCCCTGTGTTACCTGGGCAAGGATTCTGGACATCACCAAACTATCAGCAAGTTACTTATGGCTTAACAGTTTTAAGGCCATTTGAGGTTGTAGTCCTAAATTTCACCCTCAGCAGGGAATAGAAACAGGAATCTCCTTTATGCACCGAGATCTAAATTTAAAGCCCCATATCAGGCAAAAACCAACAGCTCACAAGCATGCCCTCATCCCCTGGAACATGTGGCTACAGCATTAACTCCAGACAAAAATCCCTGCTAGAGAAAACTTACTGACTTTTGGTGGGGAGAGCTCCTGTCTTTGTTTTAAATTCACTTGAGATACAGAGTTTATTCAATTATCAGTCATCTAGAGAACAAAATATGGCTTCACTCCAAGTATCAACTGGGCAGGGGAGAAGATGACAACCAGGTTAACCCTTTGTTTACCCTTCAGTTAGACAGAGGGTGGGCAGCAGGATGGCACCAAGCAATCCTACATACATGCATCTCCGAGGTTAAAGCTATCAGCTCAGTCCCCTGCATGCATGCAGAAAGGGCTTTTACACTGGCTATGCCTAGGAGGGCAGGTGGAAAAAAGTCAGTTTGATGTGGTACCCAATGGGAGGATGCTCTGTTCACAAGCCCCCTTTTGTAAGGGGACCCCATGTAGTACAAAGGGCTCTCTGTCCTCAGGGGAGACCCACGGCTGTAAAAAACAAAGAGAGACACCGGGAAAGCGTCTGGTTCATTATTCCCCTCTGAAAAGCTCTCCAGCGTCAGGCTTTTTAAAGGAAGACTCTGGGCAACAACGGGGGTGTGGATTAAGACTGAGATTCATTGGAAGAGGCAAAGGCGGGAGCTGGCAAGATGCAAATCCTCACCAAATGCCCTGGGAAGCACGGAAGGTCTTGGGCTGGCAGCAGGGACCACATGCTAGCACACAGGGCTCCTGGGAGAGGTCAGAGCTGCAGTACTATAAAGCAGTTTTCTTTGCTCCTCTAGGATGCATCTGAAGCACTTGAGGGGCACCACTCCCATAGAGATTACTTTAATGCCACTGGTTTTGCTGGGGCTGTGCAACCACACTCACTGGTGGCTCTGGAGAGCCACAAGATACCAGATAGAAAGCAAGCACCAGCCAGCACAACTTTTCCACATGCTGCTCAAAGTCTATTCCCAACCATAAATACAATTTCTGCTGGAGGAGATGGTGGGGAAGGTCATACTGTATTTGGGATGCTAAAGCACAAGCCTGCTGCTTTCTAGGAATCTCTTCTGTATTAAACTGATCTGACTTGGAGCTCACATCATCATCCTTGCCACTCGCTGCAAGCTGGGGTGTTCCTGCAAAGCAAGATTTGCTCTCAGGGGAACCGGGGAGCAGAGCCCTTCCTGGCAGGAGGCAGAGATGGGAAGCTGGATCTGTCCTCTGCGAGAGGCACAGTAAATGGCCTCCCTTTCCTTTGTCACTACCTGGTAGAAATACGTCTGGGAAGCAGCAGGCTGCAGTAACCGGGTGTGGAGCATCTTCGCCTGGGCTGAGCTTGCCCTCTGATGGTAAGCGCTGGTAGTGAGAAGCAGGTCTCTCCCAAACCCATCCTCTCCCCTGGGGCCTGGGGGGTTTCCCCACCCCAGCTGAGCCCCCTGATGCTAATAAAGCATTTCAGAGTGCTGCTGCCAAGAAGGCATCCTCAGCTCCTGGGCTGAAGGTTGTCCCAGTAAGGGCAGCTAATCCAGGCACTCCCTCGGCCATGACAGCTCAAGTCACTCCTTGCCTCAGGCAGGGCTGGGGGGGGACAGGGGCTGGCAGAGGGCAAGCAAGGCAGTGCAGGGGTGCTGCAGCAGCTCAAAGGGGGCAACAAAGCCACAGAATGCTTTTTTAAGCCCTGGTTTAAGAAAGGAACAAGGGAATATGAAGGAAAACAAGTAGCTTCTGCCAGTCATCTACCAGCTTACCCAAATCCAGCAGCTGACTCTTTTAGAAAGCAGGCAGGGGAAGCAGCCAGGGCACAGCCACATCTGCAGTTACTAATGTCAGGGAGCAGAGGACTACCTCATGCAGGGGGACAAGCCAGGAGTCAAGGGTGACCCCAGCACAGCAGGACACTCACCAACAAGGGTGCAGCCCCAGGGGACCTGAACACAGCAGGCAGGGCTGGGTGCTGGTTACAGGGTCCATCAACACTCCCAGACACAGCAAAGAAGTCAGGTCCTGAGTCCATCCAGCAGCAGATGGTGCCAGAGACAGGACTGGAGACCAGCTACCTACAGCACAAACACCAGGTCCAGCCAGAAGATGGGATTAGTGATAGACACCATTGCACTAGACCTCAAGCAAGGTGAGAAGCCCAGGCCTGACCTTAAATACAGCTCCTGGACCAATGGCCAGAGGGTGCGTGGGTGGAGGTCCCGGATGAGGCTGCTCAAGGCAATCAAGGCTTTTTGGTGCCCCCAGGGTCCTAGCAGCTGGCATGATACTACATGCAGGGGCAGAGTTTAAACACTTGCGCGCCCCCTCTTTTTCCTGCCTCTCCCCTATTTCTCTGCTGAAGGTCAGACCACAGGGCTCACCTCCACAGTGACAGAGCTGTTGGCTCCCTGCTCCTCACAGGAATCTGCTTCCAAATCAGGCACTAAGCAAGGACTTTGCTCCCCTCCATGTTCCTATGGGGGGAAACGTAGAGGATTTGACACCTGCCAATCTTTCTCCCCCGTTTCAGATTGAAGGAGAAGAAAAGCAGCCATGCAAGCATGGAGGTTGCACAGCCAGGAGAGAGTGATACACACACACGTCTGGGGACTCCAGGGTTGGACCTGGGGAAGAAGAAATGTATAGGGTGTAGGAAAAATGAAGGGAGGTCTGGCTGGGTTAGGGTGTTGGGAGTGTAGGTCAGTGGGTGAGGGCCAGGGGTGGTGAGGACTTTAGGTGCTGAGTTTTGTGCATAGTCCCTGGCATTCAGCCTGGCCATCACACTGCATTTCCCTGGCCATGTGTGCAGGGAGGGATAAGAGCAGGCACAACTTTATGTCTTTTTTAATCACAACAAGTCTGTATTGTATCTGGCCTGTGAGTGACAAGACAGCATCACCGTGGGTCATCCTGGGCTGCTGGTGACAGAGGTGACGCAGGAGAGCAGAGCTCACTCCAGCCGGGCAAAGCAGCAAGCAGAGGGCAGGAGTGGTACATACCCATCAGCTCAAACACAGGCAAATATGTATGGATCCTTGGGTTGGTTCAGACAGCAACTTTTATTTGCCAACTGCAAAGGCCTTAGGATAATTTTTCTCACCAGATAACCAGCAGAGACATGATTTTCCTTCCTACTTGAAGGATGAGATGCACCAGACATTTCCTTGTGCCCAGCACGGGTTTGATTTGGGCAATGAAGAATAGCACATGGGCTAGATGGAAATGCCCACCTGTGCCTGCAGAGTTCATGTCTGGCAGAGGCAACAGGGCAGCATGAAATTTCCCAGGCTGGGGACCATCACTAGTTCAATGGATCACACCCTGAAATGCCCTCATTGGTAGCTGCCTTCCATAGAAAGGTAAATTTTTCAAAACCCATTGGTCTGCACCAGGAGAATCAACCCCAATGAATGAAAGTGGACTGGAAAATATTCAGGTTGGTCAACCCTAATACCTAAACCTAATACAAAATGCTCAGCTTGAAAATACTGAGATTTGAAATAGATTTCTCTGTATGTGTTTCACTTCCTGATTTTTTTAATTCTTACAGCTCACTTGTTCCAGACTGCCCCTATAACCACACAGGCCAGACACACACTTCCCTAAAAACGCCACAGAGCAACATGGCTCTGGCAAACACCAGATCCAGGCAGTCGGGGCTGCAAGAAAACATCAACTCTTGCAAACCATGCAGTAAATCCTAACAGGTGGCAACACTAAACACAGATGACTTTTGCTGTCCATAACATAATGGAGGGAGTCCACAGGAGATAGCAGCACACGCTAATGCTCAAAAGAACAATTGCAAGCCACTAAATAGACCTGTTCCATACTATAAGAGCACATAAACTACATCAGTGTCAATCATATTTTGTAGGAAAGAAATCACTCTGGACAGAGATGCCAAATTCATCTCTTAAAATTATTAGTACAGTTACACAAGGAATGAATCTGATCATGGATGTATTTAGGCATGGCATATTAGCCAAGAGTGGGAGCGATAGCAGGGGCTGAGTTTGGCCAGATTCAGGGGGTGTCGATGGGAACAGGTACACCGGGTAAGGAACGGCTGAGCCTCGCCACTGCACTGTGTGAGTGAGAACCAGCGAGCTTTGGCAGTGTTGCAGCATCCTGAGGTGGACCTGGGATTGCACAAACCAAGGGCAGGCCAAGCCTGTGTGATAGAGAAACCATCTCTAGCCCTGCTTACACCGAGCAGAGGACTTAGTTAATATTTGCCTAGAAAGCCCACTCTTTAAATACAAGGTCAAAAACTCTCAGAGTGAAAGGACATGCCATAAGGGAACCTTCACTCTACCCCCAGGCACATGCATTACAGTGCAGTGTTTAATAACAAGATGGTATCTTTTTTTTTCCCCTGTGAAGGGAATTTCATAATTCTGAGCAATGAATCAGGTATTTCTGCTTGTGTAGGTCAGAAATGAAGTCAGGCTCCTCGGTAGCTTTGCTTCAGCACACACACATTGAAATGGCAGTTGCACATGCATTTCTCTTCGGGTGTCTGTAGTGCCTGGAAACTTTGGAGACAGTATTTCAGTATTACAGAAGAATCACCAAATGATTTTAACCTCATTTTAGTTCAATCAAGTTAAATGCCTCTTCAGAAGACCTGAATGATGTAGTTTGCAGTGTAAAGATGACACTTCTCCCAGATAACCTTTTTTTTTTTTTTTGCTTTGAAGGATCAGAGCTTTTTAAACACAGCAGTAAATGTTAATATTTTATTTTGCTGATTCTTCGTTTCTGAAAATGGTTAAACCATTTTTGCTCAAAATCTCTACACCAGCTTGGAGTTAGCCTGAGGCTGATGCATAAAATTCCATCTGCAAGTGGCAAAGGTGTTGTTATAAAGCATTGAAAAAAATCCTTTTTTTTAATAACTCCATATAATCTTAACTATAATAGATGTCGCTAAGCATCCTCCCTCCTAGCACTACTTGCTTCTGCACTATTGAACCAGAAAAGCAATTAAAAAACCAACCAACCAACCCGGTCCCCGACAGTTCCTGCTGTACTCATATCCCAAGCAGCCTGAGTTAACCTAAATTGTATATTTTAATAACCAAATATTCTTTCACAGTCAAGTTTCAGGTGATAACCAGACATGTATCTGAATTGCTGTAAGTGTAATTAGTTCCTACTACTTTGTCAAAACACAGTCATTAAGTGCATCATGCCCCTTCCTCAGGGGCTCTCCCCTGCGCAGGTACCAAGTGGGTACCACTGCCCCGCAGAGGAGATGTCTGCTGTGGGCCGGGAATGCTGAGCTCTCTTCCCTGGGTGCTGCTGCCTTCTGACCATGCCCTCCAGATCCCCATGTCTCTCTGCGTCTGTCTGCAGGAATTGAAATTTGGAGAGATGTGTCCAGGTTTCTCCCAGTAAACTGGGGAGGGAGTGTACCTGATGGGTAGGAACTGGGTCTCCTGAATAGCTTTGCTGCAGGTTAGCTTTAGGAGAAGTTGCTGACAGTCTAATTTTCAGATTTATGGACCATTAAGAGTTCCCATTGACTCTGTAACCAGGTGATGAATTTGTCTACACTTCATTTTTCTCAGCTATAAAATGGGAGAAATGGTATTTCTGTCACTGGCTAGCTGGGAGGTTAATGCAATGATTATTAATAAAGCTTTCTAATGACCTCTGCAGTAGCAATTCCCAAGCCAGGGTGGCAGTTCCTAGCAGGGGTTGCTGCGCTCCTGAATGGACTGACAGACCCAGTGGAAATTAGGTGGCGTCAACGGGCTCAGAAACAGAAGCAGAAGTCATTCTCCTAATGAGTCACCAGCAGTCAGGAATGGAGCCCGGGACGTGACTGTCACTTCCCCCAAACATCTGTCCCACACATCGCTCTGTGTGGAAGAAGTCGCAGTCTCCCTGCATGGTGATACATGCAGAGCGTCCTTAATGATTTCTGCGGCTGTGCTACCACTGGGCATCACAGCTGCAACTGCCTGTTGCACAGGTAAATGGAGCTGAAGTCATAAAAGTCACAAACTTGGGGCTTGTAATAAGTAAGATTTATGTACCCAGAAGAGCAGAACCTATACTGCTATTAAGGTTCATTCATCTATAGACAGTACTTGTCTGCTCCTTCCTTTAATGTCAGGGTTAGCACGTCATCCCTCCTCGCACAGGATCAGAACTAGTACTTCGCTGTTCGGGACACGGTCAGTGAGCAGCTTTGGAGGCTGGAAAATACAGAAAAGTAAGAGCAGATTCCTACAGCCGGTCTTCCAAAATGTACGTCTGTCAGAAATACCTGTTTCATTGTATAAAGTAATCACTAAGGGCTATAGCTAGAGACAACTTATCCCAGAGTAACTGATTTGTTTTCAGCCTAAGTTTCAGGCCAGTCAGGAACAGGTCGCGTTTACTGGCTGTGTAGGAGGTGCTTGCCTTGCTGTGCTCCACACACCTTCGAAGGGAGAGAGGCATAATATTTCCTTTAAGAGGAGATACAAGGGTAATGCCCAGATTAAGCGAGGAAACACAAGCAATCCTTTGGGGGCAGGTTTGAACCTGAACAGGACCCTAGG
>NW_008824361.1:360292-363512 GCF_000699105.1 Pygoscelis adeliae | reverse complement strand
CTCTCCCCTCTCTCCTGAACCCAGCACGAGTTGTGCTTCAATACGGGATCCCAGTCCTGAGGTGGTGCAAGCATCTGGCATGCTGCTGGCTGGAGGAGACAGAGAAAAACCTCTTACAGCTGATCTATCCTGTTTCATTCTTGTACCCCTGCCACTGAGTCTAACAACAGGGTTGTCAATACTTGGACTGTAGCAAATTAATTCTTAGAGCTCATTTCGTTCTCACAGGGACTGGAAGATAACTGACGCACCACTGCTCCAGCTGCAGTGAACTTTTAAAACCGTGAGACTTTATCCATGTCCTTTATCCCCGCACAATGCACAGGTATCTCCGGGAAGTAGCACCTAATCTTCCCTCAGGTTGCATACATTGATCTTGGAACTAGTAATGCAAGGTAACCCCAGGAATGAAATGTCTCCAGAAGCCAGAGCCTGTTCAGTGTTCATCAGGGTAGTGAAGAGAAGGTCTTCTCTTCAAGGGCCTCCAAAAGCTTGTAATGATATCCTAAAACTCAGGTTATTAGCGAGTCAGTCCTTCAGTGCTGAAGGTGCTGGGTGCCACACTCACTGCCAGGCCTGCGAGTAGAGGTGGTGCTGTGAAGGCCAGTTACATACAGGCATAAGTGGGCATATATTTGAGCTTTAATAGTTTCCACCTGTGTCATTTTTCCTCCCTGGAGCACAGTCAGTAATGGCATCAAAGAATAGCAAGACTTTTCAAGGATCAGACAGTATTTCAGTACACATCAAGGATGTAGACGTGCTATTGTCAATACCACTGCTTACTACTACTTTGTTCTTCCCTTGGAAACCTAAAAGTCCATCGCAGACACTCATCCATAAAGCTTTTGGCCCCTCTGGAAGACAAGGAAATGATGCTTTGCTTTCTTTTAGCAAAAGGAAATATGATGCACAGACACATCAACAGTCAGGCTCAAAGAAAGGTATTTAGACACTTCTCTTTTGACTCTACTGAAATCAGGGGGAATCGATGTGTTTCAATGTCTTTGTGGAGTTAGTCCTGAGACCTACCAGTCAGAAGGCTATTTATAGAAAAGAGGGGAACACAATGGCTGAAAAAAAAACCCCAAACCAAACCAAACCACCAAAAAGAACCCCAAAAACTATAAAAAGGAAACTTTTTTCATAACAGCAACAAAGAGTTGACTATAATGGCAGATGTCAGCTTGTAAAAGTAAGACTACTGACCTGGATCTCAAAGAGAAGCTGCCTTTGCATTTCCTGGCTTGCACGGATCCACTGATCCGCGTTTACACGCTACATTCCTCAGAGACACAGTCTGGGTTTTGTTGACTGTCTTGGGTTTTTTTCCCAACATTAGGGGTAAATACACAGAGGCAAATACCCAACGGTATTCAAACACATTTGAGAGGGGAGGTCGGGAGGAGCACTCCACAGCTCTCCACATGCAGCAGCATCGATGGAGTAAATCAAGAGCTGTGTTTCATAGAATCATAGAATCATAGAATCATTAAGGTTGGAAAAGACCTCTAAGATCATCGAGTCCAACCGTCGACCCAACACCACCATGCCCACTAAACCATGTCCCTAAGCGCCGCATCTACACGTCTTTTAAATACCTCCAGGGATGGTGACTCAACCACTTCCCTGGGCAGCCTGTTCCAATGTTGAACCACTCTTTCAGTAAAGAAAGTTTTCCTCGCATCCAATCGAAACCTCCCCTGGCGCAACTTGAGGCCATTTCCTCTCGTTCTATCGCTTAGTTACTTGGGAGAAGAGACTGATACCCACCTTGCTACAACCTCCTTTCAGGTAGTTGTAGAGAGCGATGAGGTCTCCCCTCAGCCTCCTTTTCCAGGCTAAACAACCCCAGCTCCCTCAGCCGCTCCTCAGAAGACTTGTTCTCCAGACCCCTCACCAGCTTCGTCGCCCTTCTCTGGACACGCTCTAACACCTCGACGTCCTTCTTGTAGTGAGGGGCCCAAAACTGAACACAGTATTCAAGGTGCAGCTTCACCAGTGCCGAGTACAGGGGCACGATCACTTCCCTACTGCTGCTGGCCACACTATTTCTGATACAGGCCAGGATGCCATTGGCCTTCTTGGCTGCCTGAGCACACTGCTGGCTGTCAACCAACACCCCCAGGTCCTTTTTGAACAGGCACTCCCTTTGGGACATTTGTGATCCAATGTCCCTGCCATGCTGCTGCATGCCAGAGAGGTCTCCTGACAAACACTGCCTACCTGAAGCCACCTTTCTTTCTCTCAGACCAGTTTTACCAGCTCTCATACTGGTTTTACAGCCCACTGAAGGCTCACTCTGCTATCTGTACTGGGAAGAGTGCTGCAGAGCTGATTGATCTCTTTGGGTGTTTTCCCATACCTGGGTTTAGGATTACTGTCCTCAGGGAATGCCCTAGAGTTTCACCACCTGCCTCTTTAACCCTGGACAGGTAAAGCTGACTGCAGACAATACAGTTACTCAATGCAAAGCAGGCAATACTTGTCTATAGGTTGTTGGAAGAGAAATGAAAGGAAACAGGTATCTCTCTGCAGTATTTCTGGCCAAGCTGAGAAGTTGGCAAGTGCTGTGTTTCAAGAATCCTTCAGTTTGGCTTGCAAAATTCTGGGGTTGGGGGCAACATTTCCTTTAACACCCAAAACATCTTTGGGGCATCATTCATTAATACTTTATTCATTAACTTATGCAGGAAGCGGTCTGCCCTTGCTTCTGTAAAACCATGTAGGGAAATGGGAACACCCCACGGGCCTGGCTAGCGAGATTCCCACCTGCCCAGGCAGTGAAGAGAGCCGGCTCAAGCCCAGCAAAAACTGTTAACTCATTACTGGACGCCTTTCTGTGGGGCTGGACAACATGCAACACTCAGGGTAAAGCTCAGCAGGCGGAGAGCTGCTCTTCGAGGTACACATCTAAGGTGGTAACTGCAGGCAAGAGCACCCTGTGAGACACGGATCAGTCCTGCCCCTTCATGGGACCCCCTCTGTGGTGCTGAGGGGTCGGGTGGCCGGGGATGGTCTCTGCGGCAGAGCGTGGCACCCTTCCTCCTCAGCGCTGCCGCACTCTCTGATGGAGATGTCGTGTCGGGGGGGAACGCCTCCTTGCTTACAGCAAGAGCTGGGTTTGCCCCGTGTGGCCTTCACCGGGGCAGGCGAGGGGGGCGGGCAGGCTCCTGGCCCACAGCCCCCGCCCCGCCCGGCTCCGTCACATGGCCCCTAA
>NW_008824361.1:357295-359710 GCF_000699105.1 Pygoscelis adeliae | reverse complement strand
GGTAGCGGCGCGGGCGGCGGCAGCAGGAAGAGGCCGCTGCTCACCCCGCTCTGCAACGGGGTGATCAACTCCTATGAGGACAAGAGCAACGACTTCGTCTGGTGAGTGCGATATATCGCGATAGTGGCACCCGCTACCCCGCTGAGGGAAGCCGGGGCGCCGCCATGGCGGCGGGAAGCCCGGGGGGTGTAAAATACTGGCGGGAGGACGGAGCAGCCGGCAGCGGCACCTCAGGGGCTCTCTGAGGGGGAGGAGGCGTTTGTACGACTAATGGTCCTCGAGGGAGTATGGCTTTCGGGTTCCCCCCCTTCGTGGCTATTTGTTTGGTTTTTTGGCCCTGTGTAGCAGCGTTGCTTTCACCCTCTCTGTTTTTAAGCAAAATCAGGTTATTCCCAGCAGGTTCCTCCTTGAGTATGCTCCGGAGCAGTCCAGCTTACCGGAAAGGACCCGCAACCCGACGTGTTTCCTCATAATGTGTTGACATTGCAAGCAAATATCCTGTTTTCCTGGGTGACGTAGCCTTGGCAGGGGCCAGAGGGGCTCTGGCCTCCTGTGGGTTGGATGGCCCCTCCGGAGCCCTCGTGCTGCCCTGCTCTGATCTCTGGAAGAGGAGCCAGCAGAGGATTTTGTGCTCCTTCGGATGTGGATCCAGGGAGTCTCATGGTGGTTGATAGATCCAGCAAAGCTGGTGTGGGTTTGCCTCCCTTGCTGGGAAAGGTTGGCTGGTTTGAAACAGCAATAAGGTTTGTGTCAGTCTGGCACCTAAAACCAGATGAGTGGGAAATCTTGGCGATGATGAGATAAAGATTTTTCTTGAAGCTGTTTGGATGCTGTCCTTCTAATGTTCAGCCAAAGCTGCAGCTTGTAGCTGGAAATACACTTTCAGCAGAAGTGGTAGACCAAGGCCCACTGCAATGCGTGGTTTGAGAACTGTTGGTAATTTGCAGTTTTAAAGAGAGCCCATTGCTAATGGGTTTCAAACCTCCTAACATAAGGAGTAGGTTTGATTTTTATAGCTGGTTGGATGTACTAAAATGTGAGAACAGAAAGTAGGGGTAAGCATTCGCATCTGAGAGAGACAAACAGTGAGGAGATACTGGAAAGAAGCTTGAGTTGTAGGAGAGTTATGTATTGGAAAGAAACAGTAAAAATAAAGAGGAAGAGAAGTGGGCCACAGCTTCCAAGATGACTTTGACAGGTCTGACTTCCAGGTGAGGGTTGGATGTTTGGCGTCTCCGCAGGACAGGCATTGTCTCAAAAACCTGTAGACTTGATTTTACAGCTTTGTAAACTGTCTAGCAGAATAGATAGGAAATATCCTTGCTACTGAAGGGAGAACCTGAAGCTGCTAAAAAGTTAGTGGCAGGAAAAACAGTAACTACTTCTTACTAGTAATAAGTAATAATAAAAAATTACTGCTTATTACTGTAAGTAGTCGTTTGCTCAGTAACAGAATTGGGATGAGAGCACAGCTGTAATCAGCTGATGTCCTGCTCTAGGCCATGTTAGATGGATTTAAGGGCACTTGGTGTGGGAGATGGCTGCATTGCTGTTGGTCATGGGGGATAATTTGATTGCGAATGCCTGTGCCCCTCTGTTCCCTCTGCGGTTATACTCTGGCAGTAGTGGCCTGCAACCATTGTTCCCTGTCCCTTTCTAGTCAGCTGTCATTTCCCGTTTTGTTATCTGTCATAGGAATGAGGGTGCTTGAAGGGAAATTACACCCATAACAAGTTTGTAGGCCAGTTGAGGTATATTAAGATGGTTCAAAAAGCTGAGTTTCTTGGTTCTTTTCTGCAGGTAAGTACTGTGCATGCTTCAAGGAGAACATGTAATTAGCTGTTTTCTCATTGAGGAGTGCTGCTAGCTGAACAAGTGAGAGGAAAAAAAAAATCAACTGAGTGGTAATCAGGGCAAAATGTCTCTTCTTGTCCCCCTTTTCTTGGTATTTACAAGAGCCACATTGGGCATATTGAAGTACAGGTCAGAAGCTTTAAGAGCAGTCAGTGATTATAGTTAACTGACCTGGGTTCTTCACTGCTGTGTGTTTCTGTGAGCTGTAGGGCTTGTTCTTGCTATTAACACTAGCTTCAAATTATAGTATTCCTCTTTTTTTTTTTTTCGAGTTAGTAATACAGTTACGTAGTACAGAAATAAACTCAACTGGGCAACTCTGGAATTTTGAGCAATGTCCAAGAAGACAGGTGTGTGTGTGTGGGGGGGGTGTTTAAATAATTGATTTAAATAAGCTTTGGATATCTCAGTCTAAAAAGTGGAAATTTTCCATATGCTGTTTTTTCCAAGATGCTGCCAGCTGCAGGGAACATTTGATAATTTTTCTGAACATGGGCTGTGACTTGCTAGCAGTTAGCTACAGCTGTAAACTCAGTGGTAGAGTCTGCCTGTACCAGACTG
>NW_008824361.1:343153-357269 GCF_000699105.1 Pygoscelis adeliae | reverse complement strand
TTCAAACATTAAGGTGCAAGTGGAAATCCTGTAAATAGTGTTAGTGTGTGCAACCTCCCTGCCTGTCTCCTGAAAGTGCTATCTCAGCAATGTGAGGCTTAGGCTTTAACGTAAATGTTGGCATATGTTGCTAGTCTGAGTTGTGAAATGTTTAGCAAGTGTACTCTCAGGAGTTTGCAAGTGTGTACCGTTTGTGGTATGCATCAGCTTCTGCCTGGAAATGTGTAACTCTAGTCAGGAAAGCAAAGAGGCCTGACTTACTGGACAACTTCACTATAAAAGGGGAAACTTTTTGTTTCTCTTAGTGTAGGATGTACAATTTAAAGGTAGAGTTTGTGCTGCTCCTGCAGCCAGGCCTCTTCCCAGTTGCTTGGAGAGTACCTGAGAGGGAATCCTCTAATCAGAGGATTTTTATCCTGTCCAGCAGTGTAATTGCTTATGGTTTTCCCAGGCCTTACATTAACCCTCCCAATTAGTGGTTGACTAAACCTCTTTAAAACCAGTTACTATCCACTTTGCTCCCTGGATGGAGGGGATCTTACTGTAGGCTGTCTCTTTAGTGGCTGCCTCTTACCAGTGCTTGTTTCTGAGCTGTGGCATAAATAAGAATGTATGGAAGAGAGGATGTTGCATACTGACCTGGAGAGGTACACCTGACAAACTCTGGTGTGGGAAGGGCTGTGTGCCATGTTTAAAGGTGGACTTGCAGGTTCATTGGTTTTTAAAACAGTTCTTTCCTCAGGTGGTTACCTGTTAATGCCAAGCATGGGCCAAGTGTAGTTGTTCACATGTTTGTGATCTGGCAAACCCCTTTAGTAAGGAATACTGCACATTGACCCTGGAGGTCACAAACTGAAAACACAGCAAGCTGTTCACATACCATGTACAATGATGGTTTTTATAATCTGTTGTTATATTGGAGCTTCATATTGAGTAGATACTAATGGCAAGTGATCTTTAACCTGACCACCTTCCGAGTGAAGGACAGAGCCTGCAGCAAGTCCTACTCTCTGCTTAGACCAAAGAGGAGCAGAACAGGAGGGAGATACTGGAATGGGTCTTGTTTGCTACAGAGCAGAAGGAAATTTGAAACATGTTTAAATTCTGTAGTGAGCACTTCAGCCAGGTGTTTGGGTAGCAGCAGGGTGACAGTAGCACTCTTGAGAGGTGCCTTGAAAACAGCTGGCAAAACTTAAAGGCATGAACTTGGTTAAAATGATTTAAAAAATATTTGAGGTCTACCCATAGAGAATGAATGGTAAGCTTTTGCAGTGCTGGATAAAAAACTGTTTAGTAAATAAGGCATCAGTATCTGATGAAGAACAGTTACATTTTTGGCTTGCTGAAGTAACTTGCATCCTTTTTACCTGGCTCTGCTGCTTATAACAAATAGAGAATAAGAGCTATCTCATGCAGAGAAGCCTTGATTTCACCATACCTGTGCTTCTCAATTTCGGTGTACACTATAAGCTGTAGTATGTCTCAAGTCCCCATTGCTCCACTACTTTTTTAACCTTCCCTCTGTGTTAGATTAACTTAAAACAACTGGTGCATTGCAACTTCCATGTGTTACAGCCAGCTTGGATTCAGTAAATATTAAGACGTCAATCTTGTTTCCACTTGTAAATCAGTGAGCATTTTGGGGGGAAACAGTTCTTAATGGAAACTTCAGGCTCTGTTAACGATGACCCTGGCACTGAATGGCTACGTTTGCTGGCTCTGATTGCTTTTTCTCAACTATTTTGGCTCTGTCACTTCTCCAGTCAAACTCGTATGAAGAAGAATAAGTTTGGGAACAGTGGTCTTGGGTGACTGTTGTGTTAGAAGGTAATCTTCATCTTTTTAGCTCTAATTTGTGGTGTCCTATTGTGACAGAGGAGCATTACAGCCTTGTTGATTGCTGCACTCTTTAGAGGCAGGGCATTAGGAGCATGCTGGAAAAAACAGATCTGGCCCTGTGGGGAATAGCAGTTTTTAGCACAATACAGAGAGTGGGACTGTGTTACACAGCATGACTAAAAGAAGGTGAAGAAGTTAAGCTGTTCATCACCAGTGGGGAGAAGCCAGCCTCAGACACTCGCGTAACTGTAAGTCTTTGACTTTCTTTTTTTAAAGGCCAGCTAATAAAATGCAAAGATGCCTAAATCTCCTCTTATTAATTCACCCTTGTTGGCTAAGTTTGGTCCTAACTTATTCGGACTAAACAGTGCCTTGAAACTAAATAACTTCTAACTCGGAAACAGTGACTTGAACTCCTGAAGTTGGTACTACTCAAGACAAATGATGTGCAGAGAAGGGTCTGTCAGAGTAGAAGAGGGACAGGTAGGTGTGTGTTAATTATTTTGGAGGCTTCTTTTGAGGAACAGAATTGGTGGCTCAGTTGGTTCAGAGAGTAGCATTCTAGTTTGATTCACTTGCCTTTACGTTGTGTTTATACAGGCGATTTGGTGGAATATTTAAGACAACCTGGTTTGTATGTGAGGTTGGACAAATCTTTCACGGCATCCATGTTTTCCAGTTTGGTTGTTTGGAAGGGGGATTGTACTTGCAGGGGCCACAGCTTCCCCTCTATGAACTTAAATAATAAGTGTTTATTTAAGAGATGTTTCCTCCTTCCTATTTTTAAATGCCTAAAGGGGTAACAAATGTTAAATCCTCTAAAATGGATGACAGAAAGGGGGAATGACTTCTGTGGAGTGCTAACAAGGGGAGAAATGGAAGTGCTCCCCTTCCCTGCTCAGCCAAGCATTGCTTATTTCAGTCTAAGATCTGGGGTTTTGATCTTGGATTCAAAAAGATTTGTGCTTTTCAAAAGTTGTTAACAGTTTATTAACAGCTTATTCTGTGGGAACTGCCTTGTTGGCAGAAGGTGGGAGGAGGCTGTTTCTGAAGAAGACAAATGCTGGTGAAAACCACTCTGAACTGAGATGGGTGTGGACTTGTGGGAGTGAGAGGAGAGCATCTGGATCTCTGTAAGGGCTTGAAAGCAAGGTGAAGCTTGTGACACAGCTGATACACATGTTATGTGCAGAATTGTGACATCACTGTCCACAGCATCTTACTGGACAGCTGGCCAAGGCCTGAAGATGAGTATGTATGTTACAGCATATCTTTCCAGCTGTCAAGGATAGCAGCTGTGGGAGTCACTGGAAGTAAGATGCATCTCTCCTGCTTTCACTTCTGTTTCATTTTCCTTTCAAACATGTCACAGCCACTTGATGAGACAGATTTCATCCACTACCCATCTCACTGAATTCCTATGTCTCTTGTCTTGCTCAGGTTCCTGTGGAGCACTGCTTGCTTGCACATCCTTCTTTTCAGCTCCCTGCTTGGTCCTTGGTGATCCCTCCCAGAGAGCTGTCTGCACTTCGGTCACGAACCAGTCTTGGGAAAAACTAAAGTCCTTGTTTCCATTCGCATGCCTCTGTCTTACTTATGAACAGTCCCATATTCTACCTTTCCTGTCTTCTCCTTTGACTTTGTAACACTGTGCTTGTCTGTTGGTTCCCTCTTCCAGTCGCACGGTACCTTCATTGTGCTCTTCAGCAGTCAGCCTGCTCCCTGGCAGTGCTCTGCAGGCACACCCCCTCGTTGGCACCTTCTTTCTCCTCCTGCTTATTAATTCTGGTTCTCATGACATCATTACTATTTCTGTTCTGCTCTGCCTCTTTGCATTTTTTTTAATTATAGATAGTTATTGGCTGAAAAAAGGAAGTATAACTAATTTTGGTGTAATTTATAAATACCTTATGTCTGTTCATGTAAGAAACAGGTTCTTTACATTCTGTTTGAGACCTAGTACAGATGGTTAGGTTCTTCTGCAGCCTTGCTTGTTGAAGGTACTCTGGCTTTGTTTGGGTGGTTTGCAACTGTTGAAAGCTTCAAGGGTGAACGCTTACCTGGTTTCTAATGGTAGCAAGCTGCAGTATCATTCTGAGTTCAAAGAACCATTGATTGCCCATTTGATCTTTATACTGCCTGGTTGCTGTTGTGCTTCGTGTGTCCTCTTTCATTTTACAAATAGAAAATATTACCTAAGTGTGATTAGGTGGCTGCTTTGAATTAATAATACTTTCCTTCCTTTTTTAACATAAAAAGACATCTTTGTGATTATTTTTGTTGTTGTTTTTGTTTTCAGCCCTATCTGTTTTGATATGATTGAAGAAGCCTACATGACGAAATGTGGACACAGCTTCTGGTAAGATTTTTTTGTATTGTGCAAAATGTCCATCTCTTACAACGCGTGAGGACTGATGTTGCTGTGAATCCCTTTCCTTCAGAGTTCTTGTTACTTTTCTGTCTTCTGTCCCTGCACTGAAGAAAGAGGTTGAAATAAAATTTTAAAAGATGGGTACCAGTTAGATTAAAAAAGTTGTCTTAGTGTTTAAAACAAAAAAAATTTTGTGCCACCATATTTCCTCTGTAAAGAAGTAAAATGGTCATAAACTGCTGGTAGCATCCAGTACCCAGCGTCAGAACAGTTTGTCAGCTTATCTCTCGGGAAATGCAAGGTGTCTCTTACCACCTGAAGCAGTGGATCTCACTTCTGTAGAGGTCATGGGAGTGCGTGTTGGTGTTGGGAGGTCCTCCTTGCCTTTGTGCAAGACCATATACAGTTTGAAGTGGCTTGCACATTGTCTCTTGCAATTCTCTTAAACTTCTTAAGAGAGGATATGCTTCAGGTTTGTTTCTGTTGTATTGAATTGGTCCAAGGTCCACTTATTTTCCACTGTGTTATATCTCTGGCTGTCATGAGGAGCAAATGTTTTGTGGAGAAGTACAAGAACCCTCCAGGGGCAGGTGTGGAACTATCTGCTGCTCCTGCTCTCAACTAGGGATTGGAATAAATGTTGAACCATGATGTTTTAATGTCCCGTATACATTACTCTTACAGTGTCTGTTAACTAGAAGTAAATCACCTACCTTTTACAAGAAGTAATACTTTCGTAGCATAAAGCACTTCCTCAAGCTGCAGATTCAATTAACTTTCAGAAATGTTTTGACCTGCAACAGGTAAAATAACAGCTGATTTTGTGCCTGCTATGGTAACGCTTTATTCTTGTGATCTGTAACTTTTAAAAAAGTCCAAGATGAGAAGTATTCAGATATCTTTATTTAGAAAGAACAGAGCAATGTTGTCACATGATGTCTTTACCAGCAGTCAACATGAAGCTAGGTTCTTAGCGAGATGCTTAAACTTGATGCTAAAGTGTGTCTTGTAGTTACTCTGTCCCTCAAATAGCTAACAGGTTAACAGAGAGCACATCTGAAGTCACTTCTGGTGAGTACAATAGCCAGGGGGTGGGGGGGAAATGTAAGAAGTTGGTGAAGGTGTTTCTTCTGTGCCCAATTACCCAAAATGCACAATAGCTTTTAATGTTGTTTGATAAGTATTTAGTTAATCTAGAAGAGTGGCTTCTGAATAATGCAGTCTGTTTGTTAGCTCTACCTGTGGAAGAGGGGCATAAATTCGAGATGGAAGTGTGGCTGAAGTATCCACATTGCCACAATCTTCGGGGAAATAAGAGTGAAGTACTTACTGAATTAGCTTTTGTAATCCTTGCTGAGAAACTTTGCTCTCTTTCTGCTGTAGTATGCTCTGAGTTAATATTGGAACATTTTTGACTCCACTGTAGGATCTTGCAATGCAGCTTTTAGTTGGCAACACAGAGTACACATCATCTAAGGTTGATATTATTTACCTTGTGCTTGTGTTTTGTTTCTTCATGTTTGCTCACTTTTTCTGTTTCTTGTTTTTTATGTTTAAACAGCTATAAATGTATTCACCAGAGCTTGGAGGACAATAACAGGTGTCCCAAATGCAACTATGTTGTGGACAACATAGATCATCTGTATCCCAACTTCTTAGGTGAGCTCTAGGCTTGCTTGCATGAGAAACATCTTAGTTGTTAAGGAAGGCAGGCACTTGTAAATTTGTTGTGTAAATAACTGGCTTCTGGATATTGAAAATAAAATCCAAACATCAGCCCTTTGGTCAACTGTGTTTTTTATAAAAAAAAAAAAGTGGTTAGTAGTATAAGTCACTAATACACCACTGCCTCCAGCAGTTCTGTATGCTGAGTTACAGGAGTGAGACTGACTTGCTGCTGTTTGCGTATTAAGAAAACCAAAACAAAGATGTTTTTCTGATGGCTAGAGATTTGAATCTCTCTATTTACTTTTGTTTTCTTGCGCTGTTGTCTGTCTAATAATCAAGAACATGCCCTGTTTACAAAGCATGGACACTGAAGGGGAGGAGGCTGAATTACATATTATACTATTTTGGCTACTGTAGTGAGGTCCATGTGATGCATGTATGTGTAAATTAGATACAGAGAAAATATTCATACACATACCTATATGCAATCCTAAATGATTGCTGCTTAAACAGAGGAGGGAAATGTTTCTAACTGGAAATAGAGTTTAAAACTTTGATCTTTTCTCCCCATAACAAAGGAAACACATTGCAGTATGAAATACAAAAATTAAATCAAATCTTGATTTCATGTGCTGGGATATCCATTTAATAGTAAATAGATTAAAAGCCACAGTAGCCAAGGAATACTTCAGAAATGGACATCCTGATTTAGACCCAAGCATGTTGTGCCAAAGGTGCTGCTGAGGCAGGTCTTGGAGGATGTGTTAGGCCATAGAGCATTGCTTCCATGCATCTACATTCAGGGGTTTCAGATCTGTACTGGGGGGGAAAAACAGACTTGAGGAGGAAGAGCTTGTATATGTGTGTGTGAAGTGTTGAGGTTCTCTTTCTCTCTCTGCACCATTCACTAAACTGGTGTGAAATAAAACTGTAGCAAAAATATCTTTAAAAATGCATATAGTGATTAAAGGAAAAAGTTGTTCTATTTGGCTGTGCTTGTTTTCAGCCTGTAGTAAATCAGTTAATGTTTTAATCTCCTTCATACTCTTCTGTGATGTACTTCTGCCTTGGAGTTGAAAAAACTGTCGAAGAACCATGGGTGCTTAGAAAAAGGAACTGAAGCAATTTGGGGAATGTGTAGGCATTGTATTTGTTGATGATTTTTTTAAAAAAAATCTTTATATACTTTACAAAAAAAATCAAGGAATAAATTGGTGAGGAAAAATGGAGACATCTTCTGTTTTAATTGCTGATAAACTTACTGTGGAATTAATAACTAAAGTAAAAACATTGAGGTAGAATTTTTCATACTTTTTTGTGAAGTTTAAATCCAACTCTAACATCCTATTTATTTATGTTTTTAGTCAATGAACTTATTCTTAAACAGAAGCAAAGATCTGAGGAGAAAAGACTCAAACTGGACCATTCAGTGAGTAGCACCGTATGTTCCAACTTTCTTACTTTATATTTATTTAATGGTTCTGTACAGCAATTGTCATTATGTGGCTTAATTTAGAAGAAATTATACTGTTGAGCTGATGCTTTAACTTGCTTTATGTGGGAATAATACCAATATCAATGGCAGTAGATCCCTTCAACCTTGTTCTTCCTGCCAGCAATATACGTGTAGAGGCAAGCTGTGTTAGCATAGCTAAGTGTCATATGATGTATTGAATATAACCTGGGAAACTACCCATGGAAACACACTTGTTTAAAGGTAACAATTTTCATTCAGTGTTGGAAATTACAGCTACAATGAGAGTAATGGATGATTAGAAGTGCCACGGGCTTGTCTGATCACGTGTGAGAAGCTGTGTCCTACAGGGAGATTGGAGGAAGGCTAATACCAACCACAAGAGGGAGAAGGATGTGTTCGGAGTACTGGTGTTCTGGCTCTGATCCCAGATAAAACTGCCTGGATATCTTCTAGACTTGCTTCATGTCACAGAATCGGAACATGATCTGTGTTCTCAGTTAATGAAAACCCCTGTACAGCAGCAGTGGATGCTCTTGTACATTAAGATCAAAAAGAATGTGACATTAACCAGGAAACTTGCATATTTGTCTTGCTGTGTCTGGCTTCCTTTCTTGGCTTCTGTAATTCATAAATAGGGTTGCAAAGTAATACTAAAAATCATGGAACCCCTGTTTTCTTAGTTAAAAAACCCCTCTGTTGAAGTGTAATTAATTTAGGGGCTGCATTGCAGAAACCAGTGCTTTCAGCAGTTGCATGCTTTAGGAAAGAGCACGCTTTAAGGATTCATTGGTTTACTCACAGTTTTTATATTCAATATAAAATATGCATAAACCATATCTGGCTTAAAATGCACACAATTGACCTGAAGGCATGTACAGTAACTTCTTGGAAATTGGTTCTACTCGTTCTCATAGTGCACCTTTAAAAACTATGCCTGTAGATGCATCTATGTTAGATAACTACCAGTAAGTGGAAATCTACTGTGACTTCATGCCCAAAACAGTGTTGTGTCTACCTTTTGGCAGCAAATAAAAAATACCAACATATCTAAAAAGAGAAACTTGCTGTTGTACCAGCTCCTTAATGTTCCTGTTCTCCTCTTGTATTACTTTTGGTATTAAGAGAAGTCATTCAAGACGCATTGCAGTAAATGCACTGTTTCTTGGTCATGGATTTGTCTCATTAAGAAATCATATTAAGGCATCTTTGAAGCTTTCTGACTAGTAGTACATCTAACTAGTACATTAGTATGTTAAAGTTTGTCTCAAATCTTGTTGACTTGCTTAAAAATTATGTTTTTTCCAGTTGTTCCAGATTGAAGTTGAGTTTTTACCTGTGTGGTTTCCACAGGTTCTGTTGAGAGTTGTGTGAAAAGTTAAAAGCTGTGTATTCTATATGGATGTTACATATTTTATTTTTCTTAATCTAGCCAATACAAAAAGACTACAACCTCTTAGAAAATGTCTGGTTTAGACTGGATGGCATTTCTAGTTCTTGCAAATTTAAATATCTTGATCTAGTGTCATAACTTTTATAGGGCAGGATTTTTTTAAATCCAGCTTTGTTTCTTGGAAGGCTTAAAGACCTTTCAGCTGCTGCTGTTGGTTCCTGAGGCTTTTTAATGTAAGGCTATATTAGCATTAACCTATTATTCAGGTTTTCCTGTGCTAAAAGATACTTTTTTTATTTTTTTACTGACAACAAGAAGAGCAAACAGCCTGTAGAGAAGAATGGGCTGCATGGTAGCACTCTGGCTGTCTGAGGAGTCCGTGTCAGCTCTAACAGGTTGAATGAGAAGATCACCCTGATGAGCTCCATCTTCTTTCCTGCTCTCACATTTCCCATGAAAATACTCTTAAGAGGAGTAGTGTGGGAGGTGAGAATAGAAAAAAATAAGCTGATGCTACCTTCTTCCATTTGAATTTAGCATGAGGGCTCTACCTATTACTTGGTTAAAAAAATTAAAAGGTATTGCCACTTAACAGTATTTCAGATAGATGTAATCCAACTAAGCTTGGATAAACATGTTTTTTTTTTCTCCCCTTAGAAATATGTTCTCAGAAACTGGGGCACAAATCAGGTAAAATTGTGGCTGTGAAATAATCTCTTCCTAGCAGCAGCTATGCTCTCATAAAGCACAAATACCTCCCAAATAAGATAAGCAATTACACAGTAGGACAGAAGAGCTATATCCTGTACATGTGGGAGAATTGGGAATTCTGATTCCTGAAAATTGGTTTGAAATTTTTACAAAGGGATGAAATGCTGCAGTGTTGCTTTTAATATCTGTTGCTGGATATAGCTCTGGATGGCTTGAACTCTCCGTCTTTCCAACATTTCTTGTTCTCTTTCTAGAATGGCCATAGGTGGCAGATAATTCAAGATTTGTTGGGAACTGATCAAGACAATCTTGACTTGGCCAATGTCAACCTGATGCTGGAGCTGCTGGTGCAAAAGAAGAAGCAATTAGAAGCAGTAAGAAGTTTCTCCTGTCTTACTTAAATGAACACCATTGTCTAGTTAGCAGTTTTTTCTTTTCATCCTTTTATCTTCTTGAAGTAAGATTCTATTGCTGAATTAATTGCTCAGAATTTTCTCTTGCATCTTGGTGTTGAAGGGTTGGCCATCTTACTGACCTTTGTAGCAAACTAATGTTTCAACTGTGATGCCTATAACATGCTTATAGTGTTGCTGCCAGCAGCGTTGTATAAAGAAGCAGGGAAAATGGAAAAGGATAAGAGAAAGTGGCTAGCAGAACAGAGAAATGCATATGAAGATGTTAGCTAATTGTCTGTTACACAAGTAAATATCAGATCTTTCTTGGTAATAAGCATGACGAAGTCCAAAATATAGGTTAAGGAATAAACTCAGTGAACATATGAAAAAGATAACACCTTTTAGTTTTTACTGGAACTGATAGAACCTGAATGACTGCCATCCCTGAAGACTTTTTTAGCATTTAATGCTTGAAAGAAAAGTTCAGATGTCTTGTTTATGAGGTTGGTTTGAAGATTTACACAACATGAAGCAAGCTGTTCCTATGATTTAACTGAAATGTAGTTGGTTTGGGATAGTTCTCATGTGTTTGGCCATTCCATGGTGTTGGTCTCAAGTGACCATTTTAGAGACAGACCTTCTAAATTAAACTGGATTACAAAATTTGGCCTAGGGAACTTTAGGTAGGAGGGTGGGTTTTGATGGTGCTTTAAAACAGGTGAGGAAAAGTTGTGTTGGGAATGGCTTATCTTATTCACTCTTGCAGCATTAATTTTTAGACAACTTGTGGTTCTGATGGAAGGAAAGTAACCCAAAAATATGTTTACTGACTACTAGCAAAACTGTTATGTTACCTTATTGCGTGGGGACTTGTACCTAACTTTTTTATTTTGGTTCAGTGAAGTCATGGTGGGAGTATGGTTTTTAACTTCAGAATAAAACTTTTTTTTTTTTCCTCAAGCCTTTTTGTGTCATTTGTGACAAGTCTGAAACAAAGAAGGCACAGGACTGAGTGTATGGGTGCTTCTGAGCAGGAATATCTTTCAAGGATACTAAGCATTAAAAACAAAAACACAGCTGACACTTAATTTAAAAACATTTTTCCTTTCTAGTTTTACTTGGTTAACTTTCATTATCACCACAGGGGTGGGGAGGAAGAAAATAATCTCAGAAAAGTAGTAGTCTTGCATCTGAATCTCTTTTCCTGTCCTATCTGCCTTTAATGGATTCTGCGTGCTCCTATGTCTTGATCATTTTTGAGTGTATGTTTCCAGTCCTTTAATAATAAATATTTCAGTAGGTTGTGAAAATAAGTCTCAGAATGCTGGCATAGCATTAGGGCTATATTAATGCTGGTATGTAGGTTTTACTTTTTCTTTCCTCTTGTGCTTCTTATCTTGCCCTGTCAAGTTTTTGGCCAATTTGGGTGAAAATATTAAGCTGATGGTTGAGGTAAATGACCTGTTACAGAAAGATTGGAAAGGGATGTTTTAGTTACATCAGTGACTTTACTGCTGAAGATTCCTCCAGAGTGGAAGACAACAATAATCTCTTTACATAAACACAAATGTTAATTTTTGGGGGAGGTGTTTTTTGTATAAATATTTCATGCTTTAGTATGTTACATGAAGTAGATGCTAATGATCTTCCAGGGTAGAAGATGAGTCTGAAGAACCTGTATCCCAAAAACAATTTCAGATGCAGTAGCAAAAAAACTGAAAAGCATTTCAACTTATTAGTAAGTCTTCAGTAATGCACAAACAAGAGCTGTTACAATGATTTCTGTCTTCATGTAAAAACCTGTCATGAGCCAAACAAAACCTTAAAACCTGTGAGGCAAAGTAAAACTACCAATCTTAAAACTGCCTTAAGTTATTTTCTCTTCCTCACCTCTAAATGAAAGCTGTTACTGTGCTAAGTGTGGATTTCTGTGTATAAAATGAATGTTTCTCTTAATGTATATGGAAGAGTTACACTTCCTTACTTACTGTGTTACAGGAGTCCCATGCTGCCCAATTGCAGATCCTTATGGAATTTCTCAAAGTTGCCAGGAGAAACAAACGAGAGGTAACTTGCTTTGTGTTTCAGTGGGTGAGGTGTTGTCTGCTGCTTTCTACCACTTCATTTCTATTTACGTGATGTGTTAGCCTGGCATTATCTCTGCAAAGAAAAAGGCAAAGTGTGTTTGGGGAAGTCTCAGGCAGAGGACACATGGGTTTCAAGGAAAACTGATCTCTCTACATGTGACAGCTTCAATTTTTAATTGCTTGCCTTTCCGTCTCACCCTGGTGAAGCACGTGGGAAGAAGGGAGCTTGAGGATAGAGATTCCTCACTGTAAATTTACATCAAATTCTTGAAATGAAATTTTTCTGTGATGGGAAAACTGAAGGATGGGGGAGGAGTGAAATTGTCACTCAGTTTTTTTCTTTTAGTGTATCAAATGCCATGACTAATGCTGTGTCATAAAAGAATGACTATTCTGTGCTCTTTCCTTATTTGTCTCGAAATGAGTGTCTCAGGGAATGAAAGGGGGTTCCATAACCACATATGCGGTCTTTCATGGTTTGGGACTTATCATTTATAATGTCATGCAGTGTGTAAACCCTAGTACCAGAAATATCCCAGAAACCTAGA
This sequence comes from Pygoscelis adeliae, assembly GCF_000699105.1. Taxonomy (NCBI): domain Eukaryota; kingdom Metazoa; phylum Chordata; class Aves; order Sphenisciformes; family Spheniscidae; genus Pygoscelis; species Pygoscelis adeliae. Next base: position 344,783 of record NW_008824361.1, on the reverse strand, counting down.
AAAACAATCATGAAAACAGCAAAAGGACAAGCTTTCTTGGAGGTCATGGGTTCTGATGAAAGATGTGAAGAACATAAGACCAAACGGTGTGACTAAGGTTGAACTTGAACTATGTAAAGGCAATGTGTGTAAGAAGCCTTGTCCAGAATGGATTGAGGGTCTGGTTATGGAGTCATCCCAAAGCAAGTTGTTCAGAGTCTGTCCACCAACAGATATCCATGGCCTTCTGACCAGAACCAAGAGGGGTAATGCTGTTAGTTCGGAAAGGAACTAACCAAAGGGGAAAACTGAGTCCAAGATGAAGTTGCACTTGTGGAGTATGAGACCTACTAGGCTAGGCATAGTATCCCATGAGAAGTGATGAAATACTGTTTATTAGGATACCTGAATGTTAAAGGAAAATATGAGAATCAAGATATTCTCTAGTGTACTAGACATATCAGTGAAGACAAAATGGCATGCTTCCACTTCTGATTCTGTTTAGTATGAAGCGTACTACTTGTTTGACCCTTCAGGGTTGGAAAAAGCAGAGAAATATGTATTACTGTTTTTTGCTTAAACAGGAAAGGCACAAGCATTGCTCAAAACCATTGAGGTATCTTTTAGCTTTCATTTTTTTTGAATGCTGGTAGAAGTTATTTTATAGCGACTTAATCTACAAACACCTCTCAAATCTTCAGAATGTCTACTTTCATTTTCTTGTATTCATACTTAGTATTATGCAGAGAATTTCAGAAGCTTGACCCATCTTCACTGCAGAATTAATGCTGCCTCTGGCCATTGTCCATCACCACTCACTAAACACCTTCTATCAGGATTTGGTGCAGATTGAGGGACTGTTAAGAGACTGGGGAAGTTTCCTGGTAATGCTGCCTTTGTCTAGGAGGTGAATTGAAGCAGGTGCTTCAGGAGGTTCATACACAGCTTAGCTGGGGTGCTCTTCCTTGAGTAATTCTGTGGTGATTCAATGCAGGGTGTTTGGGGCAGTACCATGAAGTCAGTGATGCCTTGCTTTCTCCTTCCCCAGTTGAAACTGAGTTAGAACAACTCTCACAGAAGGAGGGGCTGTTGATACCTACTTTAATTTGCATATGTTGAGTGGGAAGGATGAAGGGAAGGGCAATTCATAGCTTCTGGTTTTTAACATACTGTAGCACGGTGTTCCACCACTGACTATGATTTTCAGCACCTGTGAAACCTTTCCCATCTCATGTGCATTTGCCCTTGGCTTTAGTAATAATGTACAAGGATAGCATCTTTTTTAAGGCTAAAGAAACTTAATCTTGGTGCAGATCCTCTGAATATGGCCTTGGGAACATCCTGAAGCCTACTGGGACACATAGCTTATTTCAGATCCTCTCTGTCCCTGCTTATGTGTTCCCTCTGTCAAGACTTCCTCTGATGTTATTTGTTACTCCCCTTTATATTCAAACATGAAATGCAGACTGTCATATCTCAAAAGACTTCTGTGCAGGCCTGTCCATTCTGTCCTTGCCATAGTGGTTATTGTCTGGCCTTGCCATTTATTTTGAAGGTCTATTGGGTTTGCGTGGCAAGGTTTTGGTAGTGGGGGGGGGCTACAGGGGTGGCTTCTGTGAGAAGCTGCTAGAAGCTTCCCCTATGTCCAATA
>NW_008824361.1:309198-342453 GCF_000699105.1 Pygoscelis adeliae | reverse complement strand
TAGAGAAATCAGGAGTAAAGTTAAACCCAGGAAGAGAGAGGGGTGGGGGGGAAGGTGCTTTTAAGATTTGGATTTATTTCTCACTATCCTACTCTGATTTGATTGGTAATAAATTAAACTAATTTCCCCAAGTTGAGTCTGTTTTGTCTGTGATGGTAATTGGTGAGTGATCTCCCTGTCCTTATCTTGACCCATGAGCCTTTCATTATTTTCTCTCCCCTGACCAGCTGAGGAAGGGGAGTGATAGAGTGGCTTTGGTGGGCACCTGGCATCCAGTCAGGGTCAGCCCACCACAGGGGGAAATGAGGAATTGTCAGACTTGCTGCTAGCAATTTTTCTTTTCACTTGATAAGAAAGATGAGAACCAGTGGGTAGAAGCATGGAAAATACAGCCCAGTCAGTAGGATAGTTTTAGAAAGATACCAAAATCTGTCATCAGCAATCAAGATACACCCATAGATGAAATTAAGCCAGTTAATGCTTCCTTTCTAGTAAGTCCCAAGGTCCTCCCTGTAGCTGGTGGAGTTTGTGACAAGTACTCCTTTCTGGAGGGAGTTTTCTGTGTGGATAATAGAGGAGCTACTGTTTGGGAAAGGGCATGGGTTATGTCGGCAGTGAAGATGTATCCAGGCTGCAGAAAGCCTAAGATGCTAGTTTGGAAGCTGAGAAGGGGGGGTTAAGTGGCCACATTAAAAATGCAGTAAAGCAGGGGAAGGTTCTCAGAGCTTCAAAGTTTACTGTAGTTTCTTTTGATGCTGTAATAGGTGACTTTAAGAAATAAGCATGGAACTCAAGGAACATGTGTGGACCCTGGAACACTTCTATGATGTACTGCACATAGCTATGAGTCATGTGAGCAGGCTTTATTATGGGGAGGAACACTACCTTTTTTCCTTTCTGAATTCAAATCTGGTTCTAGTAAAGATGACTGCAGAGTAATTGCAATTTTACTCACTAAGCCATAGCTGCAATATAAAGTCCTTAATAAATAAATAAAAACTTCTTTTGTGTGTGGCTGAGAGTGCCTGATCCAAATTTTTTGCTTAGATGTTTAAAGGAATATAAAATTGCCTGGTAACTTTGTTTCCTAATATGCCTCTTTGAATATTATTTATCGCATGATTTTATTAACAGGTTTTATTTATTACATACTGCAAGTTCTTACATAAAGACTAGGTCCTTTGTTAGTTAATACAGATACTGCCTTAGAGTTAATGTACCTGTATAATATTTCATAATATGTTCAGAGCACATAGTTAATCACCTGTAACCCTCCTTGCTTACTTCACTCATAAGTTTCGTGGGTTTTTTCTCCTGCCTTCATGAAATGGTGACTTCTGAGCTTATTGGAGGGGGTTTATATCTAGAAGACTTGTATTTAAGAATTCAGAATATTGCTGTAGTTAAGTATTTTGACAAATGCCTCCTTCTTGCACTTTCATCGTTTCTCTAAAAGATAAATGTGAGGTTTAGCACCTGCAGAAGTTTCTATTAGAAATCCTGTTTTGATGTGTTCATAACTTTCTAAAACATTGATCTTTCAAGCTGAAAGTTACTGCGTGTTTTTTGCACAAAGGTATTTGCAAGTCCTTTTTTAAGTTTATATATTTTGTTTTCTTTTTGACCTATGGCAATGTGGCAAAAACCAAATCCTTAGTAATAGAAAAAAATTTCTTACTTTGAAAAAAGATTGAAAACAAATGGCTAAAGCTTGAAAATACTTTTTCAACAAAATAACATAGTTTGGAGGGGAGAAATGTATCGATCATTCATGATAGTTGGTTGTCTCTAAGGTGAACTTAGCATGGCTGTGTGCCTTTCCGTATGTGTGCACAGTTAATTGAACGTACACTCTCCACTTTTTTATGATCCAGCAGCCTCTTCTGTTGAAATCAATGATCCAAGGAGTCTGGAAGGTCAAGTTTAATAATGAAATACTTGGGTTTTATTTGTATTTTCAAGGGAAACCAAATGCAACACCCTGTGACTTTTTAAAATTCATATTTTCATGTCAGAGTTTTAATGCTGTTAGCTTAGCTGTGTTGCATAAATACTTTTGCAGGTTTAACTCTGTTTACTTTTAAATGATCACATGTTCTTTCATCTTGAACACTTTGCGAGTGAGCTGATAATATCAGTTAATACAAAAAATTCTCCCCAGTTTTATATTCATCACTTTAAAAAGAGGCCTTACTAATTGTCTTGTCAGGATTTGAATGTTAACCAAATGAAGTTAGACACCACCATATATATCATATATATAATTTGTCCTAAAACATTGTTAGCTCAGCTACCCGGTGGAGAGTGTTTGCTACTTCTGTGAAGTAGCACCATTGCTTACTGAAGGAGAACACTGAGCTTAAATCAAGTTCTGCAACATACAGGTGATATTCCCTAGATGCATTCATGTTTCTCTTGGCAGCTGTCACTTCATTTTTATGTTTTGTGGGCTTTTTCTTTCTAATAAGGTTGCATTAAGTCTCTCATATCTAACAAACAAGACCTCTTTCATGTCTGCTAATGCGCGGGAGCTGTTTTTAGCTGGTAAACATCCTGGGACAGAGAAGTAATCCTGAAATGTCTCAGGTTTGTGGCACTGAGTGCCTGCTCAGCATTTTAGAATCATCATCATTCTTTTCAGCCTCAAATGCATGTATCTATCCAGCTGTCTTCACTTATTCCATATTGTAAGTGTGTTAAATACTAAAAATAAGAGGGGTTATTAGTTATTGTGGGATAATTGCAGGGAATTATAAGCATGAATTCTCCAGGGTTGTCATTACCTTGTGTTAATCACTTCACCTGTCAAGTCTTATTGTTCTGCGCATACACACATGGATGAACTAATGAGTAAGCAAGAGGAGGTGACAGAACTAGAAATCAGTCATGCTCTTATATTGTCATATATTCTTGACTACATTCCAGGACTCCTGAAGTGAATTTATAGCTATAGTAATCTCATTCCTATCCACTGCACTTAAATAACTGGTATTTAAAATCTATTTGCATTTCTAAGCTACTCAATGAGAGACGTGAGCTCTGACTGCAGTGGTAATAAGCCCAGGATACAGCTAGTGTGTGAGCAGCAAGCTAGAGATTATAAAATAAACATCAGTGTATAATAGCTGACTCTACTGCAGTGGAGAGGTCTTTCCAAAGAAAAAGAGGGAGCAACCTAGTACTAGGAGCTGAGTAGCATGTACAGTGATGTATTAAACTTTAAGGCAAATAATGTAAATGTTTAGACAGCTTTGTTCTCTGCCCCAGGTATCTTTCTCTTGTGACACACTTTTCTATCAGACCCTATCGGTAAGCCTTCAAAGCATTATTGCTGCAACCCAAACTGGAGGATTTAAATAAGGAGGAGGAAAATTCAAGATATGAAACATATTTTTGATCAGCCAGGCATCTCCTTCCTCCTACCCTCAGGAATTGTGTGTGCTAAGCAACTCAAACCTTTGTTAGCTCGCTCTTCCCCAGTTAAGAGGAAACATCTGCTATTTGGAGGAAGTATTGATCAGAGAAGAAATATTCCCTGCAAATACTTCTGTTATAGGCAGGCTGCCCATGTGTCTAAAAGGCTTGGATGCCATGTTTCACCAATGAAAGTAACTTATGGAGGCTTAGGTGGTGTTCTTGTCTTCATACCAAAAGAAACCTTGCATCTTTTTCCACTTGTGCAAAGACTTCATAACAGTGAAGCATTAACAAATGGAATTTGATGTCAAAATAAGTGAGATTTGCAATTAATTTAAAAGGCTAAAATCTCTGTTAACTCTGAAGATTACTTTCTTGCCATAATTGCTCTGTATGGTATAACAGGCTCTGTATCAGAAGCAATATAGGAAGGAAAACCCTGAGACAGACAGGACTTCCAACTGGTTTCCAGAGAGAGAAATTGATCTTATTTGTTGTAGAGTTGTTGTTGAAGTACTGAGTTTTATGGGAAGAAATGAATTTTATTGTGTACCTTTAGGAAAGGTTCATCTGTTGATACTTAAGTTTACACTTAAGTTTGTTAGAGCAGTAGTTGATGGAAGAACAAGAAGTAGGAAGAAATCATGTTGGATGAAGTTATGGGATAGAATGAATGGATTATCTACAAAGACTACCTGATTTATCCTCCTCAGCTGGACAGATGCTAGTTTTTACCCTGTCCTGGTTGGTGCAATGGCTATGTGTGTTTGCAGGGGAAAAAAAGATGCTTCCTGTGGTAATAGTCTGTCTTTTTGTCTTGATCTATGGTGTATGTTGTGATGAATTCATGAAGGTTTTGGTTCAGAGCCTTGAAGGTGTCTGAACATAACAAGGCTTGTGAGCTTTCAACAGCATGAATCCAGATGCTCTGCTTAAGCTGCTTGGTGGTAATTGTGTTAGTGATTTCACAGTATTTCTGTAGAAAATAACTTGTTCTGTTCTTGTGCTTTTTCTAGAGTTGGAAAAACAGTTGGTCAAGGGTGTGTGACTCTCTTCCTAATGCATTTTTCTAGGCCATTTCTTTCTAGGCTGTCTCTGTGGCACTGGGAGGCTCTGCTTAGCTTTTTTGTAAATATTTAAAGCTGGCACTGGAAGACCCAGACAGGACTGCTTGCTGTCTGTGCTGTACAAAGGATGAAGTCACTGCCTCCTGAGGGGCCCTCAGTCCAGGAAAAACAGGAAGACTGAGGATGAAAACTCAGCACTGTGCCCAGCTACGCTTGTTAGTAGATAGGCAACTGAAATCAAACTCTGACCATGGCCTGGTGTTTAGTGTTGTGCAAGTTCAAATTAATATTTCCGCCCAAGAATCTTATGGTAGTTCAGTAGCACGGTGGGGTGTCTCTTATCTCTGAGCAACTCTAACCAGGGGGTTTTCTTTCATCTGCATACTCCAGGGCTGAAGAGTTGTCTTTGGAGAACTCTTTGTATGTGTGTCTAGACAGCTTCAGACTCAAACCAGGGGGTTTTGGAGGGGAATGCCTGGTGGGTGTGAAAGGGGTTTGGATCTGAAAGGTTACCTAAAAAGAACATGGGAGCCTGTTTTTCCTACTGTGGTACCTTCTCTGGTAACTGCTGAGTGTAAGTTTTTCTTCTTGGACATTGCTTTCAAATATTGTTTTGACGTATTGCTGCTAGTCTCTATGTTTGAACAAGAAAGTTACCAGTGATCATGCCTTATATTCTTGAATTCTTCAGCTACCTCTGAAAAGACTGCATTTCAAAGGGGGATGTTCACGTGCCATTACAGGAAGCATTTACAACTGCTAGTTGTGGGGTAGGAGTCAGTTGCCTATTCACACTAGAGTAGTGTGCAACTTGTTCACTGTGTAAGCTTGTTTATCCTTGGAAGTTTTGCTGTTGAGTTTTGCTTAAATGAGACTAGCTCCGAGTTGTGCTGTTAGCTTGTTTTTCTTAACTGACATGCGGCTCCTTGATAGAAGATCTTTCCCGTTCGTTAGTTCTTGACTTGCATGCTCTGAAATACCTTTTCCACAGGTTATAAGAAATATAGGCTATTTTGAGGTCACCTTTTTTCTTTTGTACATATGTATTTGTGTAACTTGAGACTAGAATGTTATACTTCTTGTAGTTCATTCAGTGGAGTTGAAACAACGAGGTTTAACTGCTGAATTGAAACCTCCTTGTCCACGTTGGCCCTTTCAGTTCTGGGGAAGCATCTGTGTCCAAGAAGAGAGTTTATAGTATGTGCTTCTATTTTAGCATACGTTTCAGTGTTCATTCTGTGTTTTTGCTGACTTAATCTGAAGTTTGACAGGCATGATTCTGCCCATCATTGGGACAGGACTTTGCTTTCTGTGCCCAACATAGTGAAAACCAAATTAAGGGCCCATAAATCTGGATATACTGCAGGGACTATAATTCACTTAGCTTACCTTAAATGTCCCTCAATGGCTGGCAATTATAAATCAGTAGTCTCACTTTTCAGAGTTTAATTGGAATGAATGTGAACTGATTTAAGGTCTTTGATAGATTAAAACTAAACCATGAAACACTTGAGCCAACCTACCAAAAAAAAAACAGTCTCAGTGTGGGCATTAGTAACTCATTTGATGCTGACAGTATGAGAAGACTTACTAAAATAAGCATGAAACACATCTACCTGGTTTTTAGACTTGCTACTATTGGATAAGTTTGTGGTAGGTTCAAATTGCTTGCCTTAATGTAACTTGAAGGAAGAATTAGTAAATGAAGTTCCAGATCTCGTACTTTCGACTCTGTGCAATAGTTAATAAAAGCTGGCCAACAAAAAGAAGTCTCTGTTCTTGTTCCTATAAAAAGGTCTCCTGTTTATGTGATGGCAACAACCATCAATTATTTTTCAGTTGTCCAGTTTGGCTGTGAGCCAGTACATTGTAGAATAGCTGATTTCCTTGCTGTAATTTTGGAATTTCTAAGTGTTTTTGTAACTTTTTAAATGGGATTTATGAAAGTGGGGGACTAATGGTATTTGTCTGCTAGAGCTGAGTACAGGCAGAACCCGTGCTGTGCAAGAGTCACTTAACTTTACCGCTAATCTTGGAGCTATAGCACCACCTGCTATTCTTGCTGTAGGTTTCACAAGTGAAAATGGAATTATCTGTTATGGTGTAGTGGTTTGTAAATTATCTGTGGCAGTCTAGTTTTAAACCATTAAACTTGTGCTGTCTGTGACTCATATTAAATATAAGCTGAAATCTTCAGAGCAGAGAGATTAGGATATAAATACAATGTCATCTCATTCCAAGGAAGAAGAAACCATGTTAGAAGTAGGTGTGGACCCAGCAGTCCTCTCCTCTTCTGTCTTCAGGGACAGAGCTTTTTTAATGTTGAAAAGGTAAACTAAAATGGTGGATTATCTAATGCAGAGCACACACATATTTGGAATGCTGATAAATAGAGGGGGTTTATGTGGTGGGTGTGTTCTTGTTTAAGCAAAACTTTCTGCCACTTAAAGGATCAAGCTTAAGCACTCAAGTGAATAAGTCTTTGGGAGCAGCTTGCCAAATGTTTTTGGGAATATGTCATACTAAGCGTAATATATCTTGCAATACTAGTAACTTTGGATTTGGGCAATTTGATATTCCCTTATAATAAATTCAAAATGACAAAAATTTGTCCAGCCTTTAGAGAATGTGTTGTGCTTAAGCTTTCAGTGGACTTGCCAACTTGGTAAGAGCTTCTGGTTGAATGCCACAGTGCTAGTTGTCTGTAGACTTTTATTGTGGGTTGAGGAGAGTCAGGTGGACTTCAAGTTCTCAATTTATTCATTAGATGTGTGCATCTTAGTGAACCAGACTTGCATTGGAGCTGAGTTTTGTCTGTTTAGGTCCAGACACGGAGCTCTCACCTAGAGAAGTGCGTGTGTTCAAGTCTTGCAAGGCTGGGTATAGGCTGTGTGAGTGTTTGGATGGGACATGTCTGCTGAATGAGGGTGGGAATTAGAGCTGGTAAGCAGATGATGCTCTTGCTTAGGGATAAACAATCACCAAGTCTGTGGCTTCACAGTTGTTAGAGATGAGTGAAGCCAGGTTACTGACTGAAAAGTAACTGCAAAAACCTGAAAAATATTACGTGTGATGCAAAGAAGGGAAAGGGGATGTTGGCTGGTGAGAGGGGAAGTCCCCTTCTGACCCTTTCAAGGATAGCCCTCAGATTGACTAGAGTTTATGATGTAATCCAAGCTAAGTATCACACCTTTGAAAGAGATGCCACGTGGCGCTTGCTTGATGCCAGGAGCAAATCTCTCCATGGTCACAGTAGGTGTTTTTTTGCCAATCTGAAAACTTTATCAGTAAGTTTAAATTGGCAATTGGCAGGTTAACTGCTAGCAAGAGAAATACTCTTAACACCTTTTAGCAAAGCATGTTGTGTTTTGTTGAAGGGTGGAATGATCACTGTCTTGTTTGTGGTGGGGTTTTTTTTCTAATTATGTTCAGTGTTTGTAAACCAGTTATACCTTGCATGGAAGATGTTAGAGGAGCATAAAAGTATTAGTTTGAATAATGTGGGTCTGTGGTTGATATTGAAGTACCTCATGCTCATGTTTTGTACTCTTTCACAATAACTGTCTTGAATGTGGTTTGTGTGCACACTTATGTTAATCTATGCATATGAACTTCCTGCCTAGTGACTTTTGAATTGTGTAGCATGCCAGTTAAGATAGTTGAGGTTCCTCTCTGAAAAGATCGTAATTTATCTTGGTGGTGGTGCAGTGCAGATTGATTTAGACTTCTCCTATTCTCTTATCCACAGCAACTGGAGCAGATCCAGAAGGAGCTAAGTGTTCTGGAAGAAGATATTAAACGAGTAGAGGTGAGGTGCCCAGACATTGTTCTGACTCTGGCAATTTTTCATTTTCATCAAGCTGTCTGCCTTGCTGTGGGCCTGCTGTGTTAAATTTATGGCATTTGAGTCAGTAATGGGAAAATGAACAGATGATAGTCTGTCTTTAATTTGTTCATTTAGTTGATGCATGCAAGCTGCAGGTTGGTAAGAGGGGGCTTTGCTGAAACCTAGCTCTTATACAATCATATCTTTCAATTTCTTAGGTAGTAAGTATTTTAGAATAATTGCTAGGAATCAATAGCCAGTATATTGATCATAATTTACGATTTTTGTACGTTGCAACGTTCTGGCTATTTGCACAGGCTGTTTAAATCTTAGCAGCATGCCACTCGTAAAATGAAGAGGTATTGGGGGGGTGCACAAGAGAGCTGTAATGCAGAGACTGGTTAGGAGCAGAAGCAGCTCCTGCTGCATGTCAAAACAGAAGCAATCTGCTACCTCCTGATATAATTCTCTTAATTCCTTAATGATGGGAATCTCCTGAGATTAAGAATTATTCTCCAACTATTTGTAAACCCATCAGCTCAATCCCTCTGACCTTATTGAGTGCCTAGGTTCCTCCTTGGTCCTTTCCTCTAATCGTTCTAGTGTTTTGATCTTGAAATAGGAAACTGATGTTTCAGGAATGCATCAGACTGCCACCTCTCAAAATAGCATTCCTTTAAAGCTTCTTGGGAATCAGTTTGCAGGTCTGCTTCTCTCTTCTTGCTTGTCTAGAGCAGTCAGAACAAGCTCCCAACCACTGCCCAAAAGCCTTTTATATTTCTTCACTTACAATTTATACGCATGCTGATGAATTATCAAAATATAACTAGAACTGACAACTGCAGGAACTTCCCTTCAGCTGATAGCTATGCAAATTGTAACTTTGTAGATTACAGCATTTTTCAGACCTATTTTCCTAAATGTTTCTCAGCTCTTGGGAAATAAGTATACCTTAGCATGTTTCCTTGAGACTGGTAGAATAGGTCTTCAGATCTAGGAGAAGCTATTCCCAAAGCTGTGGGATCCCTCAAAGAATATCTAGCTACCTGCTTTTCTGCTCTTTAATCAGGCACTTCAGTGGACTGCAGCTGGGGTACGTATCTGGTGTGTGATAGTGACCTTGGTTCTGACCTCTAAAGCCTGGGACCTCTCTTGTCACAAATATCCTACTTTCTACCTCAAAACTAATGGGCACCTAGTGGGAATTTGAAAAGCACCAGTAATGTTGTCCTGGAACACTTTGCCCCCCCTAACTAATGAGCTGCAGCATCCTGCATAGCATCCATTTCTCAAATAGATGAAAGGTACAGTCTCATACTGGGTACGCAGCAGTGATTTAGTCTGGCAGTGACAAAGCCAAGTTTATGTGCAAAGTTTTGTCTCTTGTGCGCTTGTCCCACAGAAAGCTGATAGATCCTCTTTTTAAAAGTCTGGGGCATGATACTGACTTTGCCCTGTTGTCTTATGGCTGTTCTTGCCATGACCCATATCCAGCATTACTTTCCAGCTGTGAAGGCTATTAGATAAGTTTGCACATGTCTCAAAAATGCAGTTACAGCTTGCTTGTTCTGCCATGTTTAAGGGAGGTGCTGGGTTAGAGACAATTGGATGGTAACCAAATCCATTGATTTTTGGAGTATAAACTCCAGAACTGCCTCTTTTGGGGCAAAAAGCACTGCAGTTGTAGGATTTCTGAAACCCAGTTGGAATGATAACTGAAAAAATATTGAAGAAAATCAATGTTTCTTCAGGTATAGTAAAGACTTCTAGGTGAGAGTTGAATAAATGTAGATAGTTGGTTATCTTCTTGGAAAAACAAAAAATTACTATGTGAACACCATATATTAGTGCCTACTATTCATGTTTTGTCAGCTTTGCTGTAATGTGGCTTTCTCTTTCAGGAAATGAGTGGCTTGTACTCCCCAGTCAGTGAAGACAGTACAGTGCCGCAGTTCGAGGCTCCCTCACCTTCACACAGGTACAGAACTTGCAACTCAGAACTTGGATTTCAGTTTGTACATACTGCACTGTACTTGCTAGTCCTCTCTGTGCCATGCCCAAAACACAAGCAAAACTAGTTTTTGAGTGCCATACAATATTTTCCTGTTCTGTTTTTGATTGGTATAAACTTTATGTGAACAAAGCAGTGAAGAAAAAGCCATGAGTCTGCAGTTGGATGAAGAGTCTACTCTAAACCAGATGCTGTGGAAAGCTGATGGTTTTAAATGTAGTGTGGATTAGTTAACTTGAGTCATAAGCCTTTGCTATAGTATGAAATATTACTGTTAAATACATGCTACCTTTTCTGCATGTTACGCAGTTCTGCTTGGCATATGAAAGGTCTTAATTTTGTATGATATCGGAGTCCTCTGGCTTCCCCACTCAGCGTGAATGGCTAAAGGTATGGGCTCACAGGATCAAAATTTAAAATATACAGCATATTGATTCTGTTTATCTGCTATCTGGTTTGATTTAATGAAATACCTTTCTAATAACATATTTTCAATGTGGATTTTTGTCTGGAATATTGCATAGTCTGGTTTCTTGATGATAAAATTGCAGATGCTTCTTGTGTCCAAGTTGCATGTGCCAGGGTTTGAAGTGCTCTACTTCTTCATAGCAGTGGTTTTTGGTTGTAAGAAAGCTCTGATTTCACAGGGTCAAGTTATGTTATTAAATGATCATCTCTCCTACTTCTCCCCAGTGTATTTTCCTAATAGTAGAGCTCTCTAAACTGTTGACTTCTGTTATAAAATTGTATTGGTACCTTTTCTGCAATTAGCAGCTCTAAACCTAATAGCCTGGAAGTAAGTAAGAAAAAATGATCAGATTTCTTCCCCTACGGAGATTTAGATACAGTGCTCTGGTAAGCAGCCTAGCAATAATGGCTGGGAATTCTTACCAGGATGCTCTTTCTGGACACAGAGACCAGATTCTCTCATATTTCTATGAAGCTCTAGTTGGACCTGAGGGAAAGGACAGGAATATGGCCAAGATGGATAGGAACAGTGTTATTCTGCCCTTCACTGCTTGCCTAATTTTTGGGTGCAGGTCTATTTTTGATGTGGGTTATTGCTGTTTTGCCAAGCAGCAGTTTTGTGAAGCTGATGAGATTCTTGTTGTGTTCTACTAGTTTTTGTTATTGGCTATTAAATAGGTTGCTTGTTGTTTGCTTCATGGTACTGCTGCTTGGGGAGAACTGGAGCATTGGTTGGGCTGAACTTGTTACACGTTGAACACCTTCAGGGTTAGAAACCTTTCTTTTTTTTTAACACAAGACTGTACTTACGAGAGGAAATGTATCTCTATTACTTGAGCCAAGCTAACAAACAAGCTCCCAAAGAACTTTTTTATCTGTTGAAAGCTGGAATAACATTTTAAGCCCCAGAGTTTTTGTGAAAGAGTTTGGGGAGAAAATCTGCTGTGTGAGGCCTACACTGGCTTCAGTCTACTGAGAATTTCTTGTATTCCTTTATGCCTGTTTATTTCATGTCCTAGGGTCAATCATTCTCAGTTCTTGCTTTTGAAGATATAAGGTAGTGTTCAAAATATTTTAATGACTTTGGTTTGATGTGCTTAACCTGAGGTCTGCGGGGAGGTGGTGGTGGGTTTAGACTATGGTGGGTGCAGAGACCATGGGCTCTCTCTTGCTTGGTCGTCTTATGCTTGTCTGGTTCCATCTCGGCTGTGTCTTCAGCTTTTGGGTTTTTCCTCTGGTAGAACATGCCAGGGGTGTGATATAATAGGGTGTTTAGAGGTTTTCTAGGGTATGTGGGCTTGCCTTTTTCTCTCAGCTTGAGAAGACCCCTTTTCTGTTTCTCAGTGACGTTCCTGCCTTAAGAGGTAGTCTTGAGTGGTCAAAGAGAAAATAGTATGTGAAGGAAGTGTCTGAACAGGTATTGGTTGTTCCTGGACTCTTGTAACTTCTGTCCCTGCCCTGTACTTAGTTTTGTGTAATTCAAGTAATTGAATTGGTTTGAATTACCAGAACTCAGATTCCAGAAAGGTCTACCACTTGAAATGCTTTTTCTTTTCAACATTAAATGTAAATTTTTGAGAGTATCTCAAGAACTGTAACTTTGATTCCTCCTTGAAAAGAATGCTGCAGAACAATGGATAGGAGCTTTAAAATGTGCTGATTTTTCAGCTCTGTTAACTGAAATATTTAATCTCCAAAGTTCTTTTTAGAGATGCTGTGAACCAGTAAGAATGAAATACAAATATAGTTTGAGATGGCTTCACTTCCATGTTACAATGTTATTAAACTTGCAGAGACTTTTTAATTTATCGGGGAATTAAAATGGTGTCTTTAAATTGGAATATAACTTCTTAACATGCTTAACACCCTGCTAATGAAATATAATTGTATAAAATTTTACTAATGTGTCTTATAAATAGTACAAAGTTATCATAGACCTGTGCTGAGATGAAGAAAATCTCTTTATCCTTTGAATTTAAAGTTCTAGAAAATAGAGTTCTTTGGAATTTGGTTTTATCTGGTTTGTAGTGACTTGCCCTTACTCATCTACTTCCTGTAAATCACAGGCTTGCTTCATTAATTCTCTGTTTCTTTTCATTGTTTGTAGCTTCCCCCCCACACTCTTAACATCTTGAAAATGTGAACTTACTATGCCTCCCCCATCTTCCTTTGTAAGTTCTTTAGCAAAAAAACAAGTATGGCTATCATGTTCAAATACATTCTTGGCTTCAAGAAACACGTTTTCTCTTACGCTTGTACAGGGTATGATGAAATATTAAATTGGGTAATAGCACAGCACTTGTTTACGGCATTGCAGATTGCTGGGTTTGTATACTAATAGAGAAGAAGAGGGGAAGAATAAGGGAAAAGAACAAATAGTTCTGTGTAGGGTTTTTCTGCACAGGCGCGCATGCTATTTTTGCTACCAGTAAATGGTGCAAACAGGAGATACAAATAAGCAACTTCTCTGTGACTACATATTCAGGCAGTAATAGCAAATAACAAACTATCACTCTAAAATGAGTTTCTGGGGAAAGATTCTGATCTAAAATTTAGTTGCCTGGTAACTCTGATTCAGTTATAAAAATCCTGATCTCCTTTCCCTCCATTTGTTCTAATTACCCCCTCCCACCCCCGTAAGGTTATAACAAATGGGATTTATAGTCTGCAGGTTGCTGCGTTTTTGTTGTTCCAGGTTTTTAAATGTGTCGTGTTAGTGTAGCTGAATTTGCTCATTGAACCTAATGTTACAGCTTTTAAAAAGAATTCGGAGGGAACTTTTGTAATTTTCTGATTATTTGCTTCCTGTTTTTAAAAGGAAAAACATTCAAGCGTATGCCAGTTAACTCAGCTACAGGCATCACACAGAAATTACTTCGAATTTGTATTCTGGTTAGGGAAATGACATCTGCACTCTTGAAGGCTTTACATCACCAGACAACCTGCAGCAAAACGAGACCAAACACCATAATTCCATGTGTTTTGCTGTTAATTGCCACTATACCTGTCTCAGAGTGGAGTACTTTTTCATCACTTTCCAGCCGAGCGTCTTATGCTGTTCCTGGCAGGATCTGCTGTACGTGTTTCATTATTTCATGTAGCCAACGTTCTAATTTAAAGTTCATTGTCCCCGACCATGCCTGAAACAACTTTGCTGTTTTCTCCCTTGCAATAGCTCGTGGCAAATAATGATTTTTTTTATCCCTCAGATTTTCTTGGTTTGCAGCTTTTGTCTTGCCTGTTACAGAAGCCAAATCAATCTCATCTTGCAAGTTAACCACTAATGAGACTTTAAAACCATCTCTCATCTTCTGTTTCTACTTCCCTCTACCTCCAGGGGAGCTTAAAACATTCAGAGAAATATTTAAGCGCTAGTACCACTGTTTCATCCTTATAGACTTATGGGGTACCCTGACCAGTGTTTCAGCCAAACCACTTGTTTTATGACCAAGAATGTCAAGTCTACACATCAGTTCTGGCAGCTGTTACATAAACATCAATAGGTACAATCATCTTTTACAAAACTAGGACCTATAGCTGTGTTCTGGCAGCTTTTTAAAAGAAACCTTTAGCTTTCCCAAGCAATCCTTAAATCTAAGGTTACCTCGTAAGTAAGACTAAGAATAATGAACCCAGATAGCTTCTTTCCTGTCCAAGCCAAATGACATCGCAGAAGCAAGCGAGTTACAAAGATTTTTAGAAATAAATCATGGTGATGTTTGTAATGTGTTCTCCATAATTAATAAAATGGTGTTCTTGTGTACTAAGCTTTACTTGTCCTAAGAGTACTTTAAATTTTTGAGTGATAAGGGTACTTTAGTCTGGTGTTTTATTGTGAGAGCTAAATATTTTGCCCATATGTGCAAGAATACTGAACCACCTGTTTTCTGCTTGTATCAGTAGATCCTTTTGCAGTTTTGAAAGTTAAATCTCTTGAGTTTGCATATGTATACTATGTTTTGAAAACAGTGATTTAAGGTATGTTGTGTCATTATAGATACTATGTAGCTATATATGGTGTAGCATTTTCTAATAATAGTAATCCTGGCTGTCAGTATTTTCTAGTTTATTTCTGTATTTCATTACTTGTCTGTTTTGTGTGTCTTCAGAGATGTCTGGAATACTAGTGTCTGTCTTAAGCTGATTTCTCTAGCTTTTCTCTTCACAGTGCTGTTTCAAATGCCACAGCATTAAACTTTTTTTTGAAAGGAACTGAAAAGCAATGGTAGCATGTCTTCAGAATGTCTTATCCTGCATATTTCATACAAAAGATATGCTTTTGCATTCTAATTAGGAATTATTAGATTGCAGCACACATAACTGTGTGACAGCATTCTGCTCTAGGAGACCCCTGTATTTAAAAAAAAAAAAAAATCCCCCCAAACCCTCAAACAAAAAATAACCTTGTGTTCCCTGTCTGTAAAATGAATTTTAAAGGCAAGTATGCTGCAGGATGTAAAGGGGGGAATAGCAAACCGGTTAAAAATGATAAAGGATGGTTGTACAGTGATTTTAAGCAGACTATTTCTTTTGGTTTTGCAGTAGTATTATTGACTCCACGGAGTATAGCCAGCCTCCAGGCTTCAGCGGCAGTTCTCAGGTAAGGTAATACATGTGTCTGTGTACAGGGGGGACAAGAGTGTGAATGTGGAGGGTGGGCAGAGATTGGGTACAACTCCGTCTATCTCCAGGGTAGTGGTCAACTCAAGTCTTGTAAATGCTTTTAACTGGTTGTGTGGGCAAACTGGAGCCAAGACTACAGCTGTAGGAATGGCTGTCCATAATTGTGAGTGTCCTCAGTGACACCATCAAAGAAATCTGGTGTAATATATTTTGACATCTGACTTTATTCCCAAAGCTGACTTTTGCAGGGAAGAGGGGATATTTTTTGTTCTTCATCTCTTCTCCAAAGTGGGCAGCATTTGGGAAGGGAGGTAAATCCTTGACCCTTTGCATTGACTAAAATAGCTTTGGATCAAACTTGACTTTCAAAGCAAGAAACACTCATTCTCCAACCATACAGCTGTTTTGTAGTTTGTCCTTGTTTAGGGCCTTACAAACTATATTATAAATTCACATAGAGGGTAAAAAGTTGCATATACAGTGAAGCCATTTGGCAGGCAGCCTCCAAACTGTCTGATCCACAGGGCCTCTCAAATGCCAAACAGCACTGCTGTAGTCTTGCAGCTCAGAGGGATTCAGCTGGGCTGGGGAGATGACACTGATAACCAGCTCACAGCTTCAAAAAGGTTAAACAGTTTTGATTTAGACAGATGGACTGTTGGTTATGTGCCAGCTTGCGTCTTTGGTGCTCTCTGGTGGTGGTGGACCATCCATGGCATGCAGCAGTATCAAATTGGTAAATTAATAGAAGTGCTGTTGGATCTTATTTGATGGAGTAACTGATATAAAGAAAAAACACCTGAATTTTGGGCTGATGTGCATGTATGTGTGCATGCAGGTTTTTGGGTTTGTAGCTGTATAACTAACTGGTAATTAGAAATTTCCCTCAATCTGTAGAAAAACGCTTGTTCTTGCTGCTGTGGTCTGGGAGATTTTTTGCTTGAACAAAGAATTGTAGCTCTACCTCACTTCAGAGGGCAAGTGAAATGTGGGTGGAGATCTTATGTTCAGGGCTCTGATGCAGTACAGTGTGTTTGTTCTCCACTGACATTGCTTGTCTCAGTACTTTTCTTTCTATTTCAAAGACAAAATTAATAGCATAGCTGTACTGCTGGTAAGTGCACAAAACAAACAACCTAGACTTTCTAGTCATTCTGTATGACAGCCTTATTTGTGTGAGAATAATCTTTTTTTGTTCTCAAATGCAATTTTTTGTCCTCAAGAGTGCAAGATCTGTACTCTCTAGTGCAAATTTTTGAATTCAACTTTAATATATGTTTGGAGGGGGAGTTGAAAGGGAACTCTTGAAGTTAAACAATTCATTCAAAGATTGTAATTTCAGCAAGACTTTACCATAAAAATAATTTTAAGTATATAAATTCAATTGTGCTTTTTTCTAATTGTCAGTCATGGCAAAAATCATGGATTGGGCACTGCTGGCAGTAAGAAGCTATGCTAGGATGGACAGCGTAGCTTTCTTTCTCAATATAATTACTTTGTGTATTGCTCACGAACATGTTCTTAGGGAAGAATTTATATATCGCAAAGCTACAGGACAGTTTTCTTCCAGAAGCTGAGCTTCAGCAGTAAATAGTGGACAAATCACATCAGCCCTGGGGAATTCTGCAGGTAGTATTTAGTGGCAGTACCTTTCTTTTCTGCTAAAACTAAGCAGCTTGTGTGTAGCTCTGAAGCTTTTCTCCACAGTTTTTAGAGGATTCTTCAGAGCACCTAATGGAGTTCAGGCAGTAAAATCACTCTTGATAACAGAGCAATCCTAATGAATGTCCTCAACTAGGACAACCATAGTAGTTTTAGCAGTTGAATAAAAATTGCTTGGGTAGGTTTTCTCTCTTTTCCCTTTTTTTTTCCCTCCTGTCTCCCAGCATTGCTTAACAAGTAGCCAGGGAGCAGGCTTCATAGAAACTCATTAAATGTTTTGGTAAAACATGAGCAGTTTAAAATGCTTAGCTGGGGAGGATCTGATGAAGATGAGTTAATGCAGATTGATTCCCAGCACAGCTGGTTCACCATGTGCCAGCCTTAGACCTGCTCTGGGGGGATCTTCCTCTGGAGACCCAGCAGGTGTATCAGAGAGAAGGCAAATGCTTACCATGATTGATTCCACCTTGGAGTGGACTGGGCTTATCTGGCAGATCAGACTTGGGCTTGGGTTATATCACTTGTGTCACAGGTGGCTCGTCTTAACTTGAGACTGAAGTGATTGCTCTTCGATGCTTGAAGTCATCTTGAGCTCTGATAGCTCCTGATGTGCTGAGAGAGGCTGGAGCCCTTGCAGGCTGGTGTGCAAAATTAATAGGAAGATACTATAAAAGTGTTCTATTAAGTATGTCTTAAAGCTGCGAAGTTTTAGAAAACTGTAATTAAAAGGTGTCGAGGTAGGAGTGCTTTCCAGTGTTCTACTTGTGTGTTGAGATTGGAGTTGCTATTGAGATGAAACAAGCTGCATAGACCATAGGTGCTGTCAACATGCAAGTGTGAGTCATGATATCGATGTATAACCAGGGGCCTCGCATGGGAAGTGGCATCTGGAGGTTTCACTGCTTGGGGCTTGCTTTTTCCCTAAAATGTTAGGTTACTGTTCATGCAGGTATAAACAGAATTTGAGTGGGCTCTGAACTTAGTTTGTTCTTGTTGGCTTGCTTGATGGCTGTAATGAGGGCAGCCTGTTCTCCTGCATGGATTGAGGAGTTGTATGCAAAGTGGGTTTTGTTAGTGCCATTGAGTGGCATTACGGACTTTGTACGTGGTCAGGGATGTTGCTCATTAGGGAGCTTGGCAGTTCTCAAATCTTTTAAAATTTCCCCGTTAGCTTTGAGTATGCGATATGTGAGACTTCTTTAATATAAACTAAAGCAAGGTGTTCTTCATGCTTCTTGTGTAGTAGAGGAATTGGTTCCTTTTCTTTACTAGTGATTAAAACGAGAAGTACTGTATTTTCTGTTTTGCTTCAGGAGGAGAGCTTACCTATGTAGTTTCAATCCTTTGCTTCTACCTCTCATTACTGCTTGCGTAATGAGAGGTTGGGAAATGGCTTTAATGATGAGTTTCATGGACTTGTTTTCAATTAACCTTTGAACTTCATGGTGTCTTCTGCTTCTATCCTTATTTGCTTAGCTTTATGGAGAGTTACTGAGTTGCTTCAAAAGAAATAATTCAGTAACTAACTCTTTAAAATAAACATCTCCTCTTTTTAATGAGCTGTCTGCCAGGGATCTGGGAAGTATTTTTTGTACAGTCTGTTTGATTTGTGAAGCTGGAAGCCTAGTATCTTTGGCCTCTGCTGTCTATCTGTATAAATGCAAAACGTGACTCCCCAAGGGTTGCTGCTGCCTGTCCTGCGTGTGAGGCTGGAATTGGTACATTTGCAAAGGTTCAGGAAACAAGGACTGTCTAAAAGCAGCTTTTCTTGTTTGTCAAGTTAAAGGGTGCGAAATAGGACCTAAGATTAACTGTTGACAGTGGCAAGATCTTCGTTATTGTCATTTTACGCTTCTAACCCTTCACATATAATGTATAAATTGTTTATAATTTGGTAAAATCTATTTAAATGAAACCCAGGCCTGGCTTTACCTTTCTGAAGTGCTCTGTCTTCTCCATTCAGACCAAAAAGCAGCCGTGGTATAACAGCACGCTAGCCTCACGACGCAAGCGGCTCACAGCTCATTTTGAGGACCTAGAGCAGTGCTATTTTTCCACCAGGATGACACGTGTCTCAGGTGAGTTCCTCTTGCATGGTGTTCAGCTTCTGACATCAGCTACCTCTTCCAGTGCCTAGTCCTCAGAAAAGACTTGCTTTTGAGAGAGTAGCTTTCACTTCTTCCCTGCATGAGAACGTTGCTATACATATTTATATGTTACTCAAATCATCCTGTTTTGCTTTTCTTGACCAATCTTTGAGGTTGCTAAACTTAGGAAAATTTAATCCTGTCACTTTGGAGGGGCAGATGTATTGCTTTGTAATACTGTACTGTGAAGGGCATAAACCACAATAAACAATTTCACTGATACTCATTCTGAAGATGCAAATGTTTGAAAGCAGTGGTTGGGCTGTCTTTCTGCTAGATGTGGTATAAACACAGTAGTTAAACATTGCTATTCAAATACTACAGAGGTATAAACATAAATTGATAAATTCTCCTGTATTTAGCATGCAGTAGGACACTTGGAGGTTATCCTTTATGTTGTCTAGATTGAGTCTTGGTTAACAAATGGCTTGGAGTATAGAAGCTGAGTGTGCAGCAGTGTTGTTGTCCCATGGGGCACACCTTAGATTTAAGGCTTGTTTTGTAGAATTAGAAGCTGTTTTCAAAATTGCCTAGATTGCCTCATTCATAATTGAGTAACAGTGTGACAGCAGCTAGAGTAATTGTTACCTAGTGGATGGATGGTTCTTAATTACATGACAAGATTCTCTAAGAAACAAACAGGTCAAATGAATGTCTTCAGGGCAAGGAAGGTTGCTCTGTGGTCCCTCTGGGGAAGAGAAACCAGCTTTGGGGGAAAAAAGTTTCAGGCAACGGGCTGTGGCAGGAAGGAGACTTGCAGCACCAGGCTGTGAGCTGCAGCTCGTATGAAGAGTGACAGGCTGCAGCGGGGAGCAGAGAGCAGCCAGTCCTCAGGGGATGGGAGAAACCTCCTAGGGACATGAGGAAACCAGGCAGAGGTTGCTGCAGCAGAATATCTTTACTGTGTAGCCTTGGAAGGCAAGGACCAACCTCCCAGGACAGAGATCAGCAAGAGAGCTGGGGTAGTGTTGTGGTTTAACCTCAGCTGGCAACTGAGCACTGCTTGCTCACTCCCCCTGCCCCAGTGGTAGAGTAAGAAGTAATCAGAAGAGTAAAAGTGAGAAAACTCATGGGTTGAGATAAGAACAGTTTAATAAGTGAAATAAAGTAAAATAGCAATAATAGAAGAATATACAAAGCAAGTGATGCATGATGCAATTGCTCACTACCTGCTGACCGATGCCCAGCCAGTTCCCGAGCAGTGATCACTGCCCCCTGGCCAACTCCCCCAGCTTATATACTGAGCATGACATCATATGGTATGGAATATCCCTTTGGACAGTTTGGGTCAGCTGTCCTGGCTATAGTCCCTCCCAGCTTTTTGTGCACCTCTTTGCTGGCAGAGTATGGGAAGCTGAAAAGTCCTTGAATTAGTATAAACACTACTCAGCAACAACTAAAACATCAGTGTGTTATCACATTGTTCTCATGCTAAATCCAAAACAGCAGCACTATGCCAGCTTCTAGGAGGAAAATTAACTCTATCCCAGCCGAAGCAAGGACAGGTAGAAACTCCTGCTCCTTTTTTCTCCGTGAATTTAGTTTAAGTTTTATTCACTTTAAAATAAATAAAAATGAGGGTCGGTTTTTTTTTTTAATTTAAAAAAATAAATTGGCTTTAAGTTTAAAGGCTGCAACATGTTTTAGGGGAGCTCACTCTTAGATATGTCTACATCTTCTACCTACTTCACAGCAGTGACTGACTTAGGTCTCATCATGCACAGCAAAATTTTAATGAGGAATGCAGCACGTTTAGAGGGTGCTTCAGTAGCTGGAAGATCGACGAAGCCAGTTGTATGTGACAAGCCAGTTTCCTGTGAAGTGCTAGCAAGTGCTTTGCAGAATACAGTACTTCACAGATCACACTGAAATGTTTTCATGTGGTGCTAAATTGGTGATGCATAACTGTGTTTATGTTAAAATAATACTTATTAAACAAAGATAAAAAATGGGGCTCTTCCCAGTATTCTCTTCTAGAAGATATCTTTCTTCATAATTGGGACTATAAATATGAATGCGGTGAAACTATTTTTGTATTCATATGTGTCAGCCTCACTGAGAGTGGAGGATTTGCAAGTGCGACACATTTTAAATAGGATTTAATGTGGTGTGCTGGTTTTGGCTGGGATAGAATTAATTTTCTTCATAGTAGCTAGTATGGAGCTATGTTTTGGATTTGTGCTGGAAACAGTGTTGATAATACGGGGATGTTTTTGTTATTGCTGAGCAGTGCTTACACAGAGTCAAGGCCTGTTCTGCTTCTCACCCCACCCCACCCACGAGTAGGCTGGAGGTGCACAAGAAGCTGGGAGGGGGCACAGCCGGGACAGCTGACCCCAACTGGCCAAAGGGACATTCCATACCATATGACATCATGCTCAGCATATAAAGCTGGAGGAAGAAGGAGGAAGGCGGGGGTGTTCGGAGTGATGGCGTTTGTCTTCCCAAGTAACCGTTACGCGTGATGGAGCCCTGCTTTCCTGGAGATGGCTGAACACCTGCCTGCCCATGGGAAGGAGTGAATGAATTCCTTGTTTTGCTTGGCTTGCGTGCGTGGCTTTTGCTTTACCTATTAAACTGTCTTTATCTCAACCCACAAGTTTTCTCACTTTTACTCTTCTGATTCTCTCCCCCATCCTGCTGTGGGGAGAGTGAGCGAGCAGCTGTGTGGTGCTTAGTTGCTGGCTGGGGTTAAAACATGACATGTGGATTTAAAGCTTTTTACAAGAGGTCCCTATGACTGTTCTAGTAGGGAGTGGAGACATAATATAACTGTAATTATGAAATGGCCTTGCATTTTGGCGGGGGAAAATGTCTTGAGAAAAAAAAATTCAGTTTTCCAGGCACAGATACAGGATAAATTACAGGAGGACTATGTGCTTGATCTCTAAATGAGGGAAATGGAAGAGTAGCAGCTATTTGTTCCTATCAAAGTGTCAAAAGAGGAAACAGTCTTTGAAAAACACTGACTGATGTTTACGTGCTTCTTCTCAAGCTGTTTCCTGTAGTGGTCAGGTGCTGATGATTTTAATTTGGACCAGTACTTTGTTCATTTTGCCCCTTTTGATCCATCTGACATGGGTAATGTATATGCTACTACTCTTAAACATGCTAATTACTAGCCTTCACTGTTCCTTTATATGATCAAACATTAAAGAGCATATAAGGGACACTTCAAAATGCCTTACAAGTGTAGAGCAAGATAATAATTTCTGATGACAAGGAATTACCAGAGTGCAGAAAGAGATTATTCTCTCTGCGTTTCACCAGAAGAAATCACAGCTGTATTTTGCTTTTATAGATTAACCTTTTCATTTTTTCACCCCGGTATTTCCAAAGCTTTCTAATAAGTGGAGCTTTGTCATTTCCTTATGCTGCTGATAAGGAAACGGGTAAGGGTAACTTAACTAGTGGGTTGGAACGTGATCTCAGGCACATGAGCAAGTTGTGTGTATGGCTTCTCTGCTGCTGCAGTGGATGCTGTGGTTTAACAGGAGGCAAGGTGTGCAGTAATGTGATTTGCAAACTGGACTACCTGTAAACCGAGGTGCTGTGTATTAGCGCTGTGAGAGCAGCCATAGCTGTAGTTATCTTACATTGCACTGGTGCAAAAAGGCAAAGCGAACGTTGGAATGTTAGAGGGGAAAAGGGGAACTGCTGCAAATTCTGCGGGTTGTTACGTAGCCTGAAGGCCCTACGTAATGTTCGACTGCAGATGCGTGATCATGTTAAGAAGGCTGGCTTGCCCATGCAGCATCACTGTAAGTTAGGAATTTTTCCTTATTTAGGAAATACTATATTTTAAAATTGTTTACATAAAATTCTGTTCATACTGAGATAAATTGGAACTTCTGAGGAATCGGGGAATGACTTTCGGCTATCTACACTGCAATTTAGTTTTAACTTTAGTAAACTGTTCCATTTCCACAGAATATTTATCATCATTATTCAAGTTGGCTCAATTTCACCTTGTCTGCTGAAGGTCATAATTTTCACAAAACTTACAGTACAGGGAGTCTTCTGGTTTCATGCTTGTCTTCTCCAGCCCTGAAACAACTCTCCCTTACTTCTGTTGCTTTTGGAGTAACAAGACAAATATTTTTTTTTTACTACAAGTATCTTCAATGTAATTGACACCAAATGTAGGCATATTGTAACTGAAGTATGGGGAAGGGAATATACTTTTCACCTCCACAGAAAACTAGACGTGTTCTTCACAGTGTATTTTGATATGCTTTAAGGTTTTCTGTTAATAAACTGTATGGCTCATGGGCTCTGAATGTGAATAAAACAAATGAGCTTATCTACCAGGAAAGCTGTATTTGTGATCTCTAGGCAGATTCTCAGCATGACAGGTTCACCCAGTGTTGCAGTGAAAGACTTAATTTGTGCTCTGAAAAATCATACTGCCTTCAGGGAATGCTAGAGGGGAGAGGAAACCTATTCTTGACCAAGAATCCTCCCCAAATAACAAGCAGAGAGGTAGTGTCATGTGAAGACATACATCTTGATTTTTGTTTGCTGTTGAGTTTATTTATCTTCTTACTCTGTTTCTGTCCTCCCTCATGCTGCTGCCTCTCCCTAGATGACAGCAGAACCACAAGCCAGCTGGATGAGTTTCAGGAGTGTCTATCCAAGTTCACACGCTACAATTCTGTCCGACCCCTGGCAACGCTGTCTTACGCTAGTGACCTCTATAATGGCTCCAGCATAGTATCCAGGTAAGACGCTGCAGCTCTGACAGTGCATCTCATGCTGATAAAGGCTTCTGAGACTGAGTTAATAACCCGTATTAAACAAGTTATGGTCTGTACTTGTATAACACTTTGCAGTTGCTTCCCAAAAATAGTTTTGTGAATATGTGATTATCATTGATCTGCGAAGGCACTCAAATACCACAGTAGTACCTTTTATTCCCATTGGTGTTGGTCAAAACCAAATGCAGAACCTTTGAGGTGCCAGTGAGTATCTGGAGCTGTCGTGATAAAGCATGAAGCCTCTTGTAGCCTCGGTCCTCTTCATGTTAGTATAGTTGCATTGTAAGTGATGCAGTTCTAGCGTTTTAAGAAACATCCATCTTGGTGTTGGGAGCTTTAAATATTGTTGGTGGATCCAGTCATAATGGCAAATATTAAATAGCTGAGTTGTTTTTAACTGCGATTGCTTGAACTCTTGAGCACTGGAAGCTCTGTTTACAGTGCTGAACACTAGTGAGGGGGTGATTGTGGTAAAGCCAACTCGACAGCTCCGTTGTTGCCAACAACAACTCTGTATCCCCTGCCATGTGGGCTGGTCATGTCCTGTGCACTGCTGCTGAAGCTCATCTGAGCCTCCCATGGACCAGTTTGGACACTTAAGCTGGTGAAATGCTATTGACTGTCTTTCAACAGAATTGGTTTCTTCTAGTTTAGCTCCATGAACCAGCTCCCTTAGGGATCAGGCTTAAGAGAGCACATAGGATAGAGAGAGGCTGGGACCTGCCAGCAGCCCTAACCTTAAACTGGTTTCAGCAGCTGTGGAAGCATACCCTGGGGGATTTAATTAGTCTGTGGTAGCTTGTTTGGAGCTGCTGGTGGTGGTGGAAAAAATGATGCAACATGTTAATTGGGAAATCTTTTCTGCATGGTATATATGCAGGACCCATTAGCTTCTTACAGGCACGTTTCACAAATTTGAATGTATTTGTTCACAGCAACCTTTTGAAGGAGGAAAGTAGTTATTTCTATTTTATACACGGGGAGCAGGAGATCCAAAGTGGCCATACCTGATGTCTTGAAAGAAACATGACAAAGACATAATGAATTGAACTTGGGTTTTTCTGAGTTTTGATCTAATGCCTTACGAAGGGGCCATTCGGACAGTGACAGAACAGCTTGAATGTTTGTTGAAAGACACCAAGAAATTTGCACTGTGTGAAGAAATGGAGGCATGTGTAGCATAGAATACATGTTTTTTTTTAAAGCAGCATTGATTCCTTAACTCCTTCAATATTTGGCAGGAATGTATAATGTCCGACTTAGCCACAAAGGTCAGAACACAATAATCACTGATCTGACATATTTAACCTACGCTGATTGGGTTCACACTAGCTGCAATGAAATGCAGATGGGAATCTCACTGCAACGTAGACAAACTTCCTCAGCTACCAACTTCAGCACAGATTGGATTTTGCTCCTTTTGCCCTTTCTTCTCCTTGACATTCTGCAAGAGCAGCATTTTTGTGGTATTTGGTTAGGAAATGCTGGAAGGGCAGTAAATCTTGCTCCCGTTTTGAAGGCATTATAATTCTTGGGTGAAATACATGTTTGAAAAGTATGTGTGTTACTGTTGTTAAAATGAAGATACTGTAGGGCCTCCCTCCAAGCCAGTGCTAGAATCAGTAGTTAAATATATTTAACTGAGTTGGAAGCCAAGTTATTTTTCAATGTTCTCTCCTGCTCATGCTTTTTATTTATCAAAGCATTTAAGAAATTTTTAGAGGTTTTAGTATGTGGGCTGAGGAAGACTGTTCATATCTGAGCATGTCCTTAAGTGCTTTGGTAAAGTAGGGCTGCTGAATGTGCTGCTGCTGTAACTCTAGCTTCTGGCTATCCAAACAGTTCCTTTAAAGTTTGAATTTGTTAACCAAGAGTTTACATGTAGTATGTGTTGGCCAACACACTTCTGTTGTTCACCATTGTCCTTCATCCAAATTAATAGACTCAAGTTCAGAGAAAGTCTGAAGCTAAATGAGGTGTGTCTCTCAGTGATGGCAGCTTAAGAGAATAGAGCAACTTTTAGGTACCCACAGATGGGCCAAATTAATTATTGGGGTGCTTTAAAAAGCTTTTTAACTGAGTGAAATGCTGCGAAAAGTTTTATCTGGCTGACTGCACTGACTTTTGAAGGTGTGCCTGGGTACGCTGTAGGAAACACTGATGAAATAATGACAAAAAGTAAGTCTTGCTGCTTAGGTGTCACTGTTGAGACAAATGCATTTAAATACGAAGCAAATATAAGGTTAATAGGTAAGGAATCATCATAAATTTTAAAAGTATTTTAAAGGGATATTTTAAGTATATTTAACAATAAAAATAGAATTGACCAGAAGTTAAACTTCCTTGTACTTAATTTAGTTTGGTTTTTTTTTTTAAATTAACTGCTGTTACAAACAGACAGAATATGAGGGTGTCTGGTTTGCATTGCTTTAACCCTACATGAAGTTCACACACTGGACTCCAGAAGCTCTGCTGGCTTAAATAAAGAGGTCTTTAAGATGTATTAGCTTTATGTTTGCGAAGGAAGAAGATGGAAATACGTTCCTTATCTGCAAAACCTTGATGTTTATTTAGAAGGGAAATAAAACTGGGTTTATGGTAACAGGATAAAAATTGTAATTAAAAACTGTATATAAACAGGCTGAAAAAACCTGAAACTGAGCAGCAGTAGTATTCTGAGCGCCTTGCCACAAGCATATTTATGAATGTCTGGACTTCTTGAGGACTAATAAAAGACCATAAACAACACTATGTAGGTTGCATTACTATAAAAATTCTGGTGCAATATTAGGAAAGCTACAGTTGCCTTTCGGGATGAAGAGCAGCCAATGCCCTGCTCTCCAGTTCTAGGTTTCCCCAGCCTGGTGGTGAGCTTGCCCGAGGGACCCACGCTGAGCCTTGCTGAGCTGGTGGCTCTGCAGTGGCTGTGCACCATCTGCATGGTGTCAGCTGTCAGTTGTGTGCCAGCAGCATGGGGCTGTGGGCAGGGGGTGAGGGACTGATGCAGGGCTGGTACCTGAGCTGTGCATCTTCCATCACAGGCTTACGGCCTTATTTGGAAAGGTGCACACAGCGAGATCATAAGCCCAGTGAGGGAGATCTTTCTTACCTTGCTTAGAAACATGCTCACAAGCAGGCTTTACAACCCTCTGTCCTTTTCCTGTATTTGCTTCAAGAAAAGCAGATTAACAGAGAAGGATGTTCAGTGAAAATGTGTTCGAGGCTTTGCAATTGCTAGTCGCTCAGTTTTGCTTTAACGTTCGGGGGACTTTCAGCATGCTTGCAATGTGAATGTACTTGTACCTCAATATGCTAAATGTTTTTTTTATACACTCAGTTCTCTTAAGTACAAAGTATTTACACGGTTTTCACAAGTATATTAAGTTTTGTTAGAATTGGGCCAAGCAATAAATTTTCCGTTTATTATGTCCCCAGACAGAGCAGTCACCAGAGCTTAACTTTTCTTCTCTCTGCTTGCTGTGGCAGTAAATAGTAAAGGCTTTCTTTTAAAGATGAGTCTGTATACTGCAGCGTTAGCATTACAATGATTTATGTAGAAAATTGCTTTAGCACTGTCAGAGGCCTTCAGAGAATAATGTGGCAGTCTTTCACATTTAAAAAAAAAAAGAACAGAAAAATCCAAGAAACAGACTACAGCAAGATGTCTGTCTGAAACCTGGTTATCAGAAAGCTGGTTCTCCCTGCTGGGTGGTTCCCAGGTCTAGTGGAAACATGAGTATGTCTGTCCCAGAGGGCCTGAGGTTTGGGGGCAAATGGTGTGGGTTTTTGTCATCTTCTCAGACTTCAAATTCTTCTGGGTTAGCTTACCATTTCTCTGAAAGGTCTTAAAATGACATCCAAAGGGGTTTGGATAGCCAAGACTAACTGTATTTATCTAAAGGCATAGTGATTTACAGCGAGAGAAAGAAACAACTTCTCTTTTGGCTGCTGAAGCCTTACTCAATTCATCTGTTGAATCTTGAGACAGTGTTCAAAAACTGGATCTTACCTTTGGGGTCCATTATTCTTTTTTTTCATTGCTTGCTTATTATTCCATTGCCTCTAAGTAATGAACAAGATATGAAAAGGTTTCTCTTAGTATTCAAACAGTACAAATAAGTTGGTTTCAAGATTGTATTTTTGTTTGTGTTAATCCTTTCAGTAACACGACCTGAAATCTTTTCTTCAAAGGTGAGCTTAAAAGAAAAACCATCCATTAGGAGCATGTTTTCCATGTTTTATTGAACCATTCTATTTTTTGTTCCCCTTTTTACTTTGGACTACAATTACTTGTCCATATAAATTCTCAGATCCAGACTTTAACAAGGTACCTTTTATTTCTGTGTCCACCATAACAAGCCCCTCTTTTCCTTTTTTTAATGACCTGGGCTGGCTAGGATTAGATGAGCCGTTTTATTAAGTTTGTGATCAGCAATGCTTCTATCTTGGTGGTAAAGATAATTGAAAGAAATGTAAGTGGGGTTATGCTTCACAGGATTATGTTTTAGAGTACCGTAGATGGTGCTCCTTGAGAAGATGAGAAATGAGGAGGGCTGAATTTTTCTTATGGTCTGTTAAATCAATCACTTCTTAAATGGACTCTTATTTACAAGTGGCAGCTCAAAACTGTGGATGGATCAGTCTTATTTGGACTGTTCCCACAACTGGAAGGAAGAGAGAAATACTTGGATAAAGAGACTTGAACTGCAGAGTGGCTGAGGAAACTTGAAGTGTAATACCCTGAACCTACTTGAAGTTTATGCCTCTCCTGTGGTTCTCTTACCTTACTTCATCTGAGGTTTTGGCCTGTAGACCAGAGGTTGTCTAGGGCTGAAATGGGATTTTGTTTAATTAGAGCTGAGTAAAGTACAGAGCCTTTCCCTTACTTTCTCTTCTTTTTCTCTGGAGTGCAGAACTGATACATTTCCTAGTACATAATTGTGGTCTGGATCCCTTGAGCAGAAGCTAAATGTGACTTGTTACCAGCAGAAGGGTTATAGAGATGTCAGTTCAGATCTCTGAATTCAGAGTTCAGAGACACTCTCAACTCTGTAACATAACCCTCCAAGTCCTCAGGATGGGCTGCTAGTACCAAAAAGGACTCTGAAACCAGGAAAGAGCACGTCTGCTCATATCTCCAGTCTTGACCAGAAAAATAAACTTTCTGGTGACTGTGGTGACACTGCAGAGAGAGAAGTCTGTTCTTCATCAATGTAAGCTTTCACTTTTAGGGGTAAAACTTAAGTAATTTGAAATTGGGAAGTTAATGAATGGAAGTTGCATGGCCATCAGTGAGACCTCACTTTTTTCCTAGTAACTTCAGACTATTTGGTAGTAGGAAGATCTTTCTCCCATTAAGCTCCCTTAGTACTTCAAACCTGTCTCCATCTGCAGATAATTAGATGAGGTTTCTTGGTGAATTTTTGTAAATGGTTTGTTAAAACTATTGAAGAGTATTTGATCAATTTGGGAATCAGCTTTTAAACCAAATGTATTAAACAATGATTGCTCTTCATGGTTTTTCTTTTTATATCTTGAAGAAACTTTGTGCAGCTTGTGTAAGCAGTTTCCATTTCTTGGCGAATATGGTGTAGTGGTCATTGGCTGCAGTGTGGGGCAGTCCAGCATTGGAGCTGCCTTCCCAAAGAGGTTGTGCAAGCTCCATCCTTAGAGGTATTCAAGATCTGGCTGGAGAAAGCCCTGGGCAGCCTGGTCTGACCAAAGAGCTGCCCCTGCTCTGAGCAGTACATTAGAAGAGACCTCCAAGTCTTGGGGACTGTACCCTTGTGATAAAGGTACACAATCAGCTCTTTGGAAACTTGAGGTTCTGTCCCCAACTTTCTGCCAAGCATCTTCCTCTGGCCTTAGGTTTTAAGGAGAAGCCATGTCCTTATGTGGATTTGCCATGTATAGTGCAAAGTGAAATTCACTTCCTACATAATTAGGGATCCCAGTCTTAAAAATGGGCGTTAATTTAAACAGGATTGTATTTATTAGAATGAGACTGGGCTTTTTTGAAGAGAAGCTTCGTAAAAGCACAGAAATTAAAAATGTGTGCTGTAGTGTCAAGAATGTCCTCTGAGAGATTAATATTTAGGGTAGGAGGATGGTAGCATGTGGAAGTTGTGTTGCACCATTGCATCCACCCCTTCTTGACTGATCAGGACAAAAGTCTTTTCTGGGAGGCTGCAGGTAGCTGCCCTTCTGTTCCTCCTGATGTACATGTAATAATGGCCATGAACAGGCAGTAGTGCTGTGTCTTGGCCTCAGGAATTGGACTTGCAAGACATGAAAGCTGTGGTTTCACAGCATCTTATACACAGAAGTTCCATGCCAACAGTGTTGGTAAAAGGCAAATACAGATTTCCCTTAATTCCCCCCCAATTTTATAGCTTTCTTTCAACGTTGAGTGTTGATACAGTGAATTTTTGTCTGCTTGAAGAAACAAGCCTGTTATTAATAGAACATGAATTTCTGTAGCTTATTACAGTGTTCTTTCAATTCTCTAGCCATATTTGTTGGAAATGCCTGAATTTGCTAGGACGTCATTAGCTGAAAAGCATTAGCATACCTTTGGATTTTTCGTTTGTTCCTTCCTTGCTAACTAGAGGAGTTAGTCTGTTAAATGGCAGGTAGTTGAAAAAAAAAAATAATTAAGGTGGTGTGTTAAGGCATGCAAAGAGGTATGCTGTGGACTTAAACAGTTCTGAGAAAAAAAGCTTAGCAGCTCAGCTCAAAGAGGAGGCTTGAGCTAATGATTATTAATATTGTCTGTATAATACAGACTAAGATGCATTGGTTATTTGCTGCATAGGTGTTTTGTAGAATAAGTTACGAAGTGACATTTATGTTCTTACAGGATTATATAAAAGTGTGTGTATACACTTGTGCAAATGAAGGTGGAAGTCAGATCAAGTTCCTCTATATGAGACTGTGAAATTAAAGGTACTCATAAGTACCTTTAATTTTTCGAAAGAATAGTTCAAGGATAACATACAAAATACTGACCGAAAAAGATTCAAAACACCATCAAAGCAATTCCTAAAACAGATTTGGCAGTTGGATGAGAAATGCTTCAAACGGTGTTTTAACCTTGTTACATCATTGCCAGGCAGCAGGACCGTCGGAGTTAATTACCCCAGCGTATTCTTTGGCTCCTCGAGATGGCTCATCTGCAGTGTATGGACTCGATATTTATGAAGGCTGGTGTCCTGACTCACGATGCCTGTTGGATTGAGCTGAGATGTCTAAAGAGGTTACTGTCTCCAGCTGTCCCTCCTGGGGGTGTCTGGCAGAATAGCTGATGATGGTGTTGGGCGAATTTGGAGGCTTGGGTTAATAATATGGTAGAATGTATACTGAGGCACTAGGCTGGGCAGTGATTTGTTCTGAGAAATGGGACCTCTGGCAATGTGGTCAGCTGGAGGCAGTAATGTCTTCAGCTGCTGCTGCTAAGTCATGGAGGAATCATTGGATCCTATGGATAGACTGTGTTGTTTACAGTCCCAATATTGATGGAGGTTTCCTGTGCTGAGCTCTCTGATATATTTGTTCCTCGGCCCCTTCGGCTCTGACTGCAGCTGCCATGCTCAATTTCGAAGAAACAAAATCCTTGTTGGTGTAGTAATAAATGCGGTGGCTTGAAAACAAGCTTGCAAGCTTTTGAATGGCCTTATATTTAGAAGGCACTTAAGTATTTATCACGACTGATTGAGTTCCTTCCTACTTAATGGCATAATCCTGATAAGACAGTACTGCTGTGCAGACAACCTTGCAACTTGTTGTGGAGCAGGGTTTCCTCCCTGTTCCTTATATACCTTGGGCACAGGCTACCACCTTCCTTTCTGGAAATGTTTCCCAAGCTTGAATGCAGAAAGAAGGCAGCTGAGTGTGTTTGGAGACTTAAAACCTCTTCCACCTTAGTATTTTGTAATGTTGAGGCTGTGCTCCTGCTACTGTCAGAGCTGTTTGTAACCTACTGTGTATCAGCCCACCTGGGAGAAATGGCAGATCCTGGTTTTCAAATATAGATAGATTACCTGAAATATTACAGCAGGCAGACTAATCATTTGGCTTGAATTTTAAATAGTGTCATAAGAAACATTCTGCATTTAACTGTTGGCATTTTTAGTTAACATTTCCCTACTCTAGCTCATTTAAAATGGTGTTTGTGGAAAAACTGAATCTAATCCTCATTAACTTGCATGGTAGTTGTTTGCAACGGCTTTGGCTCATTGTACTTCTGTGTATCTGGCATATAAACCCTGGGATTGTCGTCATCTTCTCTTCAGCATGCAGAAGAGCATCGCCTAGCAGTAAAGTGGCTTTTTATCAGTACTCTTTATGTTCAGTTGCTTGCAAAATTCAGTAGTTCCCTATAGGTTTTCTCATCATTAGTGCTAATTAAGCTAGATGCCCCTGAATACATGTATGAAAAAAAACTTACGCAGTAGAACAGGATGTCTTTAGCTGTAGAATCTTATAGACAAGGCTGGAAGTCTGGTATGGCTTCCTGGGAGATTTTGGGTTGTATTTAGAGGAGATTAGGTTCAGGGTTGCTTCCCTCCCGCAAAGTAGAGGGGGATCCTGGTTCTGAAAGTCAAGCTGTTATAGGAAGCATAAGTAGTCTCTCATAGCATAGTCTATTCTCTCATTGGGTTTAAAAAAAGAATGGCTCTATCTTATCTAGTGATGACAAAGCATGAAAGTAGCTCTGTTGGTTTTGATTTCAAAGCTGTGAGATGGAACTAAGCCCACCAAACCTCCTTGATTCAGGTTTAATATTCTCCTTTAAACAAGCTCTTTATGGAATGAGAGTATCGCTAAGTGGTCTCTGTTAGAACTGATGGCATTTCATTACACTTAAAAGGATTTTTGTAGCATGAAGTGGGCCTGGAACTAGGTCTAATGACATTACTTTGTCAATATTGTACCTTTTTATGCCTTTCTTCAAATGGAGCAAAATAAAACTCCAGGCTACTGTGGCTGCAAGAAAGAAGCTGAAAGTGTGACTGCAGCATGACTGGTGCAATAATGTCTTCCCAAGGGAGCCCGGAGCTGAGGACCATCCTTCTGTGCAGTGCACGCTTCAATGAACTGTTAAAACACCCCTCCCTGTCCGCTTCCCAACTGGGGGCGGAGGGGAAGATAATCAACACACAGAGCTGACTTTCTAGTATCTTCTTTTTATGCTTCAAATAGAGGTTTGCTTAGGGGGAGGGTATTCCCATCAGATGTTTGAAGCCTGGAGGAGGTGTGATGGCAGGGGAGGGTACCC
>NW_008824361.1:301863-309146 GCF_000699105.1 Pygoscelis adeliae | reverse complement strand
ATACCAAGGAACAGGATCAAACTGAAATAGCTTGGGGTCCTCTGTCCCATTTTTATTAAACTTCCATTAGACTTGAATCTAATCCATTGAGAGGGCATAATTATACTAGCTAAGACAATTTTACCTTGATTAGAAGACAAATCTGGCAATTTTCTGGTAATCTGGGGTTCACATCTAACCCAAATTAATGTGATTCTTAGGGATGAAGGTGTTTGCTCTGTGACAGGATGCATTTAAGTGGAATCTCATTTATACAATTGATTTATCTACCCATATAGCAGTCTAGAGAATCGAAGTGTTTTTCTTTAAGTGGTCCTTCCTGAGTAGAGATTGCAGTAACCTATCTGGGGTTGTGGTAAGCTTGTTCAGTTTATATTTTGGAAAACATTTAGCAGCACAGAGGTTTGAATCAGGGAATATATTCAACCAGCAGTGGTCTATCCTTGTCCTGTGGCACAGGTTAAGGACTTCGGAATAGCAGCAGTGAACTTACTTAGGTGGTGCTTTGGAGTAAGGAGTAACTAATGCAACTGTTGCTTTATTAAAAACAAAAAAAACCTCAATGTTTTTAATTTCAGCCACTCAGTTTTAGCAAAAGTCTTTTGATACTGAAACTTCATATGCTTTGTCTCAGTAGCCTTTGTTTTTATGTGACAAAATATAGACTTTGAGCTGATGGAGCACAAAATCTGAGTGCTGTAATAGCACCTTCCTATGCCTGAATATAGCTTTGGTTTTAAAAACTACAAATTAGTATGCTAGGGCATGCTTAGTGACACTAATTTGCCTTAAAATAATCAGTCTGCTATAAAAACAGTGTCTCAGGTAAGTGATATTAATACCAATTTCTGTATTGGTCCTGGGTGCTGAACAGTCTGCAGTGGTGGTCATGGTGTTGGATTGTAACCTAAATTTCTAATCTTTGACTTTGATGCCTCAAAATGGGCATTGGAAATAGGCAACCAGGCTATAAGATGGTGGGGCTTGGGATTGGTAGAAGTGACAGGATCTCCCTCAGAGGCCAGGGAGTGGAAGCGCAAAGTGAGAAAGACTGTAAGGAAATGTAAGTGAAGAGCAGAAGCTGCTGTTATCTCTCCTTCTTCCCACCAATTAAGTCCCCCAAAACTGTTCATGGATTACTGTTGTCAGGTTCACTCTGCCATCATCATGTCTTGCAGGAATAAGTACCTGGAGTGTGTGTGTGTGTGGTTTTTAAAGTGTGACGGGGAGGGGGGAAACCCTCATCTGTCCCAAATCAATCTTCTGGTGAGTGCCTCCTAGTTCTAGTGTGGAGGGACTTGTTGAACACCAGTCTTGCTGTTGCCTTGTTCATAACCCTTATGGTAAGGCAGCTGCTCCATTCCTTTAATCAATTTAGTTGCCCATTCTCTAACTCCAGTGCGTCCTCCTGGGGTGTGGAGAACAACTGCATGCACCATCAGGATGCAAATGTAGCAAGGCTTTATACAGTGGTAGAACTGGTAAATATTCATGCTTTACTGTTTCTCCACTGGTCTACCCTCAACATGAAGCCAAGCTTCCAGACATGTTTCAGAAGCAATTTATTCTGTAATTCCATTTGTTAGCTACAAGTGCTCTCCAAGGTCATAGGTTTTAGCATTAAATAAAGCAATTGATTTATAATCTCACAGACTGAGAATAAAGATAAGCAGCAGAGCAACCAGAGCCCTTGAGAATGTGTTTACTTTCTAACAGCTCTTAGTGGTATTTCCATAGGACACTGGTCACTAACTTCTTAGGAAAAAGAAAACAGTGACTTGGGAACTGGAGATGTCTCTTCTGTTTTCCCTAGAACAAAACAATTAGTTCCTCTCCATTTGATTTTTTATAAGTAAATTCTCTTGCACACTTATAAATCTTTTTCTAATATCCAGGAGTTTTTGTGTCCCCAAAAGATTCCTTATAAAAATTTAGCTAGTCTTTGTTGGTCAGAAATGTAGAGTTTAAAAGTAGGTTAAAAAAAAAGGAGCAATCGCTCGTTTTTAACGTGCACATCTTTGAGGAGCAGGGACCACTGCTAGTCCAAAAGAGAACTTCACTGGATGTTCAAATGATCTAAAATACGGCTTACCTCCAGTGCTTCCTTAAAAAAATGAAAATAATGTCTGAACTGGTCTCCCATCTCTAGAGGAAGTTGCTTCATGCTAGGGCTGAGGTAGGTTTGTAACACAGAGAAGTTGGTGTTCCATCTGCCCTCTGAGATGGTGAAAACTTTAATTGTCAGTCCCATGTTAAGTCTACTTAAAAATAGTGCTACCGAAACACATTGCTCTTATTTTAGCAGGATGTTAATAGCCATTGCACTCATTTTATGTGTTGCTCTGGCTCACTGGTGGCTCTGTGCCTCTCATGTGAAGTGGATGCTGTTGTCTAGCTGGTTTCTCTTTTGACTTGATGGCCTTTTTGACAAAAAGGATAAAGTATTTCCTATTACTCTATTGCATGTTATCATTGTGCTAATGGCTAATTCAGTTTGACTGTAGAAATGTATCACCTGCAAACCAGAATGTTGTTGTCTTTCAGAGCTGGCCCTGTTCTGTCTTGACAAAATAAAAACTTAAGTTCTCTTGTGAATTTTCAAATAGGTAAGCTTGTGCATAGGCAAGTGCTTACATTGAAACAAAGACTTCAAGCAGTGAGTGACAGGAATACCATTGAGCTAGTTAAATGCAAATAAGCCTTGCTTAATACTAAATGTATTTAGAAAACTTGTAGGAAAAAGGATGAAAATAACTGTTGCTATGCAAGTGAGCTGCTTGTCCTAATACTGATTAGTCCAGGGGGAAGCAGAGCTTTGCAAATATTAGGAATAGTTTTATATGATAAATAATCCACTTGATAGCTACTTAGATTGTTCATATTTTTCTTTGTAAATCGCTTACTAAAAGCTGACTGGCAGAAAGTGAGAACACTTGTACCAGGACTGGGCATAGATAGTGGAGGCCAAGTATGTGTTAGGCTTGCTGTGTTGGGTTTACCTGCCTCTCTCACAGCCAATGAACATCTGTACAGGTGATGTTTTATTTCTGCATCCATTTTCTCCCTGTAGTGTCTCTGCTGTTTGAAGGTCACAGGTCTGACAATCAATTTCGTTGGTTGATGCTTTTTACTAATTTTTTTAATGGTGTTTTAACTTTTTTATAGACATATTGAAATACTCATTTGTTATGTCTACAGCATGTGTCTATTGAAAAAAAAAATTGAATTAATGCTAGAGAAGCAAACCCACCCCAGGTGAGAGAGATTCTATTCTGTTCTAATAACTTGGCTTTTTACCAGACATTGTAATACTTTTTTCTTCAGCCACAGAAGGCTAAGGGTATAAGTTGAATCCAAGTAGATGAATCGCTGCCATCAGTTTAGTTGCGCTTTACCTGAATCCACAGGGCAGTGACCAGAAGCTGAGAGAGCAGATCAATTAAGATTGTGGTACAAGTAAATCTATTGTATTGTTATAGAGGCTTTAGATTATAAAATTCTTCTATAAAATAGGGTGAGCTGACAAGACAGGCCTGAATGGTGCTCTTGTCCTGTTTGTATAAAAAGTGATTAGACTAGGGTAGATCTAGGGCTTGGGGAGAGCAGTCTGGCTGCTTAGATGACTTCTTTCCCTCTCCCATTTTATTTAAATAGATGCATGCTTGCTTGCTGTATTCCCCAGCTGTAAGCATGTTCCTTTTCTTTACCTTTTGGAGGCTCGCGATTTTGCAGGCTTGACCCAGCCAGCTCATTTCTCCTCTAGCAAGCAAGCAGTCGTGAGTGGGACTATCTCCTGCCACTCACTGCTTCAGAGAAGTTTAGGTTCCCGAGTTAAAAGGCCAAGTTGCAAGCTATTTCATGGAATTATTTTATACCGTCAGACTGCATATCAACAATCCTTTCTCCCCATAGTTTAAAAATAACTTGATATCTCCTTTACAAGGACTTAAACTCTGGCATTTAAATTTATCTTCCCTTGAAAGCATTGCATTGCAGTGCCTTCAACTTCTCAGCTATGTTGAGGGGTAGAAAACTAGCTGTTACAGCTATGGGGGCAGCCTAAAGAGCTCTCTCGCTTCTTGTGATTGCATTAATGCTTTCTAATTGTAGAAAGGTATCTTAAATACCCCTGCTCTCAGGATTTTTCAAGCTATATGAATGTGAAACCTGATTAGTGTAAACTTAGTTTTGTCTGCTGCCGTTCAGAACTTGCTGCCTGTGGCTTTTAAACAAGTGCTGTGGTTTTAAAAAAAAAAAAAAAATCATGATAGGGACAGCAGAGATTGAAATGAATTACTGTGTGGAAGAACCCCAAAAGAAACCTCTCAAAGTGGTAGATTGCTTGCTTGGTGAAGAGATTTGAGGAGAGCTGGTTACTGACCATACCAACCTGGAGAGTCGGGGCAAATGCTACCCCAAAGTCCTTTCTGGGAGGAGTAGCAAACTTTTTGGCTCACTGAGGCTGATGCTCATGGAAGGGGGTACGTGTATGTGCACATCCGCCCTGCCCTGCCTGCAGTGACAGGGGCTGCAAGCACGAGCTCCTTCTAGGAAGCAGGTTTACTTCCCTGGTTGTTAGGTGTCTGATAGATTTCTCTCGAGCCCTTCCAAGCTGCGAAGGTAGCAATGACATTAGCTGTTTATAACCTGCTGCCTGTCTTTCTCTCGGATTTATTTCATGTAAAACCTCAGGCTTTTCTCATTTGCAGCTTAACTTCGTTATAAGGTGACTGCTTTTACTTCCAACTTCATTGATATCTATTACAAGCTTGCCCTGCAGTTCAAGGAAGAAGGTGCCTCGGGTTTCCATGAGCAACCCTAAGTGGAAGTCATAGTGTGCATGGCTTTTACAGTACTGATGATACATGTTTTGAACATCTGTTGTTACTCAGGGAATTTAGAAGGTTTTTTTCCACAAATACTGGTTTGCCCTGCATTAACACTTAAAAGTTCACCAAGCTGCTGTATATAGGAGCTAAGGGATGCAGCAATGTCACCAAGAGAAATCAATGGGCAGTCATCCATAGCACGTTGATTGTAGAGCGTACAGCTGAATGTTAAACATGTTTCCAGGGCAAGCTGTCAGCTTTGACGTTTGGGTACTGTGCAATGTAGATGGTGTAGCTGAACTGTAAAACCTCTAGAGCATCTGAACAAAGATCCTGGCTGTGGGAGGGAGATTGTGCGACCACAAAAAGTCCGTTTAAGTAAATGGAGATGTGGTTGTGTTTGGAGGGGATTAGAAAATGGTGCCTGAGAGCAGGAATTCCATGCTGTTGATGTGTGTGCCAGACCTGACCAAGGTGTTCTGAACAGCATATTTGCTAACCACAAATTGTGATTCTCAGCTCTGCCATACTAAAACATTTAGGTGGTAAAATACTCTGCTGGTAAGTGCATGTGTTGTGTTACACAGTTCTTAACCTATGCTTTTGTTCCTCAGTATTGAGTTCGACCGAGACTGTGACTACTTTGCCATCGCTGGAGTGACAAAGAAGATTAAAGTCTATGAGTATGGTACAGTCATTCAGGACGCAGTGGATATTCACTACCCTGAGAATGAAATGACCTGTAATTCCAAAATCAGGTAGGCGTTGACTTTGCATTTGAACTCAGAGGGCCTTTTCCATTTGCTTGTTCATGTGCAGTGACTGTTTTGCTTTCTTTATCCATTGTGGGAATGGGAGGGGAAGGGAGGAAAGCAGGAGCTGGTGGAGAGCTGGCTTTGAACTCTGGATGGGATCAGGTGGCAAAAGTACTGTTATTTGTGTATGCCAGGCTCATCCAAGGTAATAGCAGGCCCACATATCTGGAGGAGAAAGGGACATAGAGTAGTGAACTGCTTTTGTGTTCCTTGCAAATGCCGTTGGATACCTACTCAGTTAGAAGGAGAGTAAAAGTGGAGTAATGGATATGCTCCAGGTAAAGTCTTAGCTTGTCTCAAGGTAACTTCTGTGCCCAGTTCTTCCTAATAGCCACCAAGTCCTTCATGCTCTCTTCTCTTCATCAGCCAGATCCTTTCCATTCTGCTGAGAGGCTGCTAGTCCTCAGGAAATGTGCCTCATTTGCACCTTCTGCCTATGAATTTATGTCTGCCTGAAGTACTGTTCTGCTGGGCCTCATAATATCAAGCTCTTGGGGAAAAGCCCTTGCTTGGTTTTCGCTTCTGTGCTGCTATCATTACTATCAACCTATTTTTTATCTTCTTAGATGACTTAAACCAAAGAAATATAGACCACCATGTCAGAACTTCAATTGAAAGAATCCAGCTAACATAACTTAAAAATCCTAATTCAAACATTCTGTTAAAGCTCAAAAGTAAATAATACAGGCAATCAAACCAATTCAGTATTATAATACAAGTCTCCAGCATCTCTGAACTCATTTG
This sequence comes from Pygoscelis adeliae, assembly GCF_000699105.1. Lineage (NCBI taxonomy): Eukaryota > Metazoa > Chordata > Aves > Sphenisciformes > Spheniscidae > Pygoscelis > Pygoscelis adeliae. The sequence continues at coordinate 302,758 of NW_008824361.1, read as the reverse complement.
TTTTTACTTTGTACTCCACATTTTAAAAACAGTAAAGCAGCCATAAAAGTGTAAGTAATAAATTTATATAACAGTCTGGCTTCCATGAAAACAAAATGTTGTGCAACAAGATTATTAATGTTTGCAAGCCTACTTTTATAGTGTAAAAGTCATGCTTAGTTTTGTAGTTGACATGTTTCTTAAGATAGATCAGTCACTCCTGCATCGCTCATGCTGATTATTCTCAGGAATTGTGTAACACTATTTTATGAAGGAAAAGATGTAAATGCAACTGACCCTGGGACTTGCTTTCAAGTTGGGTAAAAAACAGTCTGAGAGGGATTTGTATCGATAAGCCATACTGATTATGGAGCTTGTGTTTTGCTGGACTTGTGAAACGTTCAGCATTTTTGCCTGAGTCATAGCAGAGTTCACGCCATTCAGCTTCATTATTCTGAAGAGAAGAGCACAATAATAGGAGAACCAGCTAGCAGTTGATTAATACCTTTTGCCTTAATTAGAAGGGGAAAAGCAATGTGTGTTTGGTATTTCTCAGTCTGCCTGAGACAACTTCCAAACTTGCTTTGCAAATTTGACAGGGATCTACCCCGATGATCCTGCCAGGCATTAGAAAGTTGTTTGTTCTCCCTTCTCTGGCAGCTGCTGGTGAGGAGAGCCACGTTAGCGCCTTCAGTCATGTTACTCTTGTCAGCTTTGTGCTCCAGACAAGACACTGCTTGCATTCAAGATTTCTTCTCATTCTCAAATTTCATGCGTATCTACATTATATATCTGACGATGCTAAATGCATTGTCCTCTGACGCTGTGTGCCTCAGCGGAGGTGGACAGGGTCCTCTTTCATTTCCTTGCCCTAGTTTCTCTCATTCCTCTGAAGAAATGCTTTTCCGTGCCCCCC
>NW_008824361.1:255088-301828 GCF_000699105.1 Pygoscelis adeliae | reverse complement strand
CAACCTTCCTTCGGCTCGTGGGTGCTTCTGGTTTTGACAAATAAAGTTAGGCTGTCAGTCAAATGCATCTTTGCTATATCCATTAGCTGTGCTGCCAGTCACTAGTGCAGGGGCTCGCTGGCGCAGTGTCGAGCAGCATAATAACTTGCTATTCTGAAGTGGTGTAGCTTCAGGGAGAAGTTATATATGAAGGCTGTAATTTCATTACGGAATATTGCAGTATGCTGAAAATGTGCCCATATTATAATAAAAAATCTAAACAAGTGGAGCCTGCTTTTTGTAAAAAGCCTTGGCTTAAAGCTGTTGATCTTAATTTGGGTGGAGGTACAGCTTCTTTCAGAGGCTTACTCTACCTGCTAGTGCCCTTTCTATTGTCAAAGACAGATGTATTTCTGCTGTGGCACATGGGTGGTACCTCTCTTCCCAGCAGAGATGTGGGGCTCTGTGTGCAGACGGGATTTGGTGACATGTCTCTTCTCCTGAAGCTGGTGTGTGACACTGGCACGGCTCGTAATGTCCCTTCGGTCCTCACACGGCACCAGAGCTGTCTGTCTGCAGGCGCTTTGGCTTGCCAAAGACATGTCATGGGAAGCTCACCCTAAATTGATCCTGGTTAACCTTGTTCAGAGTGATGATGGCTGGAACATAAATCGTTAGCGGTTACATTGGTGACTCAGCTTTTGGAGGAGCAGCAGCTCTGATGGGCTTTTATAAAAGCAGAGAGGTGACAACATTTGTGAGGACTTGTCTGGCCAAGAGCAAGTCTGCTGGCCTGGAGCAGCTGTGGGAAGGGAAGCCCTTGTTGGGGACAGGGCTGGCACCAGCCCAGCCCTGCTCTGCTGGGTGCCTGCTGGAAGGTTGAGCTTCATGCCAGCAGTAATTGATTGTAGGCTTTTCTGGAGCAGAGCCCTGGTACCAGCTGTAGCTGAGTCTTTCTTCCTCTTTTCCAACCCCCTTTTTTACACCCACCTGCTTCTTAAATACATTCTTTTTTCATCATCTGCTGAGCTTTCTCATCCCTATTTTTAAGAACGGGGAGGAAGTCAGAGTGTTGGGTTTCTGGTAAATGTGCATCGTGTCCCCTGTGAATGACAGTGGCATAAGCTTCCAGGAAAAACACAAGATGACACATAAATCCTCATAAAAATCCCATTTACAGATTCATAGCTTCAGTACAAGAAACAAATCCTGGCATTGTTTAGTAGCTATAAACAGCACCCTGCGAGCTAATTATGACTTGCTGTGTCCCTAGCTATGGCAGACAATCTGCGGCTCCCCCTGCGCAGGAGGAGATGGGAAAGGACGAGAAGAGGATGAACGGCTAGCAGCAAGCCACAGCTCTTCTCTGATTTGTTCAAGAGGCAGATTTGTTGTTTTGCCATAGGTTGCAGGGGGAGAAAAATAAGGAGAACTAGTGTTCAGGTAAAAGAAATTGGCTTTAGGCCTCATTAATCTACATAGGTGATGTGCAGGTGTGGTTAGGTAAACATGCTTTTGAAATCCATGTTTAGTATTCTGCATGCTCACCACTGTGTTTTTGCATCATCTGTACTTCAGTGATAGATGTTACCACAAACCTCCAAAATCAGCTGCATCTCTTTAGTCAACTGCAGTAAAAGCAAAGCATCAGTAGGCTTTTTTTTTAGGAGGCTGCTAGTATTTTGTTTTCATTTTTTGGTGTCAATAAATCAAACGCACGATTGCTCTATCCTAATAGCAGTTCATGGGCATACTGCTGTCAGTTTTTAAAATGGCAGTCAGTTCTCACTACTAAGTTTAAATTAAGCAAAAACTTGCTGTATGGTGTTTTTCAGTGTAGAGTCTTTGCTATTTGGAGAGGTATGAGCTCTCTTTATGCTGAAAAACCTTACGAGTGGTTGTGTTATATGCCCATATTTCCAATGCAGAAAGCATTTGACGCTAAACAGGTTATAAGGAAATAAGCCTTCAACTTTCATTAATTCCACTTTTCAGAGTAACTGCTTCACTTTGCAATAAGATGAAGTTTTTCATTAAAAGTATTTGTCTCTTAACCCTACTAGAGGTTTTCTTTGGATTGATTAGAAAAAAGGGTTTTTTTAAAACATTCATAATGGTAATGTAATTCTGTATGTCTCTGAAGTATTTGGTTAGCGTTGTTATTCATGTGGATGTTCCTTGCAGTAATAGATCACTCCCTTAAAAACTTTTCAGTCCTAAAACTACTGGGCATCGTTTGACTCGTGGTAATAGACTGGGTCTGAAACACTTGGCACTCAGAAGCAGGTCAGACCACAGCAGTTTGTGCCTTATTGAAAGCTTTAACTCTGTTTAACTCTCACTGCCAGAGGGGTGGTTGACACCGGTAACTTGATCCTGGATTTGAGACATTTCAGCCATAAAAATACTGGCTCATGAAAGAAACATCAGCGTGACAGACAACACTAACCGAGCTGGCCCACTTGCGTCTCCAAATAAAATGAAGGATGCACATAAATCTTCACGGGGTCAGGATTTCTGTGTCTGGATCAGATGCCGAGGTTAGGAGAGTGTTTCAGAGGTTGGTGATTAGCTTTCTACTAGAGTTTCTCCAGGCTAATCTAGGAAAGAAAGCTATCACAACTTATGGCAAGATAAACCTCTGGGGTGTAACTGTTGCCCTGTTTCTGGATTAAAGAACAAAGCAAAAATTGAAAAAATACAGCTACTATTATTTAAAATAAAAGATGGCCTTGCACAACTCCTTTTAATCCAGCACTGAATTATGCATTATCTCAACCTTAGGTAGCTATTTTTTGTATTATATCTCATAGCCTCTGCATTTCAGTTTCTCCCTGGATGTGACTGCAGGCCATCTAAAGGTTGTCTACAAAAGGTTAATTTTATGTACTTGTGGGGTTTTGATGCTTAACCTGTTTGAGGACTGTGTAAGTTGCATTTTTGGTCCGTTTCACCTTTGCCCTTTCCTTTCCCCTTCTCCAGCTTGCTCCCCCATGCATTTTTGAGTCTGTTATTCAATTTGTTACCTATGATAACATCTCAAGGGAACCCAAAAAAGTAGATGTTTTTGAAGTTTCAACAAAATTGCCTGTGTTGGGCATGGAAGAAAGATCAGCACTTCCCCTGAGGGGAGCATGGCAGTTGCTTCTCAACCCTTTGTAGGTCCCAGGGAAGCCACATGGAAGAGAAACACCATAATGTCCCAGCTCCAGGACAGCCTTCTTTCAGGCCTGTGTCATCGCAGTTGCCAGAGAATACAACCAAAGGACAGTCAGCCCTTGGTAAAAAGTGTTCTTTACCTGGAGAGGGAGCTCCCCTCCACCTGATCCAACCCAAATTGTGCTCTACAAAGGTTACTTCTGAGGATTTAAGTTATAAAAAGCTCAGGTATTGCAATGTCAAGGAGAAAACTCTAGTTTCAGACTTTGTAAAGAGAGTTGGGTGGTGATGAGGCGAGAATTAAAGCAGAGAGCTGGAACAGGGATTGTTTTTTGTCTTATGATCCTTTAATTGTATTAAATTAAAGATTTATGGTGTGTGTGACTTAAAAGGTGTTAATTGAACCACTTAGTGGCTGCAAATCCCTAAACATTTTTCACCTGTCAGTTCCTGTTTTCCCTTCTCAGTGTATCTACAAATGCTTTCCAAGTGGGTGTTAACCCCTTGTTAACACCATCAGACTTCAGTGGGACAGAATGCTTAGCGTGATCTTTGCTGTGCCAGACCTAATGGACATGCTTTTGGACACAAAAGTCCTCCATTTTTCTCCATCTATATTGATGGATCCAGTAAAATATTACCTCTGCCTAAAAACCTGATATTTCTTATATCCTTAGATCTATCACATCTTAAGCAGCACTGTTAAACTGTCCTTCGTATTTTTCTGCCTACTCAGTAATTCCTAATTTTCATCATCAGGGGTGATTTCTTTCTTGACAAGATACAGTTATGTGATTATTCTCTTCATAGTTCAGCTTGCAGTGCCCAGCTCTCTTCTGCTGGTGAGATGTGGATCTTGTGCTCCACTAGCATAGAGCATCCATCCTCTAACCAGCCAGGGTGGCACCAGCATGTCTGCCTTTCTCTAGGACTCTCTCCACCTGCTGATGCTGCCCAATGTACTCTCAAAGCTGTCCAGAGAGAAGACCGGCTTCTCTGAGATTTGGCCTGGGGCTGTATTCTTCCTGCTTTTGTGTGATGGCTAAACTTACAGATTTTTTTTTTTCTTAAGCTGCTTGAAGCCCTGACTTGAGTGGAGATAAGATGTTAGGGGGAACAGGTTTGAACTGATAAATGTCTAGTGCAGTGTCTACCCCCCTGCCATTAGTTGGAGACTGCTCCCAGCCCAGAGCCTTGCTGTGTTGTAGCTCTAGGGCTCTGAACCACTTTCGCTTCCATCAGTGGCTGACTGCTCTGCCTGGAAACAAGACTCCAGATGTCAGACATGGTTATCACTGGGCTGCTGCAACCTTCATCTCAGCTGGCAGTCACTGCCCACCAGGACTTCATTTGGTCCTCAGGGAGCCACTTAAGCCTGTCTGAGGCTTCTAGTAAATCATAGACTGTCAAGATCTGCTTTTCTGCAGGTACCTAAAGGTAGTAGAGCTGGTGTAATGATAGCTCCTTGATGATACATTTGTGGACAGTCGTACCTACAAGGGTTGAGGACACTAACATTTTCTAATTAATGACATATCGTGAAAGAGGTGAAATCAGGGAAAGCATTGCCTGAGCTGTATCACCTCAACCATCCTCTTAGCAGCTGGTGGTTGAAGATAATGACTTATATTGGGTAAATAAAACTTTTTAAGTTTCTGAATGCAAAGTTTTAAAACCAAAGGATGCTGTTATATGAAGGAAATGTGCAACTGTGTGAACAGACTATAGGTAGATAGAGGTGCGCACCTCTATAGAGGGAGTAATGTTTGGCAGGTTGAAAACAGTGTCATCAATGTCATCATTCTGTACTGGCCATTCTAAAGAAAGCTCCCAGTGATCCACTGGGGAAGATGTGTCCTGGAGGTTTTCTCCAAGCATCATGCAGTGGCCGTGAGAGGCTTGCAGAAAGCTGCTGCTGTTGGATGACTTTGTCTCATTTCTGTAAGTTAAAGATTAACTTGTGCAGACAGAGGAAGTACCAATAGCATGTTGTTCCTTTCGTGTATTTCTTCAAATTTGTCCTAAAAACCAGTTGAATTTCTTGCCTCCCATTATTTGGCTGCTCCAGAACCTCAAATAAGCTTGTTGATTCCACGTAGCTAAATAATGGTGAGCTATGATTAGTAGTTAGTGTCCGTAGTCCCTTTGTAGTTACAAAGCTCACACCCCAGTAAGTTAAGTTCGACCGTACTCAGGAGCAGAACACCAGTGCTGCTTTTACAGTGTTTATATATTTTTAACTATGTCAAAAAAGGAAAAGGATTTTTCCCCTTCTGTGTGTAAATGCTGTATTCCTAAGGAAAACAGGCTGCATGTGTATAGTGGAACCAAGAATTTGCCAAGGTATAATACTCCTAAATCAGTATCCATGTATCTACATCATATTTCTATGTGTAGCTACACTGATCAAAGCAGTACTAAAAAGTTACAGAATCATGGACTTCCAGTTTATATTATTGGTTAAAACTTGGCCCCAAGGCTGCCATAATCTAGTTAACTGTGTCAGAACTGTTTGACCTGCATGAGTTGGATCTGTCAGTTCAGCTTCTGCTACATGCATCACAGTTGATACCAACTGGCGTGCTTTTGTGCCAGATGGTCCAAAAATTGGTGAACAAGTATTACAAATTTTCTTATCTGTCACATTTTTCGGGAGTCAGAGTGGAGGCATAGTGCCAGAACACTACGAATGTGACTTGGCAGTGTCACTGCTCTTGTTTTGTCTGCTGATGGTTAGAGTTTGTTGGTGGAATTGTCATTTAGTTTTGCACAGCCACTGAATTCAGTTTAAAATATAAGCCCATGCAATATATATTGCAGCTCTTGAACAGAAACATCTCCTAAACTGCCCATAGCAAACAAACTGCTGTTTCCTTCTGGATAGGAAGTGGGGTCTTTCCTCATTTACAGAAAGCTGGAAGTAGTTTCTCAGAAGTCAAACTTCCATTTGCGCATAGGTACAGGTATAGAACATTACATATGTGCCAGAGGAAAGGTTGATTTACCATCCATGCAGCTATGTGTTTTACATACATAGCTTCTGTTAGGTAAGTGGTTATCTTTATGGTAATAATAATACTAGTAGCTATTGGCAAGAGGCTAAGAAGTCAAACCCTGAGCTCTCTGAGAATTTGTGTGGAATTCAAATTGCAAAACAATTGCAGTATTAGAGATTAATACATTTAAAAAAAAAAAATCCCAAGCCACTTCATATTGAGGGAGGCAATATCACTTAAGCCAATAAAGCTTTCCTTTTAGTTTGTGGAGGAAGGTTTGTTATATTTCTGCTGGGTTTTGGTTTTGTCCTTTCCTGAGTGTTTTAGTGGGGTGGCTTGATCAAATGCTGTGTGCTTTGCAAAGACACTAATTGCCTGATGTATTGCAAGAGTGATTTTTGTGTTGTAAGGTATGATTTAATGTAAGACTGACTGGGGCTTTTTTCTTTTTAAGCTGTATCAGCTGGAGTAGTTATCACAAGAACCTGCTAGCCAGCAGTGACTATGAAGGCACCGTCATCCTTTGGGATGGATTCACGGGACAAAGATCCAAGGTCTACCAGGTAACGTGATCAGTGAGCAACACTTTCCCACACCATGGACCATGTCAGGGGAGCAGTATTCAGTCTGAGAATCGGCTTCTAGTCCAGCAATAGGCTTTTACATTCCACAGGGTGAAATGGATGCTCCTCCTGTTTGGTAAATGTGTCTCATTGGCACAGCTTTATTGAACTGTAGTCCTCTGAGGGAGGCAGCTATATCTTCTTGTCACAGTCATGAGGCAGTTGACATTTTCTTGCTGCTGCTTTCAGGTAGGGAATCTGCACAGGGAGAAGTGAGTTGGCAGTTGTTTGTCTCGCCTTTCTTTAGAAACCTCTGTCTCTCCATACCTGTTCCACTTCAGTCTTTGTCAAAAGCCTTTTGTAAAATCCTGCAGTGATTGCTGCTGCAGGTGCTCGTAAAGCAGAAGAGCAAAATGCAGACTTAAGTGGCGAGGCTGGGAGAATGGAGTGGTAGGCAGAACCCTTCCCAGTACAGTCCTGTGCTCAGCAGAGCAGCATATGCACGCAAGTGGGCTGAGCTCAACAGCGAGACCTGCTTCAGGAGAACTTTCTGGCATTTTGTCTTTTTATCCAATTTGAACATGGTGTTTCTATATAATGGATTCTGAGAGGCTTGTGATGAGGACAAGGAGGTTGAAAGAGAAGATGGTCCGTTTGGGGAGGGGCTGGAAGTGCTGCACGCTGTCGCGTAGGTAGCATAGTGCATTGAAACTGGTCAGTGACAATGAATGAACTGCAGACTAGCCTTCAGTTTCCCCTTCTTGACAGTTCAACATAAGTTTTAATTCCTATTTAAGCCTTTGTTTACTTTTTCATTGTGTTTTGGCCATTTTATAATGCTTGTTTTCACTAATCCTTTGCATATCTCAATTAAAAAGAAATTATACTGGACAAAATAAATCTTGTCTGTCTTCCTCTCATATATTTTGCATTTCTTGATGAGGCTGAATAATGAACCTAGAGAGGACCAGCTGTTGCTTATGTTAAAACAAACTAATTTTTGCTTCCTATCAGATTACTTGAATTTTTTATTTGGATTTGCATAGAGGCATGTATACTGACATCTGCTTCGCATGTATTAGAAATCCTTTAGTGACTTTGTCCTGGTGAGCTTTTCACGTCGTCATCTTGCAAGGCTTTAAACAAAGAGTTTGACTGAATTTTGGGTTTCATTCATTGCAGTGTTTTGCTTCCATGTGGGATGTGCCAGTGTAGCAAATACAACTCTTCTGTGTTTTGGGGGAGAGTGTGCAGCCTTGTAGGAATACTTGTTTGAGTGGAAAACCACAGGATTAGACAACAGGAGTTTTGTTTACTAACTCAACGGGAAGGTGAGAATTTCCTGGACTTTCAGAGAGGAGGTGTTTGAAATGGCTTTGAACGGGCATCTTACTGGTATTGGGAGATACAACTGTGATCTACTAGAATAAACAGCAGCACACAGTGGAACCACAGACAGTCAAACTGTGCTGCAAACACAGGTCTTTAATGTATATATCCTGAAATCATTATTTTTTCTTTCAACTAAAAAAAACCCAAACAGTTTTAGTATTTAAAATTGCAGTTTTACTGTCTTCTGCTTTCATGGCATGTCTAGCATACCACAAGCATTGGTCTGATTAGAAGAAAAGATATTTTTTGAGAAACTGCTAAACCCAGTAGGCTTCTCTGTCCAGGACTCTCCTGACAATTTATACCAAACAGCATGTGTTTTTCCTTTTACTATTTTATCAGATTACAGCTCACTACCTTGCAATATTTTTCTTGTCTCTCTAAACAGGAGCATGAGAAAAGGTGCTGGAGTGTTGACTTTAACTTGATGGACCCAAAGCTATTGGCTTCAGGCTCTGATGATGCCAAAGGTATTATTCTTTTTCAGTCTCTGTGCAGAAGGCTTGCATTCTGTGTATTCCCTTTGAGGAACAAAAATGTGATATTTCAAGTAGCTGATTCCTCAGCTGCCTTCAGTATTGTAGTTGACATGGTAATGTGTCAACATACTACTGAGCTGTTCAGATCTTAGAGAAGGAGAGGCTTTGTTTGGATTAAGATTTCTTGGTACAGTGTTCACATTTTTTGGGTAATATGCTCTCTAGCTAGCATTTTCCAGGACACTAAAAAAAGCAAAATGTGTTTTAACATTAGTTAAGCTTGTTGAGTTAAAGCTTTGGGGCCTTTCAGCATGTATTTATATTTCAAAAATGAGGTTGTCGGTGAAAAAGCAGAAGTTAAAAATGCCTGCTGCTGTTTTACCTGTAGCTCTGAATGTTAAAGGCTGCACACAACGAGAAGCTTCCCGCTTTCACAATGTGCAGTGTGTTTCTTGGAACTTAACAGAGTCGGATGGTGGACTGAATGGGAGCGCTGGCAGCCACTCTCAGCTTTCCACACTCTGGGGTCCATTTGACGAAGGACTCTTGGAGAGAACCCTTAAGACAAGCCCTTTCCCAACATACTGGCAGAAAAATGTTCCTCTTCTAAGAAGAAATAGGAAACTTCTAAAGAAAAGGATAGCACTGAGCAATATGTAGTATTCTTTATCCCTAATGAACAAGATTTTATCTGTAATATGTTTACAATATTCAATTAGAGTTATTAAGCAGCAAGAGCTTAGAGTTCCTTTCATAGTTAGTGGGGATCAACTCTCCCAGATGGGCTGATACAGCTCTGGACAGAGCTCTTAATGATTTGCTTTGAAATGCTAAATTAATTTTTCATAAACATTAAACCTTGCAAGCTGCTCACCCCTCTAAACTGCTTTTAAACTCTGTTTCAAAAGAAAGCTGTATTAGTGTTCCTCAATTGCATTTGGCAGTCTTAATGTAGCTGGTAATTCCATTTACAAAATGCAGCTTTAATGATTATTTTATATTTAAGGTGGATTTGAAATGTTTTTGATACATTTCCCTCCCCTTTTTGGTGGAAGTCAAGTGTTTTCTGTGTGTTTAAATGCAGCAGGAGTGAACATTCACCTTGTAAATTATCAACCTCTTCATCACATTGCTCTCCATTCATGCTATGCATTTGAAAAAGCTTATCTGCCAGGTAGACATGCATTTATTAGCATGTTAACAAGTTGTCCGGTTTTGCAAAGCCAGCTGCAAGCAGAGTTCCCGTCTCTAGTTTAACAGTTCACTTCAGTAATAGTTCCTAAAAGCGTAGTGTTTACTTAGAAATTATTGTAATAAAGTCGGCAGATCTACATAACTTGCATTTCAATTCACAAAGGTCTTTTGAAGGTCTGTTGGGGCTTTGGTGAATAAAACTGGGCTGGAACATTTTATCCTTTGCTTCTACCACGGTTTGCCTGTGATTTGCATATGTAACAAGCCCATTAGAGACAAATGGAGTCCTGTGTGGAAGTGTTTGAAATAAGCAGAGATTTTAGAAGTCCTTAAGGTACAGAGCAATAGTAGCAAATGTCCAAATTAATGTTATGGTGTCCACCTTCCACTTCAGTGATCATATTGAAAGGGTTAAATGTGAGGAAAAGGTAACACCTATGATGAGTTGTCTTAACTCAAACCTGCCTAACTTAAATTTTTGTCTTTCTGCTTATTGTGTTCAGGAGTGTCTAGTTGAGTTCTGGCCAGCTTTGGGTACATATAATACACGTTTGGCCAGGTACGGTGTCTGGTGGGAAATCCAAGTTCTGTGTACCCTTCCTGTCCTCTCTTACTTTGCTGCTTGTGTGAGGCCACACTGGGCTTTCTAACAAGAAATCTCAATGCTGATAGATACTGGCGCGACCAGGGCGATTTGAGCTAATCTCGACTTGCTTTCCCAGAAAGCACAGGTATAACACTTTTCTGTCAAGTGATCAGGACAAACTAGCAAAAAAGTGACAGCTTTGCCAGTTCTTCCTGCTTACCTGCATATCTGCGCCTCTCCTTGGTCTTTTCAAGTTGGAAGCTAATTTTTAAAGCACTTGGTATGCTTGGTAGGCGTGTATTGGGGAAGGAGCTTTTAGATGAAAAATCCTATCATCAGTGCTTCACAGCTGTCTCTGCCAGGGCTCAGGCACAGCAAAGGGGGTGCTAATAAATGGAGTGCTATTAGGGATAAAATTATTTTGATACAATAAAACAACATCATTGGGCCTCAGGTCCTGCATTGTTTTCATTGTTAGGTGAAGATAATCCAGGATGCTTATTTGTGGAAGATCTTTCTACTTTAATAGCAGATGAGAGCATAAAAGCTTTATTGTATTTGAAGTAACTACTGTGTGTATGAAAACCTCACTTTTATCTACAGTTGTCATGCCCTTCCCTTTTAAAGGGGCAAAGGTAGTTGTGTATGTCTATAAGGACCTGACGGTGTATGCCAACTAGACAGCAGTGAGCAAAATTAAAGTGTTTACTTGTGCTACGAGCAGCTTGGGGAAATGGCACAGTCTTAATTTCAGGGTTTTTATGCACGTAATAATGGTAGGAGCTATGATTCTCAAGTAAGTAGGAAAGGGTGAATTTCTGCTATTGGAGGAGAAAAGATTACTTAATTTTGTGAAGGCAAAATGATGCCATCAGAGTCCCAGAATAGGGCTGGAGCTAGTGCACTTAGCTAATGACTTACAGCTGCTTCTCAGCCCAACATCCCTGTCTGTTTTGGATTGGGAATGTAGTTTAGTGGCCATGGTAAAGTTAGCGGATGAGATAGAGCAAAATATTTTGTCATGCCGTGTGGGTAGAATTTAGGTCTCTACTGTGGTAGAGACCTGTTTTGGAGTGATCAAGCATTTATTCTCTGCTCTGGGGTTGTTTTTGAAGATCTCTGAAGATCAAGGACATACAAGCAGTACTGACAAATTCAACTGAAGAAAGAGTCCTAGTTTTATGTCCTTTCTGTAAGCTGTAGTCCCTTCACTATTCCCAGCTCAAAATAGAGAGGTGGAGCAGAACAGGAGCACATGGTTGTGCTGAGCTGTAGCAAGAGGTTACTTTTCATTGTCTCATGGCAAGGAGGAATGCAAGAATCTGTTTCATTACATCTAAGGAAATTAATTTCCATGCTGCCTTGGTAAGTGAGATCATTGGTACTAGTCCTACAGCTATTTTTTTTTATAGTGGCCCTGAATTCACAGGGGCAACATAGATTTGCAGAGTTGGCTTCATAAAAATGAAGCATGGCCTTGTAGAGAGGGAACTAGCGTGAGAACTGCAAATCAGAGCTTGCTCCTCAGCTTTGTTGAGGACTTCCAGAGGATTGTTTGGGGCTTCATTTTCAGTGATACTTTGCTCCTTCAGCTTCTGCTGACTTTAACTGGAGGTATAGGTGTTTATTGCTCTTAAAATATCAGGTTGAACTTTCAGTTTGCTCATTTTCCTGGCTAAAAAGTTTGATAATTTCCTGGAGATTTATGGGGTTGTTGGATTGAATTGGGAATTCCTTGAAAGGTCAAGAAAATGTTGGTATTTAAAATACCAACCAAAATACCTGTCTGGCTGTGTATTATGCAAGGAGGAATACTCTGCAGTCATTGCCTGCTAACAGTCATCAGTTTACATCATCCTTGTGACCTGTACAAAGCAATGGATCAAAAATTTTGCCTAGCAGGACAATTCAGCAGCTTCCTTCTTTCCTAGAGATTCCTCAAATCTGTGCAAACAAGTTTTCTGGTAGCAGCATCCCATTCCTGGTTTACAGCTTTTTCAGAGTAACAGCAGCCTCTCCATCACACAACCAGATAAGAGTTTCAAGAATGACAGGCTGGATGAAATATCCTTACTATCAGCGTACCAACTGTGTACACCAACTCCTTCAGCTATTGCAGTACAGGCTTCTGCCTCTTTTAGACAGTGTTTAGGCATGGAACTGATGTATAGAAAATTAATTTATAAACTTACACGTTTGGTATAAAGCTCCAACCAAATAAATATCTTGAAAAGACCTAAACATTTTAAACTGAAAAAGCTGTTCTGTAGGCATCTTCTTACTTGTTTGGTGAGGGGTAGACATTTGGCCACATAGAGATGTCTCTCTCAGCAGCTGCAAAATTAGGAAACATATGCTTTGAGAACATGTGTTTTAGAAACAGTCAATCTCAGATGGTTGCTTGTCTCATCAACACAATTCTAGGTGTTATCAAGACATCTGTATGTTGTATAATTACTGCCTCGACCTCAGCAAAATTGCTGAAAGCTACAGCAAATAAACTCTACCCTTATGAATTATGCTTTATTAACCTGTCAGTTCTTTTTAAAAAATAATGGGCAGTTCCAGGTAAAACTTGACATGTTTCATTACGTGGTATTATATGTCACATATATCCTTTTTTATAGTACTGACTAAGATATAATTGGAGCCCAGCGTATCCCACAGCAGTTAGATCACAGAAATTGCAGACTCTAGTCTGTCTGTCAGTTGTAATGAATATTATGATGGCTTTGAACACACAGGTTGACTCTTCACCAGGTTAAATGGCTCCGCTTATGACCCAAAAACTTGAATGAAAAAAGGAGCCAAGTTGAAACTGAGCCCTCAATTGGCTTTTGATACAAAACTGAGACCAGATGGCCATTCATTTATTAGAGGTGGTGTCAAGGAGAGACTTGGCCGCTTTGGATGCAACTTAAAATACTGATACCTGGTTGGAAGGCTTCAAGACAAGCCTGTGTGGTTTTAGTACTAGATTTGGGCAGAACATAGCTCTGAACTGTGAGATCGTGTAACCTCCCTGCATGCCTCAAGTTGAAGCAATGTTGTCTGCCAACAGTGTCCTCTTGTAATCATGGTATTATTTGCTTCCTATACCATCTCATCCATAAACTTGATGTCTTCTACTGCCACTGCAACTTAGACTATACATCTCCTGGTGTCTGTTCATTAAAGCAAAATGCTAATGTTTTATTGTTTTGCAAAATTGTCTTTCCTAGCTCTGTTCCCTTCCCTGCCCCCAGGCGCAAAACACAGTGGAGGAGTTATATCATCCAGTCTCACCTGGGAGAAGAGAGCATCTTAAGCCATGCTTGCAAAGCTGTTGGTTTCATTTAGAAATACAGCTAGATGTTTAGGGTGAATATTATAACTCTGGTAAATGAGTGGATTTTATTTCTGAAAACCAACAACAGGGTGGGTGCTGTTTTCATGGAATTTTACATAATTCTTATATGCAAATACAGTATGCATCAGTGTTTGTATTTCTGGTATATATGTGTGCTGCTTTATAATGGTTCCAGGCAGCTGTCAGATACCCACATAGTGCTGTATTTAAAATGATTCCTTAGTGACCTCTGAGCAGTCATGTATTTCTTTCATCCTTGAAGTAGTTCTCCTAGGTATGGTCAGAAATAGCACAGTCTTGTGGCTTTTCGTTGCTTGCCACACTACTAAAAAGTAGGTACACTAGAACAAACCTGCCAGTGTTCCTCCTTTTTCTTGACCATCTAAAACATCCTTGAGTAATCCATACAGAAGCCTTGCTGCTTCTTCGAAGATCCTGGGAAAGACTGACCAAGAGGTGATACAGAGGGGTCCTCAGAGGGTGGGGACATACACCATAAGACTGCTTACCTCATTGACCACAGTGGGTAACAAGATTCCTGTTCTTTTGCCATTTTTGCTCACTTCACCTCAAAAGTGTGCTTTCTGTAAAAAGACAGCAGAGGACCCATTGGCCACAGATCCGAAGAAGCCCAGGCAGCTCATGGCAGCTGTTTAGGGGATTAAGCCTTCATGTAGCTCCTGTGTGTTCAAACACTGGCTTCAGCTTGCTCTGCTTCCACAGAGCAACAAGCCCCCCCCCCCTACAGGGGAAGGCTGTATTTTGAAAAGCTGATGATGTTTTCTGTTGATTGTCCTGTGAAGCACTGAAGTGAGTACTTGGGGGAAGAGCTCATTCTGTACCATGAAGCTTAATCAATGTTCACACGGTAGTCTCATAGAAGAGTAGAGTTCCTTGTACCAAGGAAATATATCATCACAGGAAGCCAGCATACTGATTTCTTTCCTGTCTGTGCCAGTTTCTCGAGAATAAAACAAGTTGTTCTCACTCACTGTGCTCAAGCATACAATTAGGTATGTTTATTTGGTGCAAAACAATTCTGCTGTGGAGCATGGAGTTGTTGCATCCCAGCTAAGGGACAAGGAACAAAAAGGATGCAAGTCTTCCTGCTCTTGGTTATATGAATCTGTGGTCCAGTAGCCTTTAATGCTGAGATTCTAATGTGGTTAGTCACCTGCTCTGATGTTCTCAGCTGTGTGGGATACAGACTTTCAGTGTCTCCTGTGTGTATGGAGGTGGGCAGAATATTTACAGTGCACACTTGAGAATGTTCTCAAGCTTACCAGCCATCAGCAGCAACTGAGCACTTACGATCACTAACATCTTGGCAACTGAGGCTTTTCAGAATCTTATTTATGAAATAACTAGATTTTATGCCTTTCAGATGAGGTTGATTTTTTTGTTGTTTTTTGTTTACTCTTGTCTCTTTCTGTTTCTCTAGTGAAGCTGTGGTCTACCAACTTGGACAACTCGGTAGCAAGCATCGAGGCCAAGGCTAACGTGTGTTGTGTCAAATTCAGCCCCTCCTCTAGGTATCACCTAGCTTTTGGCTGTGCAGGTAGGTAAAAGGGGTTTTTGGGCAAAGAGATACTGTTTCTTCCTTCCTTTGTTTCTTATTCTCCCCAAAGATGTGAGGTTGGCTGCTGTGCCCAGGACTGAGGTGTCTTTGCAGTTAAAATGCCTCTGAGTAAGACTTTTCAAGTGTGCAGTCACCCAGAAGACGTCATGATACCTGAGTGTCAACTTCATCCTGCAGCCTGACTTTTTAATTTGGGTGTCTCTATCAGAGATAAAAGCTCATGAAAGCAAGTCACCTAGTGTGTTTGTTGAGATCACTAAGGCAGCCAGGCAAAGCTCAGTTTTGAGAGTCTCGTAGCAAAGTTAATGTGTTAACATAGTGATAGTTGTTCTTTCTGATTTATAGCGTTGCTCTATAAATACTACAAAGCCATACTGGGCATTTTAACTGGTTTTACCTGACACGTGCTGTAAAATAGTGGCTGTGCATGTTTCCCATAGCTGCAACTACAATCCCTGTGGGTGGGCTCATGTTTTCCTAGGTTGGGCAAAGCATCACTTAATTTTTTTTTTAAGTAGTCAGTGGGGAAGATATGATGAGCCTTTTATTCACTTAGATTAAATAGTTCTTGGTGATAATACAAAGATTTGAGAGCAGAGTGGGTATTGTGCTTTGAAAGGAAACTGTATCGTGCTATGCATGCAGCAACTGAAACTCGGAGGTACCTATAAATGTTTAACAAACTCTGCATTTTCTTTCTCCCTGGGGAGTTTTAATGCACTTGTAACTAAATGTTCTGACAACATTTGCTATCTCTGGACTTCAGGAGATATGTTGATCATTCTTGCAACCACTGGTCTGCTATTTCATTTAGGTGTTCCCATTTCCAGGCTGGTTCTACTTAGATTGTGACTCTTAGGAGGAAAAAATAAATTTGCATTTTGATACACTGCAAAAAATGGATTCAAGTTGGAGTGTAAAATATTGACTTCTTTGACAGGCATCTCGCTGAAGTTTAGTGAATTACATGCAAGAATAGAATTGAATTACAATACATACTAGCAGCATTTGAATGAAAGGGGCTATCTGTGAAAGGCTCTAGGGAAAGATGAGAACACCATCTCCATAGCTCCAAATGGATCAGCTGCTGATTCAAATAGATATGTAAAAGCACCATGAAACAGAATTCTTCCTGATAAATCAGTAACTGGGATTCCTTTCCACCTGAAAAGCAGAGGGGGGATAAGGCACAGATAAATCTATGAAGGTGTTTGGAGCTTTAGGGCACGTGGGATGGAAGCAGATAGGAGTGTCTCTATCCCCACACTCATGTCTAACAAACCACGATGGGCTCGCCTTCAGGTGTGTTTGGGAAAGAAGCCTTAGCAGGCACTAGGAGTTATATGGAAGCTTTTAAATGACTACATGTGCATTTTTATGATTTAGAGAATGTGAGGGGTAAAATGGTATTTGTACTGGGGAAGAAGGCGTAGGAGGAAGACAAGATAAAATTTTATCAAGTGTTTACGTCTGCTTGATGCTTGGTAATTGAGTCTCTAAATAAAAATTAAAATCGGTATTTAACTATGATTGCTGAAACAATTACATGGAGTAATTGAACTGATGGGAATGACTTCCCACAAAGGAATTCTAATTGATCTTTCAGCCATAAATACATGTAAAAAAATGGCATATGAAATTAAAAGAAATACTGGGGTCTTGAAAGATGTTATTTCTGAACTCCTAAAACAAAATCAGAGCAAAGAAATGAGTTAGTGTCTACTTTCGTACTCCAGATAGTCAAACAGTCCTGTTTCATGTGTTGTGATGGAGACAAGAGTTTTTCTCCTCTATTAGTTTCAGCTGGTCTTGTTTACTAATTTTATTTAGTCTATGGAAAAGGCAATCTAACTTGTGTGATTTGTCATGTGGGCTATAAAATTAATAAAGGAAGAGTCAAAGCTGGTTTCCTTGAGTAGTAGTAAAAAAAAGTGGATTGGGCACACTGACTTGGCCATTTCTGTTTGCCCCCCAGTAGGAATAAAGATGAGTGGTGCAAAACACTAATTCATTGACCAGTGTAGTGGGCAATTTTAGAAAGCTGTCCTAGCTCTGCCTTGGCTTGTTTACATGCTCAGGAGATTTTCAGTTTTGAAAATTGTTTCAATTACTTATTCAGTGATTTAGTCAATGGTAAAAGAGCCAAGACTTCCTAGCATCACATGCCCAACAGTTTTGTACAGTATTTAGGCAGAAGTGCTGCTCCTGTATATGCTCTCTTGTTTTATTTGTTGATTTGATGGAACTTAATGCTATATGTTTGTATATATATTTCTAGTTTAAGACATCATGAGATAAGCAATTGATGAAATGGTTGCTGAGGGGGGGAATATTTGTACTTAATATTTGAGATATAAAAGGAGGAAGTAAATTGATTTAATATGCCATTATTAAATTACTAAACATACATGTTTCAGTTCCTCCCCTGTATGCAGAATAGCTTGCAAGCTATCATGCCTTGCTTTAGCAGTGTAATTTTGACTGCAAGTCTAAATTCTTTCAGTGTTAATATTTTGAGATTATGAATTTTTTCAATTTTCATTTCTTGTTTTTATTTTCTCTTGAGGTACTTTCTTAACCATCCATAACAGCTGAAACCCCTTTTCATAAGGTCTTGCTCCTTCACACCTTGCTTAATGAAACATTTTCCTCTGCCCTTGGCAAATGCATCTTGCCCGCTTGCCTCCATCTATTAGAAATGCCTCTTTGAAGTGGGTTTTCCTAATCGGATGCTTCAACTAGATCAGCATCTCTTTGAATCTCTGTACTGGTTCCCCCTTTGCATTCTCCACAGAAATAGGATGGCTATCTTAAGGTCCTATCTACCTATCTCCAGTTTACGTATCCCCTCTCATTTGTTAGTAAAATCTTGACTGTTTGCTCACCTCTGCCAGTGATGCTATATTGTGCATGGGTAAAATATTCCAAGAGGTACCTTTGTGCTTTCTCTTACTTTCTCCAATTTTAGAAGAACTCCCTTTTACAGAAAAATAAGAAGGAAGATACTCAAAAGTCCCATAGAGGTCTATCAACATGTAGCATGAATTATGTGAGCTGATGCAGTAGCCTGTTGAAGTGCTCTCATTGCCCTTTCGTTTCTTGTGTGCCTCTATCTGCAGAGGACCTCCAGTCCTCAAACCAGGGGCTCTTTGGGGTGGGAGTCACTTCTGCATGTCCAGTGCTGAGGGTGATGGCAGCTTGACCCCCAGCTGGGTCCCTCAGCTGTACTGCAGTGTAGGTAGCCGCAGTCATGTACCCACAGCTTCAGGGCTCTAAGTAATCCTGAACCAGAGATCTTGGTTTTAAAAAAGCATTTCCACTTGCACCCAGTTTGTGTGCTGTATTGTCAAATAAAAGGAGTGAACCGAAGGACTGCAGTGATGGATTTTGAAGCAAGGCCAGGCTGCAAACCCTGTGGCACAGTCAGTGAAATGGGGGTTATTGCTCCAGCAGCTTTGGCTGTGATTTTCTCCCTGATGAGACTATGTTGACTCTGCTAGACTGCTCGCTACTGTTCATATCATACTGCTCCTCTTTCGTGGAGGAGCTTCTCTTTCCCCCTTGTGCTGAGTTCCTCTGCAGGTCCCTGCCCATCATTGGCAGCAGGAGGAGAACATGAAGTGACTGCCTTGAATGATGCCTCCTGAAAAGGAAAATGATGTGCGTTGGAATTGGGATTTATGTGTATTTCTTGGTCAGACCCTCTGTGCTTCAATATACCCGTTGGTAAACATGAGTAGTGATCATGGAAGGAGTTGCCATGATGTTCTGATTTAGATGTAGCCATGGTCAGAAGTGTTGTTAAATTGTGTATCTCCATATGGAGCACTTTCCTTTAGTAGAGAGTACTGGGTTGGCTTCAGATGTCGTAGAAAACCATGCTTTAGTTGCCACTATAGAAGCAAATCCCAGGATTACTATCTAATGTGGATGATATATATGTTTCTCCTCTGGGCTCTTCACTCTGAAAGCTTTTAGATGACCAAAAGATCGTTTTGGTAGCTTAAAACAGAACAAATGAGCAATAAACTGGAAATAGAGCCTATACAAGAGAGGAATGGGTATTTGGTTTGGGAAATAATTCTCTTAAAACCAGACAGGCACTTCAGGTGAGAGGGAAGCTAGCGTGTCTGGCTGCAGCCTGATAAAATCTGTTGCAGTGGAGAGGGCACATAAAAAAGAAAAGATCCCTTTTGTCGTTACTTTAATAAAATATTCTATTTGCATGCTTACTGAGTTGAAACATTGGGCAGTATAAACTGTAATCACTGCCGAATACAAAATCAGGTAATTTTGTGGTCTTTTCCTCTTTTTAAAAATAGATAGGGTTTTATCCTGAAATTAGCTATATAAATCATGACTGAAGTTATTGTTCTGCCTCAGCAATAGCACTGATGCTCTCAACCTGTGTATTTTCTAGCAGTACCATTTCCCTGCTTTAAAAAAAAAGGCTGAAAATGCATGCAGTTTGCCGCTTGAATGTCCAGGTTGTGCAGTCTGGGTGAGATCAGACTGTTAACTCTAGTGAGCTAAGCATAGCTATTGATAGTAGTGATGCTTTATTCCCAGCATGCTGTAATAGTGTCAGCAGCTACCACTGACCTTTTATTTCCCATATATTATGCAGAGAACATGTAATCAAAACTTCAGATTCCTGAGTTCTTAACACTACATGCATCATCCTCTTGCATGCTGTACTTTTTCCCTGTTGGACGCATAAATCTAGCAGGTTGTACTGGGGGATGAGAGGGGTTCCTCAGGGCTGCAGAGATGCGGGACAGACTACCTGCTCTCCAGGAGCTTCACAAAATAAGTGGAAGCAGTGGACAAGTAGAGATGGACAGAGGAGAGCAAGAGAAAAGCTCTGACCACGTTGCAGCTGAAGGTTTTGCTGGGTTAGTTTTAACCTTGATCAGGTCTC
Organism: Pygoscelis adeliae; assembly: GCF_000699105.1. Classification (NCBI taxonomy): domain Eukaryota; kingdom Metazoa; phylum Chordata; class Aves; order Sphenisciformes; family Spheniscidae; genus Pygoscelis; species Pygoscelis adeliae. The sequence continues at coordinate 281,631 of NW_008824361.1, read as the reverse complement.
CAAACCGCTTCACTGCGTTGTCACAAACTCTTGACGGTGTGAGTTTAGATGAAGTGACCAGGGTAGGGAAAACATGGGACAGTGCTGATTTATGTTGGTTTTACTACTTACAGCCTCAGAGTTTGAGACTACCTGCACTGGGGATACTGTACTCCCTCCTAAACATTCCCAATTTTGCTTTTCCATCTCTTCTTTCATACTGGCAATTGTGTGGCCAAAACTGAATTGCCTTTTTTCTGGGTCAGCTCATGCCCTGATCATAGAGCACTAGTGCCAGCCCCAGACAGGCTTTTGGCAGCCTGAATTGAGATCAGCAATAGTTACCAAGGGGTGAATCCTCACTGAACATGAGGTCTCCTCCCAGTGCTGAGGTTTCTGCCCACTCTCTCTTGTCCTTATTCCCTTCCCTACTTGTACAGTGACACTGAGCAAGAGCACTTCCCAAGAAAGTGCTTTTCCTTCAAAGATGGTTTTGCCCTTCCCCAGCAGGTTTTGCATGCTTTTTAAAGAGCTTCCCTGGGCACCATCTTCAGCGTTACAGAGTGGCATTGTACTCTGGCTTTGAAAGCTGCCACCTCTCTTCCATTGTCAAATGGCCACAAAACTAATGATACTGATCCACAGCATCCAGCATGCCAAAGGACTCCTGTTGCCATGTCAACGGCTTTGTTTTCATTTGCAACTATTTACCCACCCCCTAAGATCTCTGCATTGCCTTGATGCACTTAAGAGTTCAAGGTCACATGTGTCGTCTTTATCAGCATCGTTCAATTTTGCTAATATACCTGGTGTCCAAATGGGACTACTTTGGAGACCATCCTTGTCCAGTAAAATATTGATTTTTCTGCTGCAGTAACTGGAGCAGTGATTTCTTTTTTCCAAACATCTCTGTAGAGTTAGACTTTCATACTGCCTCAGATCTGGGTGACTTGCCTGCCTTGTCACTCAGCTGGGAAGAATGATGTGATATTAATGACCAAGAAGGCAGTGTGCCTTTTTGGAAGAGAATTGATGTTTTTCAGCTGAAAGCAAGGTCTTACCTTAATAGATTCTCATGAGTAAGTACTCTGCTCTATTGAAAGCCTGCAGTGACTCAAAGAATCTATTTGTGTGAATATATGACATGTTTAGGGTGGAGTTAGGCAGCTTCTTTGGGCTTAAGCTACAAGATTACATTTAGTGTATGAATTGAGTGCAGTATTCAAAGGCACAGACAAAGGTTAGGCATTTCTTTCAAGCCTGTAGAAAAGTTCACAGCAGTGTTCAACATTCAGCCTTTATGAAATCGGTATGGCATGCAGCAGTCCAGGGCTTGCCCGTAGCTTGCATTGGACTTTACCTGCAGAGTGTCTTTTCTTTTTTTGCAGGTATTCAATAATCTTCCTCTAGTCCATGATCTCTGAGGCTATTGGCAGGGGAAGTAGGGGACAAGGTCCATGTTTTGGAAGTGCACACTTGTCACCTTACAACTTAAACTCATTCCAGAATTCATTGCAAAGGTTTCATTTGTTGTAACCTTTGAAAGCATCTACAGCACTTCAATCAGTTGAGGTCGTTTGGAGGAATCTGTATTTTTGGCCAGTGTGGTTGTACTCATATTTCTGTCCTGACAGTACTTATTGTGGGGGAAGCACTGAGTTTAGTGGGATTGTTTAGGTTGGAGCACCATCTTAAAGGTTCGACTTAAGTTATCCCTCTTCTTGGATGCTGGGATGTAAGTGAAAGTGAAGTATCAAGCCATACCTTCTGCTGTCCTGGTGAAGACAATCTTCCTGGTACTGGTAGGTAGATCACATTCTGCTTCTGCTCAGGACTGACAAGCAGGAGAACTCCAGCTATGCCGTGTTATTTAAGCCTACAATATCTGCAGTTAAGGTGACTTGCCTGTATCTGTGCATCAGAGATGCTACCAGATCAGCCAGGCACCTGCACAGTGTTGTCCTGCCTTGCTGCAGCTGCTTCCTAGGAAATCATGAAGGGACACACAAACCACTTAGAGGCATGCAGGGCGTGTTGTACATACAAATTTCACATAAGCTTCAGAGTTTAAAAGCTTATGTAACTTTTTTACTTGCACAGAAAAAGTACTGACTTGTGTTGGATAAAGCATCTGCAATGAATAGTGAGTAACAATATAAAGACCTATTGGGAGTTTCCAAACTTTATCCCAGAGGCCGTCACACTTCAGTAACAAGTGAACAAATAAAATGAACTTGAAAAGCTCCATTTGATTCTCTTGAAAAGGATAAATCTGTCATTAGCAGAAATGAGCGTGCTAATTGTTTGCTTAAATATTCTTTTCCTGAACATTTTGTTTTCCGACTGGTGTAGAAGTCATTTAGTCAATGTAACAAAATTCAAATTAAAATTGAAATGAGCCTTGAAATTCAGGAACAGAATAGGCAACTCCAAGATTCATCTTTTCTTCAGGATGCCAAATTGCCTTTGCTACTAGCTGTTGCTGTATCCCTTAGAGTTTAATCTTTTCCAACCTTGGCAGTTTCCAAAGCTGCAGTTTTTCTGGTAGCTCATTTAAAGGAATTGCTCATTGGAATGACATCATCTGTAATGGCTTCCTGTGTTATCTCCTGTTCAGACTGCTGTGTAGATTAACCATTCCAGCCTTTTATTTGGGTACTGTGCACATTTAGACTTTTATAACATACACTACTTTTTCCATGCAAACTGGTGAAGATTGTCACATTGCATAGGAAAATCTATAACCTGCAAATGCAGTGTGGACTCTCACCTCAAAGGCTTTGTTTGATAGTATTTGAGCATCCAAGCATTGCATGTGTTTTTAACAGGAGAATTTTTGAACACTTGGGGTAGCTTGAGAGGAATTTGTCTAAAGATGCCCTCTTAGCTATTTGAATCTCAAGAAGATAACAAAAAGTAAGACTGTAGATGTGTGTGCAAATCTAGTTCCCCTTTCACATCGCTTATTTCATTGCCTAGCTAGAGTGTACATTGGCTCTTTTCTACATTGCATACTTGTGTATTGTCATGTATTTTTCCGTGCTTATTTCCTTGTCTGCGTAATCCCACCATACCTTTGGGGTTTTGGTTTAAGCGTTCTTTAAGCTTGAATATTAGTGATTGTGATGCTGTATTTAATATCCATCAGCTCTTCCAGTGGAGTCTGCTTTAAGGGCAGTTTAAGTGATGTATCACCATCTCCAGAACCTAGTAAAAGAAGACTTATATCTCCTCAGGCTAGTGAAGCAAAATGTAGTTCTGGACCAAAATCAGGTTTGACTGATAATTTGGCAAATTCGGGTCCTCAGCTGCATATTGTAATGCATATGGCAGCAGCCTGCACTTTCTGTAGAGACTGTTTGACTGCTCTGAAGCCTGTTTCGTTCTTTTTTGTATGATGTTTGCTGATATGACAAAAACCCTAAAGCTATTGCTTCATAAACGTACTACTAAAATTTTAGGGATGTTCCTTTCCGTATCTACCTTTCTTAATGTCTTAAGCCCTTACCTGCATGATCTTGAGCTCTTGGAGCCTGTGGTCCCTGGAAGTCTGACTGTGCTGCCCTTTCCCTCTATCACAGCTCCATGACCTGCACAACTTTGAGTCATTCAAGAACCAGAGCTGACATGGGTTTGCAGTAGGAACAAATACTGTGTGCAACAAGTATCTTGAATCAGGAGAGATCTAGTGACTCATCTGTTGGTGAATGATGTAGTACTTTTGGCTTTGAAAGATGTATCCAACAGTCGTTGTACAAATAAGACTCCTGGTGCTCATGAGAGAAGTTTCAGATCTTCAGAGATGTAATCCATTTAGACAGTATGGTTTGAAGCACCTTTTACTATAAAATGACTGTTCTTCACATGTTCTAGGTGTCTTAAAACTCATTTTGGCCATTGGCCTACATGCGCTAGTGCATATAGGGTTGTACATGTTACATAGTCAAGGAGAAAAGTTGGATTAAGCGTCTGAACAGTACATAATTCTTTTTTCTCTTTCAGACATAAAGAATGAATTCTTCCAAAAGCTGCAGATTGTTACTGCTGTTGTCTTCATTGCTTTTGTAACATTAGTAAATCTTCCTTATGTGTACTGAATATTTTGTTTCTCCAACCGTCTGATAGAAGGCAATCTTTGAATTGCACAAAAACCAGCTATCCCTTATTCCTGTGAGAAATCTCTAACTCTTTAAAACCATAAAGGTCAAAGTTTCAAAGGAGTTCTAGAGAAATCTGTTTTGCTTCCCCCTCCCATCAGAGCCCTTTTCTCAACTGATTAAGATCTCTAATGTTTTATGTCTCCTCCTTCTCTCCTTAATACTAGACAAGTTATTTAGAGTGGAGGTTTTATGGGCTGCTGCGTCAAAAGCTTTAGACAAGTCACTAAAAAATGTCCCCAGTGTGTAAAGACCATTATCCATAACCTGGCAAATGTCATCTGTAACTTCAAGCCATAGGGAATCTGTCGAATACAAAGGTTAAAAACCCAGTTGGCGGTTCCCATCAAGGCTGCTGTTTCCTTCATCTGTTCAGCAGAGGGAGATATAGATCTTTAGTGAAATGCTAGTGTTGATATACATTTTTAAAAAAAAAAAGTACATTTGGTGTTAGTAAGAGATGAAAATCACTGGCTGAAGCAGTGTATAGTCTTCCCTGCAGAGCTCTGTCAAAATATTTCAAGTGCTAACCTGAAACCCGCTGCTGTCACATCCCTGAGCCTTTCCTTGGTAGAAGGAGAGGTAGGAGGTGCTTATTGTGCTGTTGGTTTTGCCAGAGATTAAACTGAGGCTACCAGACGTGTTTAATCTAACCTCACTCTCTTTAATTCAGTTTTCATGGAGTGGACCTTTCTCATGTTGCTTCCTTTGTCATCCATTCTGCTAAACAGAACACTTAGGCATTTTCCTTCTTCTTAAAGCTGTGCTCTTCCTTCATTTAAATGAAAACCTGGGCTGGATTTGTGTTGGATTCCCTAAATATGATTTTTTGGAGGCTGGATTTGTGTTGGATTCCCTTAATATGATTTTTTGGGGCTGTTGCCCATCATCTGTATGGCAGTGTAGGAAAATGAGATTGAGTTGTCACCCCCAAATACCCACATGCCGCCTTCTGCTTTAGAAACTTCCTTTCATCTCCTCGCTAACATCACAGGCTCTGTGGCTTCCTCACTTGAAAGGTATTTTTTTGAAGATTTTGCCACCAACAAAATAAATCATACAGACCTTGCTTAATCTTGTATAGTCTTCAGAGCATGCTGTAAGGGAAGAGCACATGGGGGAGGCTTTGACCTGCGAGGAAAATATTGAATGCTTTTCCAAAGTTCAGTCCCTCTTTTGGGTGGCCATTGAATTTTTGACACCTATGAAGTCAGAGTGTGCAGAAGCTCCCTGGGAGTCTGATACGACAGTGTTTGAGACCACTTGTCTAGACAGAACTCCGATAGCAAACATGAACGAAGGACCGCATCCCAAATCATCTCAGGCACACACATGAAATACAAAATAAGGGCATTGTTCCAGCTTGCTGCTGTGGACCAGAGTGTTGCTTCTAGAAGAGATTGCTGAGATTTCCCCAGGGCAACAGAAAATGGTTATTCAGAGAAAAGCTGTTCCCTTACTGCAAAGGGAACTCCAGGTAAAAAGAGGAGGAAAAAGCAAATGCATCAAATGGGTAATTTTGTCTTAGTTATAGAAACAAAGTACTTGCAATTTCTGCTGGAACAGAAAATTGTGAATACAAAGCCATATCCAGCAAACATTTTAATGTGCTTATAATGATGACTGTTGGGATAAAATTTTCTTCTTTTATTGGGGTTTTTGTTTGTTTTTTTTTTTTTGAAGGGAAGGTATATACAGGAAAAATAAAAAAATACCAGTTAGCTTTGCCTGTGCTACAGTGTTCTACAGGGAGATGTTGGGGTGAAATGGATTTATTTCTGCTCTCTCCTCCTCATGTGATTTGTCATGCTGCAAGTGGAAAACAGCACACTGCATTCTTCAGCAAAATGCTCCGGATAGTTTCGTCTGTCAAAGGTTCTTTGCTTCAGGCTGTATCAAACCCATTTTTAATTTCCTTCCTTACAGCAGGGGAAATGGTTTGTAAAGAGGGCACTGATGTCAACTCACTGCTGTCGATATTATCTGATTTCTTCAGAAAATTCTTACGTTAATTTTTGGTGCAGGGCTTTGTTCACTTGAATTCAAGTCCACTTTGTTTCCTGTCCCTAATGCGTTGTCTTTTCTCTTTTCCCAGAGCATCTATTTCCTTTATGTAGTGGAAACTATCACACTGTCTTCTCTCCCTGAAATGGCTTGTGAGAGGCCAAAGCCTGTGCTGATCATATCCCATTCCATATTACTCTGTCAGGTGAAATAAATATCTTCATAGTGTTTCGTTGGCTGGAAGGCTTCCTCATTGTTCTTTGTTGAATGCCCAAATGCCACCCTGCATTTCTATTGCTACAATAAAGACCCTTTTTTTCCTCCATACACTCTCTTCTGCCCTGGAAGAGACCCAAGATTAAAAATAGTCTTTTTTTTGTGGTCCCTGCATGAAGGTTCACCTGTCCTGTTAAGTTGAATTATTCCCAAAGATGGAGTGTTCAACTGTCCTATGTCCCCAGTCTTCTCTCCAGAGCAAGACCTGCATATGGATGTTCAGACTCCAGTCTGCCTCTCTGCCATAGGGGAGATTAAATCTCCACCCTAAACTTTTTGAACAAAGCCACCTCAGTCCCATGAAGATCTCTAAGTGCTGTTGTTTGGTAGTACAGGCTTGGCAACAGTTAAAGTTCAGCAGTTCTCCACTATCTCTTTTACTAGTAAGAAAAAAAAAAAAAAGAATTAAAGGAGAACTAAGGTTGTATGACAGTGCTTCATGCCACCCCCATCATGCGGGAGAAGATAGACAAAATCTGAAAGATCTGAGAAGCCAGAAACTCGTGCAGCAAAACACAGCCTAAACATTAATGCTTGTAATGCTGAGAGGTGGGCTTTAATGCCTTTCCTTTCTTATGTCAATAGGAAATAGCTTAAGTAAATTTGGATTAAAAAAACTTCTTCCCTAATCCTTTGACATAAGAGTACTCTTCAAGGCAGCTAAGATGAGGGAAGAGTGCATAGAATCTGTCTTTGGAAATGCTCAGAGCTTCACTGAGTAGGACCCTTGAACACAACTATTTAACTTGGAAGTTGAATCCAACTTTGTAGTTGTCCCTTCTTTGAGTGAAAAGTTGGACTGGCTGGATTCCAGAGGTCTCTTCCAACCTATGTTATTCTATGACTTTCAGGGCCCTTGAGCAAAAATGGATTTCAAACAAACTGCACTCTGTGTAGGATTAAGTTTCCGGTTTGGGCTTCCTCATAATTAAATCCTAAGTTGTCTTTTGACTAGCCTTTGATATCACTGCCTTTATGGGGACGCTCTGTTTCCTGGTGTGGAGGTACGCAGAAGATCCACTAGAGAGGTTCCACTTCCTTATTAATAACTTTTTAGCTAGTCTCTAAGTGAGTATACAGCTTGTTAGATGGCTTCGAGGTCGAGAGTGCTGAGGCTTTTGTAGGTCTCCTCTCAAACTAAAGGAAATCTGTTTTAAAGCGTTTCATCTTCAAGGTGTGGGTTCTGATAGCAGCTGTCTGTCTTCTCAGGTTTTTGAGAAAGAGCAGCACTTGTTTACCTGGCTCTTGTTCAGGTTTCTGCAAGGACCAAGGCATCTAATGTGCCAAGTCATCTTCAGTATACTGCAGTACAGTACACCATAGTACAGTGTAGTACAGTTGATTTGAGTTTATTCTTAAATCAGGATGTTGTCCCTTTTTATCTCCTTCTTTCTGCTCACTAACAGAAGAAGAAAAGTTTTTAACAGTGAAAACTGATGTTGCACGTGAGCCTCCTGATTCTGTTTCCATTTTTATTCTAGCGAAAGACTTTACCTCTGAGGATGCAAGCTTCCTTTTTATAGCAAGAAGTCACACCGAACCTGGCTGAAAGAGACATTTGGTTAACCCATCTTGATGTTAAAGTTCTGTTCTTCTACTGCTTGTTTATCTATGTTCAACAAAAATTCATTAAGGTGGCTTGCCTTCTCCTTCGTGACATGCCACTTAAGGGAATGGCAACGTGTACTCTTTACTTTCACCCAGAGACACTTGAAACACAAGCTTTGGTTTGAACCACTGGGCTCTGGACACTTGAAGGTGTAAGGATGTGATTATATTTTCCTGCTAAACAAGTTGCCTAGATACAATTCTAGGTAGCTTTGAAGGCATCATTCTGTAAAGAGTAATCTTGCTTACACTTGGTATATAGAGGAGAAACAAGTGAAAGGAAAGATCAATTTCTGTAAGTAGATGTTTAAAAACAAATAATTGGATTTCACTAGCCCCTTCAATATATACTGAGCAATGGGGGCTTACTTCAAGATCTGTGAAATCTTTTTTTTAACTAGTGAAAGTAGAAATGGAATCGACCTCCACAAAATCATGCTTATCTATCTTTCTGACTAAAGACATTTTGTGGGCTTTCTTGTACCCTTTTATTTTGTCGCTCCTTTGGTTTCTTCAGGATTACCTCTGCTCACCTCCATTGGGTTTCTTGCACCAAATTTGCTCTGACTCCTTTTAAATCTTGTTGAACAAGTCATTTAAATACACCCCTCAGATGGTAAATGTCTCTTATTCTTACTACTGATGTACAGAGTTTCACTGATGAAAACAGGCAGCCTTGATCCAAGCTTGAGGTTCATATGGAGGAAAACAAACAGACGAAGCTGAGAGAATCATCAGTTGAGGACATGAGTTACTAGATGCAACAAATCAGATCATCATGGTCAAAGAAGCACAAGAGAAACACATTAAAGGTTATGCTGTAGCCTGAGCTCCTGTTTCAGTAAAACATCTGTAGCATGAGGCATGCAGGACTGCAGGCTGTAGCCAGAGCATTATATATGAAATTAATTAAACCCTAAGTTTGGTATTGAAGATCTCTTTTATTAAAAAAAAAAGTCCAAAATGTGCTTTGATAACAGAATACTTCTAACAGACCACTTAATTAACATCTGGCTCCCTACCCTACAACTTTGGTTTTGAATATGGGCGTATTCCTGGCAGTAACATTCATCTGACGTGTAGCAGTGAGCACCACTTATATTCCCAAGTCTATAAGCACTGAAAAATGAGTAATGTAAATTACTTATTTTTGAATGGATCAATAATCTAAATATTGAACAGTTGAGAAATACGCATTTCTAAATGATTGAAAAAAGAAAAATGGTCACTGATTCTCCAGCAATTCAGTTTTCCAGAGCAGAGCCACAGAACCTTTGTATGCAGCTCTTGGGGCTTTCTAGTCGTTACATCCATTGAATATAAAACTGTTGCATTGCAGGTAAATTTTTCTATTGCTGTCCTTGCCTTGATATCCCTTTGAGTAAGTGGTTGGGGAAGAAAAGGCTTGGGGGGTGGGTGGGTGTTTGTGAGTTAGCTTATGCCATAGACTGGTTAATGTTTGTGGTGAAGGTGAGTGTGAAGCACATGCCCTGGAATATGAATGTTACTGGGAATTGCTGGGTACCTGGAGAGTTAAATCACTCTGCTTTTTGGGTCATGTGCGTTGCTACCCTGTATGTACTGGTACCCAGTGAAACATAAACTGCTGCTGTGTGATGCTCTTTCCTAACACTTGCCTACTCTTTCTGGAGCTGCCACTCCTCAGTACATTTTAAGAGCTTTGCAAGAGGTGAGCAAAAAAAAAAAAGCCTGCTAGTAACAGCTGTTTTCTGAATTTTGTTAACAAATCTAAGTGTAAGGAAAATCACTTTTGGCAAAAACACTTTGCTTTTTTTTTGTTTAAACAACTAAAAATCCAAGAGCAATTCCATCTTTCTGAACAGCTCTGAAATTACCTAAGATGCTGGTGGCTCTGTTAGCAATTCCCAGCTCTTTTTTTCAGAAGCTTTTAACCTGATTTCCTAAGATCATGTAACCACATCATCAGTTCGTTTGCTGCGTCCCTATCCCTGCAACCAAGCTGAGTCCAAGGACTGAGATTGAGAAGGTGCTGATCACTTCACTGTGTACATTACAAAACCATCCTTCCCTTTTGCCCTGCTCCTGCCGGCTGGAGTCTTGTGAATTTATGAGCTGCCAAGCAATGAGGGATGCCATCCTTTGCTGACGCGGGTTGTATTTACTGAAGAGGTGGTGAGATCTTCGGAAGTCTGGAAAAGTCTGAATTCTTGATTAGTTGTCACTAGGTGGCTCAAAGGTGAAAGCAGCAGTGTCTTAAGGGAAGTAAGCAGTTGTTGAGCGTTCCGGAAGAGCACTATTTAAAAACTCAGGCTTGTGGTTGGAGACCTCTGAGCAGCAGTGGCAGAGCTTAGCTGCCCTTTTTGCCTTCTGAGATCACTTAAAAAAAAAAAAAATCATAAAATATGGCCTGCCAGCAAACATTTGAATTCAGAAGGCACAGCAGCAGAATTCTGTCGTGCTCAGCTTCTGCAGTGACATTGAACTAGACAAGAATTGCTTCAGAGTGTTTTAATTTGTTATGGTATACATACATGTTCTTTCCTATTATCTCATATATATTTCAATTAAGCCTGAACACAGAAGAAAAAGTAAAGCAGTGAGCTGTTGCTGCCCAAGGGTTAGGCATGAGGCTTTTAACTGTGGAAATGTCATTTCCAAGTTGAAATTGTTCAAAGTGAGTTTTCTGGTGGGGGTTTGAAACTGTAGAGCTTCAAAAAAATTGCCGAATGATGATTTTAATGCTCACGTTTGAGGAGCAAAACAAGAAGCAAATACCCCTGTGCATCGCTGGTTAGTGGTGGAGTATGCTCCGTGGCCTTCCAGGGATGCCGAGGGCAGGAGCCAGCGGTGGGATGACGGCTTGAGTTGCAGAGTTCAGGAAGTGCTTGATGCCCCTCAGTCCTCACTCTATTTTCCTTACCTTCAGCTGGCTCTTAGGATTAATTTGCTTTATGAGCTTTCCAAAGCACCTCGCCTTGGATGTGCTGGCATGCCTGGGATGCTGCCCATCACGGGCAATTTCAGCTCATCAAACTCCACCAGGCAAGGCTGCTGCTGGGGTACCTGGGAGTTGTATTTTTCTCATTTAGCTTCATTTTTGGGCTCTCTGCTTCCTCAGCAGATGGCATTTTTATCATGTTTTCAGAAAGTCCATATGGCCTACAAGAGAGAGTATCTCTTTAATTGTAAAACATGACCACCTGTTCTGATTTTAATGAATGCAGTGAGCATTTGTCTTCATATATCTACTTAAAAATAGCTGCTTCAATTGAATTAAAAAAAAACTCAATTGGGCACCAACACTTCGGCTGCTGAAATAATCAATTAATAATTAAGTGGCTAATTTTAGAACCCACTGGCCTTGCCCATTCCCTCGGACTTGTTGTGATCAGAGCAGACAGTGATTGATTGCCCTGCCAATGCCGAGAGGCACTTGTGGTGCTGGGGCCAGATGCCAGCAGGCTTCGAGCTGTTTATTGCGAAATTTAGAAGGTGAATGCAACTTTGTGTCTCTGCTCTGCAAATGGACTTGTCTTTCCTGCTCTAGCTCTTTCCTCTCTGCGTTGCTCCAGCTGCTCACAAGCAGCCATCTGCAGGTACCCCTTTTCCTGCCACCCTCTGAAGGATGAAACACGTGCTCAAAAGGTATCCTAATGATGGGCCAGCTGGGGAGGAGGTTGAAACTGTGAGCAAGAATAGGCTTGAAAGGCTTATCTGCTATCTGGCTCCTAATAGAAAGCCCAGCTAGAATCATTCTGCTTATTAAAATAACAACTGCTAGTTAACTGTTTCGTAGCTCCCACAGCAGGTGTGCTGGCCGGATGAGAAAACGTGGAGTTTTCTGGCTCAAGTTTTCAGAGAGGTGGAAGGAACCAGGATGCCCAAATCTTGTTAAAGGAGTGTTAACACTTAACTCAAAGTCCTTTTGAAAATTAACCCCTTTATTGAACAAGCCTGTTGCAACATCATCTTGTTCTAAAGCTAATTAAAATGCCCAAATGGTAGCAATGCTCTGGGATTTTGGTTAATAGTGTTGGCTGTTCAGAGGGTTAATATTTTGGAGGTAGAAGACACAGGAGCATTTGAAAGAGTGCTTGGGGGTACAGTACTTCCCAGCATTTCAGTGCTAGCAGTAACAGGTGTAATAGCTGCTGGGTTTCAACACAACAGGGTAATCCAACAGTTCGGTGTAAGTGGTGGAGAAAACTTGGTGTGGCTGCTTGGAGTGTCTGCTTTTACACGACGAGGAGGGAGAGAGCTGGAAACCTCTTACTGGAGAAGTCTCTGATCCCGTCATATTATGCAGAGATCAAGATGCTGGAAGCAGTTGGAGGGGAAGGCGACTTGCCTGCCTGCCTCATTTTACTGAATGTGTTTCTGACACAGCCCCCGCGTCCTGCCACAGCCACCAATTAGCCCATTCATACAGGGGAGAAGCTACCCTTGCTGGTCTGACAGTGGTTGCTGTAACCTGTTCATTGAAAATCCAGTTATCTCTCAAACCACATGGGATTTTGAGACAGCTGGGTGTTGTTTGTACGACTGAGAGCCCTGCTTTGAAATGCTGTGCAAATACAAAAATAACCGTAGCTATTGGCATTTAAATTCATTTCCATGTAATCTTTGTGATAAACTTCCATTGGTGGGGTGTTATTTCAGTGGGAGGAGGGTCAGAGCAGTTTTCTGCTGACGTCTGGGTATCGCAAGTAGCGTGGTGAGAAAGGCATCCGGCTCAGTTTCCTTGCACGTGTGTGGCCTTCCCTCCCTGTGGTTCCAGAATAGCAGGGGATAATTAAATGAAGTTCAACATTAAAGACTGAAAGTTGGGAAGGGAGAAGCTTATTAACCTTGTTGAGCTGGAAAGAGCGCTGAGGGTGTTTGGGGCTTAGGTCTCATGGGGTTTTCTATTCTTATTTTTCTGTTTTCTTGGGAATTGACATTTAGTTTTGCAGAAAGTAAAATGTATCATTAATTCTGTTGCCATCCCTTTTATGTGGTTGTGGCACTGCGGCACATCTGTGAATTAAATCTTAAGAACTGGGGTTTAGTCTGTTCTCTCATTAGCAGAAATGCTAATTCTCTCTTGATTGCTAATAAAGTCAAAGGAGAGAAGCAAAAAACAAAAGTATGGAGGTTACCCATTTAGAGTAAGCATGAGAAATTTAATCCCTATTTTCCATGATCCAATTTAAGTAGCAGACGGACTGGGTTTTTAGTCTCGAGTTCTTCAACAGTTTTCCAAGAGGGGACAGCTTGAGGAAGGAGGAGGGGGTGCAGGGAATTAGAAATGGCAATTGGAGTGGCCCGGCAGGGAGCCAAGAAGGCAGGCAGGAGAGGTGAGAGTCCTTTTAGCTGCTGGCTTGCACATGGGCCAAATGGGGTTTGCGGGAGGACATGTGTATGTGCATACACATGTGGATGCACCTTTTTCCCTTGCTGACTCTTTGAAAGGCTGCTTGGACCCTTCCAGACTGAATTTTGGGGCCGTTTTAAGAAGCCTGCTTAAACACTCCTTTACTATAGTGCAGACTGTTTATCCTAGACAGAGCTTTAAGTGAGATGCGGAAGTTGCAGGCAGGACTTTTATTGTGAGCTGACTATTAGAGGTTCCGTACATCCTTCCCAACTGATTAAATTTTGCCCCTTTTTCTTTCTCATCTCCAGATCACTGTGTTCACTACTACGATCTTCGCAACACTAAGCAGCCAATCATGGTGTTCAAAGGGCATCGCAAGGCAGTCTCCTACGCAAAATTTGTGAGCGGGGAAGAAATCGTCTCTGCGTAAGTATTGCCTTTTATGTAGGCTAAAAACTTTGTAGCCCTTGCTTTGTGGCACTCTTCAGAGCCATCACGCAAGTTCACCTGCGTGGGTGGGTGCGCTTGCTGGCTGCTGTGCTTTTGGGAAGCAGATAGTTGCTTTTTTTCCTAAGACAAAAATAGAAATTTATTCCTGGTGTCACTTGGCTCTGCTCTGTTTTGTGGAGCTAAAATGATTAAGAGGAATATGAAGACAACTAGATGCAGCTCCTGACCACAAGCCCCAACTTTGGGAAGCTGCAGGTGGACTCTCCTTTTACAAAGTGCTGTGTGTGCTGAGAATGCTCCTGACCAGAGCTCTGCTGTAGAGAAGGCTGCTGGCAGAGCCCTGAGGATAGTAATCTGCAGTAAAACCCAGCTGATGAGTGACAGCAGTGATCAAATGGTACTGCTATGTCTGAAGAGGAGGTTTAGCCACAGCCTGAAAACAACTTCGGTAGGACTGACTGATCTGTTCTCTGGTAATTTATTAATTTGCTCCGTGAAGGCTCTTTTTCGGATTATACTTGGGTTAGAAAGTAGACAAGGAGAAGTTGTGTTTTGTGGTCTTAATGGCGTGCAGCTTTGCAGCCAGGGTAGGCCATAAGGTCTGCTGTGGAGGCCCTGAAGAGTAATATTCTACAGCTTCTGTTCAGTTACATGGCCAGATGTGTCTGCCCCAAAGCCAGATGTGGATGCCTCAGTTCTAGGTAGGTTTTCAATCACATGGGAGTGAGCGTGTCTGTCAGATCACATAGTGAAAGGTTTGAATGACTGGCTACAAGCCTCTTCAATAAACCAGAGGTGAGCCCCTCTAACGCGGTGGGGAAAATGCAAGCAACCTTGGGGGGCTGCAGGGGAATCTTTGATCTCAGTGTGCCCATGTATAACACCCAAGGGCAGCAGGGATGGATCACAGGGGTAGATCTAGTCCCAGAAAGTACGCCTGCTGCCTTGTACTGAGCCAACGATTATCCAGCTTGGCTCTGTCCCGTGTTTTCACACAGTTTGCTCTAGAAGCGTGGAGCCAAAGCAGAGCATTTTAAGGTGTATTCAGGCTGCTAGTGAGTTACGCTGAGCTGTGTGATGGAAGATTCCCTGGTAGCTTCTGGTACTGTTTATATTTAATCAGCTCATCTCTTCTTATTTCCATTAACATTATAACTCTATAAGGGTGCAAATTCATACCTAGACACAGAGAAAATTAAATTTAATGCTTTGAACCAAATCTGGGTAAGAAGGAAGTGTTTAACAGAAGCAGGAGGAGGCTGAGAATGTTTTACAGACATGATCAAGTGGAGCATCATCTATGGAATGTTTCAGGACAGAATGGGCCTGTCCTGCTTGAGCCAACCATCTGAGAAAGCTTATCCCACAGTCTTGGGAGGAATACTGATAGAACTGTCAGCCTTGGACAGGCAACAACAGGGTGAGGGGACTAACGGGAGGGTTTACCTATCTTTTCCTGCATGAACAGAAAGAAATGTCAGAGCGAGCAGATTATTTTTCGTATCTTTCTTTTGCAAATTGAGGAGAGGAGACAGCAGTAGTTGATTCCCAAAAACCAAGCACTGATTTCTTTTAAGAAAAAATTATATGTATACTCAGATTCTCTAGATTTCTAGCTAAAGCTGTTTTATAGATTGCATTGATTTACTTTGCCTTGTAGAGTTAGGTTTTGACCTCAAGGGTGTTCAGAACTGCCTGGTATTTAGCACAACACATTGATTGCAGTGCTGATTTACAGAGAGACAGATTTAACAGAGCAGCACATCCATGATATTTTTTTGGAGAGGGTATGAAACCGGAAGAGCCGTGTAACACCAGTAGGATCAATGGCCTTTTCCTCTCCTTGCGGTCCAGTGGCAAATAACTTTCTTCTTTTATGGCATGCTTATCCTAAGCAACGCAAACATGGCTAGAGCTTGATGGGAATTTAACAGTAAAAGCACTCTGTTAGTAATAGACTTTAAGTGTTTTTATTTTAATGAAGAGATCTAGAATGTATGCTACTAAAATATAGAAGTTAAGTGCTTATATATACAAGGTCTTCCTGATGGGTTAGCTAATAGCAGAAGCTGTCACAGGAATCTGACAGCTTGTAGACCAGGGATTAGTCTCTTGCTGCCTTACCCTGCCTTCAGAAAAGTTTAGTTTCTAGGAAACTCTGAAACTTTTAAAAGCAGCATTTTAAAAATATAGCTGCCCTAAAAGCACAGAAGGCACCTCCCTGTACTTGTGGACTGAAAAAGCAGTAGTATATACCTTTTTGCCATTTCTATGAGCTATGCTGCTACTGTGATGGTGAGGACAAGGGAAGGGAAAGTGAACAGGAATGTAGGGCAGTGGTGGACATAGAACAAGCATCAGGCAGAGAAGCTGAATACTCTGTTTGTAGGGCTGTCTGTGGTCAAGACCTGGGATGAGGAAAGCACTCCTGCTTAAGTCACAGTATTACAGATAAAGTTCATACCTTCCTTCTGATCTGACCTCATACTATTATTACAAATGACTAACAAATCCTGCTGCAGCTCCCTTATCGCTCCTTTGTCATTCCAACTGTCATTGAGGGCTGAGATACGGTTTTTGCAGTATAGCACAAGGTGCATCTCTACTCTTTTGTGCTATATTTTTAGGTAAATGTGACATTGGTGCAGGGCTAATTTGTTATATCATTGGTAATATTTGATGGATATTGGGTGGGAGTTTTTTTCCCTTCGACTCTTAACATTCAGAAAGCAGCAAGGTTGGGTGATGTGACTTGTAAGAGGGGAGCGTTACCTACCTCCCTTTCCTCCCACCCAGGAGGCTGACAGGTCCTGCTCTCAATCTCTTTCAAATTTAAGATCAGAACAGCACTTCCCATTTCCTCAAAGGTGGCTTCACAGGACTCCGGTCCCACCACATCAGTGTTTCTTCACCTACTGTGGCGTGTATTGCTGTAAGTCAGCGAGTGCCAGAATATCAGAGCATGGCGATTGCTAGAGAATAACACCTGGGAAGTGAGAGGGGCCGTGTCCCCTCAGGTTTGGGGGAAGAAATTAATCCTATATTTCTTGGAAATCTAGGATCTTCCTATTGCAGTTGAGCTCTGCCAGGCAGAGGAGACTACCTCCACCTCCTTTCTTTTGCCAAAGGGAAAATGTTTGCTCACAGTAAATAGAAAAACATTTTGAAGGCAGGTATGTTTGCACCTGGGGGAACAATGGAAAACATCAATTTTGATTTAATCCCAACAGAGTTTGTAGATTTTTAATAGTAATATTTAGCTTTGCTGCCAAGGTGAAAAAAGTGGAAGCTTGAGATCTGTATTCATGCAGTCTCAATTACGCATGAGAAAACCACATCGTTTTAATGCTAATAGCAACTCTGAGCCCCCATAGGTTTTTATAAGCTGCTCCTTGGTATTGGACAGGAGGAAGGAGAACATGCTTTCAGGACAGCTGGAGAGGGAGGAGGCTGCTTCCTACCCAAGTCCTGTAAAGGCATGAATGAGTGTTGTAGCCAGCATGGAGAAGGGAACAAATTTTGTCCATACTGTAGAAGTTTAAAAAAAAAAAAAAAATATTTGGTATGTCCTGGATCTGTGAGGATCTGAAGGAGGCAGCGATGGCCCAAAGGCTGTACAGTTCAGTGGATGACTCAGTAACTGATAGGAGAATGGAAGAGTAATACTTGGGGGAAGTTTTTTATTCAAACATGCAATGTGTTTTGACAGGCTTCTAAAATAATGTGATACCTTTCTGAGCTCAAGCTGAGTTGCATATGATTGAAAGTGGGATAAATCTCCTGGAAGTGCACTAAGACTTCCTGTGTTTACATTGCAAGTAGGGTGTTAAGGAGCAGGGTTGCAAGCGAGGAGTACCTGCCATATGGCAGCAGGGTAACTTTAGGTATTGTTTTCAGGTCAACAGACAGTCAGCTGAAGCTGTGGAATGTAGGGAAGCCTCACTGCTTGCGCTCCTTCAAGGGTCACATCAACGAGAAGAATTTCGTAGGGCTCGCATCCAATGGAGACTACATTGCCTGTGGTGAGTAGAGCAGCCATCCTGACAAATGCTAATGGGACCCCTCAGAGCTGGTGCCTCTCCAGCTGCAAAGCACACCAGTGGTTGTACTACGTAGCTGTATGGGCTTTTTATTGGAGGATTATTCTGAACTTCCACCCTCATTCCCTTCCCAGGGAATGGCATAAGGAGCCCTGGCCTAAGGGGATCTGTACTTGGTTTTCTCCCATTTCGGATGAGTTCTTCATATATGACGATTCAGACTTGCTGTCACCAAAAGTCAACTGCTAATGTAGCCACTGTTGATATCACTTACGTCTTTCAAGTTTATCAACTGACACATCCTCATGCATCTTTCTAAGGAAGGGCAGTAGCCTGGACCGCACGAGTGGTCCTCTACTTGTCACTTGGTATGGCATTCTGCATGGTGAAGCACTAATGCCCTTATTGTGGACAGCTCCCTAGAAGACTAAATCATCCTGAAGCAGTTACCCCTTTGGCAGTTTCTGTCTTTTTGCCGCTTAAGTTGGACTGTTGAACCTCTGTAAATTCACAGTTCTTGGTGGGAAAGCAGTGACAGGCTAATTGCTGTGGGATGAGCAAGACAGCTGTGCCAGCACTGAAGGGAGGACCTTAGCTTGTGTATACTCTGATCTCTGTACAGCTTGCAATGCAGAAATTTGGATGGATTTCTAAACAAAGCCTGCACACTGTCTAGTCTCTCTTACTTAAACCTCCACAGACCAAACTGTCGTACTTGATTATGGCAAGCAAAACTGACACTGCTACCTGCCTCAGAGCTGTAATGCCGAGAAGGCTGGGTGTAGCAGTGTTTCATGTGGTAGCACAGATGCTCTGCTCTGCCCTAGGGAAGTTATGGGGGACGGTTGGGATCCTGTATGTTTTGCAAGTGCGCTGCATACTGCAGTTGTCTTGTAATAAAACCTGGTTCTGTTATTAAGCATCATGAAAGTTTGCTGTGGAGCACTCCCAGTTGCCAAGGCACCATGAGCGTGATGATAACTACAAGGAGGAAATGTCTGGTCTCACCTTAAACAATGAAAGAGCTAAGAAGCCTTATTTCTGTGCCTGCTACCAGAACCTAATCTTGTGGTTTTTTTTCTTATTTTATTTCTAGGAAGCGAAAATAATTCCCTTTACCTATACTATAAGGGCCTCTCAAAGACACTGCTGACGTTCAAGTTTGATACAGTCAAAAGTGTCCTGGACAAGGACCGGAAAGAAGATGACACAAATGAGTTTGTGAGTGCTGTATGCTGGAGGGCACTACCAGATGGGGTAAGCTTTCTGCTGAGGCAGCCAGCCAGGTGTGAAAGGAATGCCTCCTGCTTTCTCATGAAATAGCATTGCTGAGGGTTTGACTGCACTTGGTATTCCCATTTATGGGTATTGCCGATCGGCGTGAGAATGTGAAGATCTGCAGGGTAACTGAAAGACTGGGGGATGCTGGAGGAGGAGGGACTGCTGTGCTCTTAACTCTTTCACCTGGGTGTTTAAATTTCTCTACTTGGAATGAAATCCCAAAAGCAGCATTGTATTTCTGGCACTTATGTTTTTTGTGGATACATTAGCAGGTTTCTTTTGTTGCTTTAATGAAGGCACCTGCAGATACTCACTGTGGAGCCTTATCTCAGTGTTACTGTGTCTATATGGACTTGCTTGTTGAAATACAGCCCCCGTGTTTAGATGAGTAGATATGTAAAGGAGGTGAGCCCAGGCTGCAGTCACTTCAATGACTGTTCCAGTGACACTTAATTCATATACATAGCATGTGTACTAATGCTGCAGGCAGACCTGGCGCAGCTTTTGTGAGAGTGGCCTTTCGGCACGAGGCTGCTCAGGAGAACAAAATGCTGCTTTTAAATTCAGAGTGCTCTTGAAAACCTTGCATAAAAAAAAAAAAACTTGAGCAAGTAACTCTTGTATGTACAAGGGTTTGCAATTGTACAAGGATACTTAATGGGCTTGTTGGGAGGGGGAAGAGAGCAGCTCATCCTAAATACAGTCTTCCAAGTAGCTAAAGTGGAACGTTGCCTAATTGATGTCCTGAGATGTTGCATTCATAAAGAGGGTGTTTTGGAAGGGTAACATCTACCAATCTGTTTTTGTATGAAGAAACTGCCCCCACAACTGTGATTCAGATTTAGGAGGATTTGGTATACACAGATGTCACATCTCAGATGAAGAGTGGCTGTTAGAAGTTGCGTAATCAGTCTTTGTCTTTCTGCTGAATAAAAAAATGTGCTGCAGGAACCTGTGTGTCCAGAAACACCCTTCCCTGAACTTTCTTCACTGCAGTGTTTCTGTGTTGGGTTGTCCTGCCCACTGATGTCCTGCGCAGCTTTTCTACAGACAACAGACTAACAGTGATGTCTCACCCCTGGTGTTATTTCTGTTGCTGTCTGCTCTTACCAGCCTTTTCTCTGATTAATGTGCTTTACTCTGATAGACCTTCTGCTTAAGTGACTGAGAAACTTTTGAGCAGTCACCAAGGACTGTCAAGCAATTCTTCATAACCAGTATGAAAAAATATTGTGCGAAAATGTAATAGTTAAGTCAGACCCATCAAGATTGCACCAAATAACGTTCAGGCTTCAGTCCATTAAGCAGCATTCAGAATCCATCTCTATTCTGATCATTTTTTTTCCCCCTCATTCTTCTGTTTTTCCCTGGGCTTCTTCTAAATTAGCCTTTCTCCTGTGGCAGCCACAGTACCTGGCTCTCGTTTGTAAAGAAAGCAGCAAAAAGCTGCCTGTGATCTGAGAGCCCCTGAGTGTTTTGCTTCTGTGTTTTTACCTCTGCTTGTGGTGCATGCCATCCTGCTTTACATACTGAGCAAGCAGCCTCGCTTGCTTTTGCCAAGAGGCCTTAATGCTTCCTTGCACCATATCTCCAATCCCCCCAAGACAAGAAGTACTCTTCACCGATGCAGCCGCACATTTCTCTTCACTCTTGTACCGGCGCAGCGGTCCTCTCCGACCTAATTGAGACTTTGTTCATGTTCTTAGGAAATTAAATTACTGCACAGCCAAAGGTCACTTATGTCCACAAAGTCTTGCTCAAACGATGAAACTTTTATTCTCCATTTTGATAATGTTTCTTGAATTTGGCATAAAATTTTTCAAATTAGCTTCGTATATATAGGCTTCCCTAAAAGCTGGCGTGTTTTTTAATCATGCTCAGATGAACTAGAGAAGGCCTTTGCCTTGCAGTGCTGTCAGCATCTGTGGGAATCAGGGAACCCACAGCCTATTTCTGGCTTAATTGCAGACTTTGATCCTGGGTGAGTCACTCTGCCTTAGTTTCCTAATTATAAGAGTTACCACACCTACCTTTCCCCACTGGTGTGCCTGCTCTGCTGAAGAGCGTGTGCATCGAAGCAACTCCAGCCTAGCAGCAGCACAGAGCCCAGCACAGGCTGGGAAGCCTGCCCCAGAGCCGCAGGGAGCATGGCGAGTAAGCTTTATACTGTTATGGGTGTGCTGTTCTCCGTGCCTTGCTGGGCTGGTTCAAAGCCATCTCGCTTATCTCCATGCCATGGTCACTGGGCAATAGCTTCAGTTTGCCACCTGGAGTGTTTCCAAGGGGGGAGATGCAGGCACTGCGTGCCAGCCTTTCCCCTGGGCTCCCTGGTGGAGCAGACTCTCCTTGGTTTCCCTATCGTGTTGCTCTCAAGGATTGTTCTTTAATTAACCTTTTGAGATGAGATGAGTAAGTTTCAGATCTGTCAGTTATCTTGGGAAGCATGAGTACATGTACTCCTTCACTTCATGCACTTAAGTGCAAAATCTCAGATCCTAATTAAAACTTAACTAAAACTTTCAGATGAAATGTCATTGATTCTTTCTTAAATCTATTTTTATGTAATTCAAGCTTTTACTTCCTCCTGAGCCAAAGTCAAGCTGTGCCAGCATCCCTTGCCAGAACCCGTCTTTTTTCTTCCCTCTGCGTTGGTTTTCCTTCACTCATGAAGATGCAGGGACCTTTTTGCTAGAGTTGTCACCTTTCCAACCATAGAGGTCCAGCCGGCACCTTCTTTCCATTGTGTGTCAAAGCCATAACGAGGGAGAGAAATTGTTCTCTGTAAGTACTTATTAGCATTTTGCATCAGGCTTACTCACTTTTCAACTCTTAAGTGATGTTTAGAAATAAGCACTAACTTGTAAGTGAATAGTTTTGTTAGATTCTTTTGAAAAAAAAACAAGCAAACAAAAAAACCTCTCAGCAGGTACACCAGGAAGCAAACCTTTGCTCTGCTTCTTTCAGTGCAGTGTTTTGGACAAAGGTAAATAGGCTGTTCAGTATTTTTTTAAATAGCACTTATTTAGAGTTTGTGGGGAAAACCATTTCTCACTTCTCATTTTACTCTAAAAATTGATCAATATTTAGAAGTAGAGAAAGCTTCAGGACATTTTTGGCCTAAGTGACCTGATAAACATGAGTTAGAGATGCATTTCAGAACCTTCCTTGAACCAAATCCTTTTATTTCCTAAGTCAGGGATTTTATAATATACCTGTGCCATCCTTTGTTTCTGGCACCTCGGCAAGATTTAGCCAGCTTGATTTGAAACATGAATCTGGTCTTGAGATTGAAAAATACATTCTTCTATTTCATTAGCATGTAAGCAGACGATGCCCTTGCATATAGGGATGCCATTGCATATAGGGAAAGCAAATTATAGTAGTGGTAGTAGCTCATTGCAGCTAGGTGGGTAGAGAGGTTTTATCTGTCTTGGGAGGGTCACTCCAGTTTTGTCTAGGTACATGGAGAGTAGCTGGAGGAGATTGGTTTGTACTTCGTTTTCCCTTATGTGTCCTACATGATGTTTTCCCCTTCCCTGAAGGTGACACCTTTCATTTGGACCTGCTTTGCCATACTGCAGAGTTTGAGATGTGCCTCATACAGCTGTGTTAAATAATTGCATCTCAAGTAGCCCCTTTCCCAGTCATGGTTAGTGTTTCTCAGAAAGAAGCTGTCAAAAGAGAAACCAAGGCTGAACTTGCTCCCAGGATAGCAAAAAGGTATTACTGCTGAGCACAGAAGCAATTTGATTATGTAGATTAAGCATGGCTCAATCTATCATAATCACTGTAAAGAAGCCATTTAATTTTGTACCTGCTTGCATGAGTATTCATTACTGCCGATAAGCAGGTTAGCCGGGGAAAGATTTCTCAAGCAGAAACGTCGAGGCTTTGATACTGGTAAGGAGATGCAGATAAGAGCAGGAGAATGCCATGTGAATTAGTTTAGGTAAAACTTTATTTGTTTTTTCCTTTTAGAGGGGTAAGGAAGGGAAATCCATTGAGAACAGCGCTGCAGTGAGCGGGTGGGTGGTGGTACGTGTTGGATGGATGCAGAGGTCTCCTGGCACTTGAGAGGAAGGATCTCAGAGTGGTGACATGGCAGTGCTATGAAAGCATCTCCTCTGCCTGACAGGGGAGAGCGGAAACCTGTGTATGTGTGTTCTCACCTCGTCACTCTTCAAAAGTAATTTTAATTTAGGCGAGTTTCAAAACAATCATCTAGCCGTGAGTGAGAGAAGCAGGCTGTGGGACTCCAGACTTGAAGTTGCCTTTAGGCACTGTCATATGATGGAAGTATCTTCATAATTAGTCTTGCATCTCTGAACTTCTCTTTGTTAATCTTAGAGGATGGAAATACTCCCTTCAAATAGGTTTTTGGTGCATCTCTTCAGAAAATGAGCTTTTCTTCTGTTTATTTTTCCTTTCCTCTGAACATTCAGCTTTGTTTCTTAATGATGTCTGGCTCTTTAAATGGAAACCTATAATTGTACTGCAATAAGCTGGTCACTTAATAGGGCTGTAATCTTGTTCACTGATGAAAAGTAGCCATCCTTTGTTTCCCAGTAGCCTAATAAATGGTACACAACGTACACAGGAGCTGGTCAGGGACTCTGATAATTCACAATCAGCAAATTGGCTCCCTTCACTGGAATTAATTTAGCCAATACAGATTATTTTGGGAAGTGATTCATTGCCATTTTAAAGCGCTAATTAATTTGGATGACTTATGAACATTAAAAATGAAACCTCCTTTGTCATTCCCAAATAACCAAGTGCTTATTCAGTGTCATTCTTAAGTAACTTGTATCGACTGTAACTGCATCTCTTCTAACTTGAAATATGAATTCCAGTGGGGTTTTGGGGGGAAAACAAGTGTAAGACCTGATATTTTTTTTGTTCTGCTTTGCTGCTGAAATTTTAAAGGCTCAAAATTGGTGAGAATTTTGACTTCCAGCTTCAACTCAGTGTTGTCTTATTTTTGCAGCATCCTCAACTAGTTGTTCAGATGTCAGTTAAGGTATACCTAGGTAGTAATCTAAAGCTTACAAGATAAATGCCTGCCTGGAGTGATCAGACCCAAGCTGTCCCTTGCCTGCCTCTGATACCAGCTACTGGCACAGGCAGCAGTGTGAGTAGCTCCAACCACAGTATTTTCAGGGAGGGCACTACTGTTTTCTGACTCATCCTTTCTTTCCTAGACTAGGGCTGGCCTGTAGCATTCATGTGCAGCATCTCCCAAACCAGTATTCTTGCAGGTTATTCTCCAGAGCATTACCAAGCTACTGTTTCATCCTGGAAATGTGGTGGTCTTCGTCTTCTCTCTCATGGTTGAAATGAACAGCAGTTTACAGGAGGCTGAGAATGAGCAGCTTTTAAGAAAAGCAAGGAGATGTGACTTTGATCAGGTTTATTCTACTGGGTGTTCTCCTCTTCCTGAAAATCTTCAAAGATTTTCCTCCCTCTTGTGGAAGCTGTCTAAGCCCCGTAGCGTGCGTGCTGTGAAGCTCGCAGCTGTCTGTGTGATGGCTTCCCACTCCTCTTGACATGCCCTCTGCTCTCTGACCATTGGGAATGCTTTAAACAAGAAGTTTTCTTTGGCTTTCATTACTTTGCTGCTTCACACTTTCCTTAGGTAGTAAATATATTTTATTTCTCTTCCGTCCTACCTTTTTCACGTCTATTCCTCCCTTACTCATTTGAAAATCTCAAATCTTCATTAAAAACAAGTGGAACCCAGAATATCAAAAGCTACATCGTACATCATGGATGCTTGATTCCCCCCCTCCCCCCCCCAAGTCTTAGCATATGCGTTATGTATACTGACACATACTGTATATATTGTTTTATATGCTGCTTGAAAACTATTTTCAGATGCAGAAAAATTTCTGCCTTGCAGATAAAAGATGTCACAAGTTCAGTATGTATGCTTCTTTGTGCTGAACATATACTTTCATACCCATATCTCTTCAAATGCTCATTTTGGGCTCTTTTTTTCTGTGGCTAAAGAGAATTAATTAAAAAATACTCAGGTAACTAACAATATTTTACTCCTCATCACAACCCTTGGAGTCCAACTGCAGAGAACTTTGTGGAAAAAAATCATACTCTATTATTAATGGTTCATGCACTATATTGAAATTTCAGTGTGTTAATACTTTGGTCCGTGTGAAAGACCATCTTGATAATGTGATTATGCAAATGACAGGCTTTAGGAGAAAGTGTTTAATTTTGAGTCCTCTGTAGAAGAAGGAAAACATTAGTATATGTTCTTTTGGTATTGCCTCTCCCCAGTTGCAGGACACCCTCTGAGATTCAGGGCAGACACTTGCCGGACCACACCGCTGCCGCAGTCGAGTGTGGGCAGGGGTGAAGGGAGCTAGGCGATTCCCTGATAACCCCGACCTCTGTCCACTGTGCTCCTCCCATCTAGTGTCTTTTGGGGGGAAAAAAGTGTATTACACAATTTATTTTGCTGTTTCAGGGCTCAAGGTGGCATGCCAGCAGGTGGCTGGTACATCAGTGCCTATGTTAACTCTTCCTTTCCTAGGTGCAGAGCAGCTGGCCGTGCCACTGATGCAAACAGAGGGGATGAGTCTGTCGCTTTTGTTCAGCTCTGGAAGCTCAGGTCCCCTGTGGTACTGCAGCACTCTGATATCATTCTAGCTTCTATTTTAAGAATAGCTTCTTCAAGAAATGTAGGTGGCTCAGGTTTTTCTTCTTTGTTGGTTTTAAGTTTACATTTGCAAACTCAATTTCTCTCTCCTTCTGCAAGGTGAGGCTTTTTTTTTTCCTGCATAATCACAGAAAATTGCCAAGGGGTTGATGTTTTTTTGAAGTGAAGGCAGATCAAAGTTGCGCATGTTTCTTGAATGAAGGCAGCATTTGCTCTTTCAGACTTTTACAGCTGATATTTGCTTACCAATGTGTCCCTTCTAATGCCAAGAGAAGTAGACAGTGTGCTCTAGATAGGACTGAGGTCCTCCTTATTAGTCATCTCTTTTCCTAGAGCAAGTGAATGACATAGTGGTCGACGTAACTGAGTGCTGTTGACACTACAGTTCCAGTAACTGATCCCAATGGTGAAGCTGTACAGATAATGGATTGCAGTTCATTGCCAGTGCAAACAGAGGTCCAAGCAGGCTCCTGTTGTTTCCTAGGCTTTAAAAAAATAAGAGCATCCCAATGCAATCACAAATTGTATTGGTATGATACACGCTATGAACTGGGGATGCAAAGAAGTCTCTGTGCAGCTGTCATTAAACCTGTAAGTGGATGTTTATTTCTTGTTGGGACTGCTGCTTTAGTAACCGTTAGTTCTTTATTCAAGTATGAGTTTTATAACAGATGAACCCAAGTCAGGAATTCACCCGGAACCGGGACTTCCTTCCTGACTCCATCCCCAACTCC
>NW_008824361.1:218111-255057 GCF_000699105.1 Pygoscelis adeliae | reverse complement strand
GTTACAGGGTACAAGCTGAAGTGCAGCAGTATGTATCGTGTGGCCCTTTGTAAAACCTATGTCCCAAACAGTACAACTTAATAGAAAAGTGTTTGTATTAGGGTGATACTCAGGGTTGCCTTTATAGTATATATTGGGGTGGAAAGAGAAAAAGAGCAGATTTGTATTCAGAGAGCATTTGCTTTTAGAATTAAATAATTGCACAACTGTTTTGCCTTCCTACCCAACCTCTGTAGTGCTGCTATTGGGCCACTTGATCTGAACTCTGATACATATCCTTCTGGGTTCTAGAGATGCTGATTAAATAGCTGATTAGCCTGTTGTAAGGTTTGGGGTTGTGGTTTTTTTTTTTTTCCCAGATGATGCCTGGAAACATTGCTTATTGTGAGCTGTAAGCTCCTCTCTTCTCATGCTTGTTCTTAGTGTTACACCTTTGTCTTGTGGGCACTTCACCCTCTATTGCCCTAGGGATTAGAGGTGGCAGGCATACTCTCTCTCTACCCCCACACTCTTAGCCTTTGCATAGGAAGGCTCATCCCTAGTATTTTCTGGGATTTTTATAATGTATATTATGTATAGTGTCCTGGAGCAGAGACCCCTGAAAGCAGTAAGTCATTGTAGGAGCCAGGCAAGTTTTGCAGATACTGAGCCAGCATCTGTTCCCTGATCTCAGGCTCCAACCAAAGCTGGTCTCCTCTGAGTCAGAGCAGCCTTTGCTATCCTTTACACTGCTAGGTTCGTGCTGGCTTGGTGGTTTTTTTTTTTGAAGTGCCATCTATCTGCTGAAGTCTCTGGTTGGCACAAAGTGCCAATGCGATGAGGTCTGAATGCTTGGAGCTAATCTTAGTAAGTCGGGCAGTATTCAGTGTTTTATGAAGCAGATGAAGGGGGTCATTTTAAGATAAGAGTCGCAGGGGTAAAGCTGCATTTCTTAATACTTAGTCATTGTTAAAGGAGGACTCTGGTTTCAGACCAGCAGGAGCAAAGCGAGAGAGAGTGAAGTAGGTTTTGAACAGCCATTGGCATTGGGCTAACCGCTGCCTTTGAAGTCAGCTTCAATGTAGCAGCAGAATTCCCACACCGAGAGTGTTTGAAATCCTTGCTGCTGTCGCTGCTGTTTGAAGGTGGGTTTATAACCTCATTCCCTCTAACAAATGACACTGCTTCAATTACAGTCCAAGCAACCTCACAATATTGTTTTTCCCCCGCCCCCCCAACATTCTTCAGTGCATCTACCAATGGTAAGTCCTGCCAGGCCACCACCATTCAGTGACCACTCATGAGCTGCATCAACCTTTCTCTCTAGCACTCCTAATTAAGCAATTTTAATGGCAGGATTTAATGTTTTACAGAGTCTAAATGAAGTGGAAAAAATATGAACTGATTTTTTTTTCTTTCCAACACAAGATTTTGATCAGATAATTTAATCTCTGGGTGAAATTGAAGTAGAAGCATTTATGCACAGGTGGCTTTCTCTGCAAAAGCTTTATTTTGTGTAGGTCTGTGCATTAATATAGTTACTGCTTGGCTTTGGGCAACTGTTCTGAAGGTTTTCATATGCTTTCTGCCCTTCTGTTATCGGTAGCAAAACCCCAAAGCGTTTTGAAACCCAGTAACTTGTGACCAGCTTAACGCCAATTGCGTTGTGTGTTGGTAAAGCAAGAATTAAGGATTTTATGACTACTCTTTGTAAAAACAACTGCTCAGACTGGTTTTCCAACAGCAACACGGATTTGTATGCTTTTAACGTATATAAATAAGACTTAGTTTCCTTTTGGTGCTGTTCTGATCTAATTCTAGCTAATGCTGGATGAGCTAGCTATGTGAAAACGGCCGCTCCTTTGAAAGCAATCTCATGTCTGAATTGAAACTACCTGGATATGTAACTAGGATATATAATTATTTTATATAGGTTACACACAGAATTATAGTAATCAGTCCTTTCTAAGGAAGGGAAAGCCAGTATGGCAGGAAAATTATGTTAAGTAACTTAATGAATACCTTTTAGACAGAAATGATACTGTTAAATTCGGGGTTGTGCAGCTGAATGGAGTTGCATTCACCCTTGCACAAGGTGTTCTGAATTCTGCAAGGGAAGTGCTGCTTCAAACAATTACATCTCTTATATGTTACTGTATATCATAATCGCTTCTGAAACTCTTATCTGGTTGCTAAAGCTGGAGAGAAGTGAGCTGTTTGGTGCAGTACTGGATTTTCTAGTTTTACTTTAGTATGTCTGTAGTGAATATTAAGTTAAGCAGAGAGGTATAGCTGGGGCAGCCTGGGGAGCTGGCAGATGAGACAGTGCATTGTTTCCCATTTACTTATAATAATGAGAGATACTGGAGGGAAGATAAGCAATATTACATGTACTGGGAAGAAAGATTGGTTCAGATCCATTAAATTAAAAAAGTTCCTTTTACCTGTAATCTGCAGATAGCACATAAATTAACTGCAGCAGGAGGAGGAGATGCTGCATCCCTCCGCACTACCCACGCTGGCAGAGGCTCAGCATCGCTAGCCAAGTCTCCGAGTGTAAATCAGGCATGATTTTTCTTCCTAGTTTCTAGGTTGATCAGTTGAGACCTCGTTGCCTTTTTCTTCTTCTGTAGTCTTCTGTAGAAAGACCTTCTACAAAGCAGACTGCTCTGGCCAAATTTCTTCCGACCACCAAATAATGGCAAGCCTGTCTGGTCTGGGGAGTATGTGCTTGGGGGAAGACTTGACTTGTTTAGAGTGAAATATCCTTGATTAAAATAGGAGTTTAATAGTGCTTCTGTGTGTGCCTTGCTTCACAACTTGCACATTAGCTCTAGTATTTGAAAAGATAAATTTGGGCCAGCAGGAGTATAAAAAAAAAGGAGAGAAAATGAGCTGGAAGTGAAATACAAATGTCCTTATTTAGTACAAAAGGATTCATCTCGCTGTCAGCTTTGTTTTCGTTAGGTTCACACTTGGCTTGACAATGCAAAAGAAGAAATTTAAATTCTTGGGAGATGTGTGAAAATCTGAAGCAAAACAAGAGTTAGCAGCTTGTGAAACTTTTCTTCTAGTGTTATAGCAGGCAGCAGCCTGCAGTGGGAACTTGTGGGTTTTCTTTGTTTCAAAACTTAAGAATATATATATTTACCTTGCCAAAAGTAAGCAAAGATCCACACTGTGAAAAATCAGTCTGCTGATGGTCAGATGTTTATATTAGAAAAATACTGCTTTAGAGATTTCTTTTAGATAAATGTTTGGATAGATGTATGGTTACAGGGTGAAGGGACGCAATTTGACCGCTGCTTTCCCAGTCTATCCTTGAATGCAAACTCAGACCCTCTCCATGTCTCTTGGCCATCCTCTGCAGCCATCCCTCTTCTTCCTGTCGTAAGGCTCCTTGGTTTTCCCCCAAGAGCAGAGCTGTCTGAACATATGGGTGTGGACAAGGACAGTTTCCTCCTCGTAAGCCCACCACAATCACTAAATCTTTGGCTTTTGCTATTCATTGTGAACCTGGGAATTACCCATTCTGCAGTGGGGAGGGAAGCTGTGAAAACTCATTTTTGTACAGATTTTTGAAGTTTCCATTGTTTTCCTTTGCGAGCAGTTTTGAGGTGGGTTTGTGACGCAAACAGGTCTATTCTCGGCCAGGCTGGGGCCTCTGTATTAATTTCAGACAACATATGAATGTGGAATTTGAGCCCAGCTCACTACAAATCAAAGTTAATGACGTAATGAATGTGATGCACACCAAGCCCCGTTGTCTCTGTCTCTCCTTATCCAGACAAACGCATGCTGTGTATGTGCTCTGTGTGGCTTTTTTTTTTAGAGGCCATTCCTTTATACTGTCACTTATTTCTTTCTTGGAAGCTATAGCTAGGGCAGCAGATGATCATGAACTCTTCACGGGAGCTTTTCTGCTGATGATTGTAGCAGTACACTGTTTGCTGTGACAAGAAGTAAGTCCTGTTGAGTCTTGGCAGAGGACAGTTGTTTTTATTTTCCTATATCCACTGTACTGTGTCCTGTATTTCTCACCGTCTCTGCTCCGAAATGTTTGAGGCATTGTCAGGCTGAGAGGAAAGCAGGGGGTACCTGTTGTGTGGTCCAGCTCCAGCGCCGTGGTGTCTGTTGAAGAGTGAGTCGTCAGCAGCATCTCTTCAGAAAGAATGTCTAAAATTGAGGGAGCATGAAGCAGATTAGCTAAAAAAAAAAATCAAACGGCAGAAGTGTGTGTTTTTCTTCCCTCACTCTTTGTCAGCAGTGCTCGGGTTTGTATTCTAATATTTATGTAGCTGAAGGATATTATAAAATCAGAGGTACTGTGTCGCAACACAAGGTTTCGTTCACTCCTATAATCCTAGTAGGAAAATGACATGATTTTTTTCCTTTATATACTTGAGTCTTTTTAAACTTCCTTTTTGCTATTAGTGTTGTTGGTAGCTTAATGGATTTCTTGATTGTTGAGCTCCTCTTTTTGCTACAGTATTGTTAGTCTTTGCATGCATTCAAAATGACAGGCAGCGTTAAAAACAGTCATTTCAATTTGAGATATCTAGAGATAATTTTTTTTTTATACCCACTATGTGAAAATAACTTGAACAGTAGCAGAATTATCCATTGTAAGAGAGATGATTTTACTTGTGAATTGGGTTTAAAGATTAAATCTTTCCTACTTCCTGGGATGTGGATTTCCTATTCATTGCTGCGTTAAGATTAATGGGGAGCAAGACTTTAATCCAGAACAAAGATGATTGAATTGTCCTTAAACAGTGATGTAGAACATTACCCAGATCTCACTTTATTGAAAGCCTTTTTTGGTCTTGCAGTGCTGAGAAACCATGAGTGTGTGAGCTGCTTGTGAGTACATCATATGAAGAAGGATGCTTTTTCCTCATTTGCTGGCTCATTAGAAAGTAAAATGCTTTCTAGTTTTTCTGGAATAAAGTTGTTAGGAGGTGTTGTATGGAATGGGTTAAGTCTGTGTAGTATATTAGCTAGAAATTATTTTGGTGTGCAGTAAGAAAGGGCTCACTCCACCTGCAAAAGCCTCTGATGGCTTAAAGGTCTGCCATTAACTGAGCCGCTGCTGGGTTGTGGAGTGGCCAGGACAGAAAATTAAGTACCTTAATACAGCTTGTTTCCTCTTTGGGAACCCAGAGAAGGGCAAGCTCAGACTCCAGCTACCTGAGCCTGTCAGACAGCATGTCTGGCAGAGCCACAACATGATCCACCACTCCCCTTGCTGTCACCAGCCCCAACTGCGCGCTGCTGGTGCAGTGATGCTAACAACAAAACCGTGTGTTTAAGAATTAATGTCTTTTTTTAATCTCCTGTTTTCCAGCAGGAAGTGTGTAGAGCCATCAGGTTGTCCTAAATCTCCAGTTACAGCCTAGAACGGAGTAAGGATGTCATCTGGTTTTCACCCTTTCGGAGTGCCAAGGAGAGAGCATGGGGGGAAGCATCTAATTCAAGGATTTCCAGGCTGTGACGTGTGAGCTTGACAGCCCCTCAATTCATTTCAGGACTCCTGTCTGAGAGCGGGCTGTGACCGGTAACGTTTGGGAGCTGGCAATACTTATTTCAGATGCATGTACCACATTTAAAATTAAAATAAAGTGGGGTGGGGGCGGGGAGGGGGAAGAGAAAGCAGCTTGCTGTTTAATGGCCTTGCTGTAGGGATGCTGGCAGGCAGCACACCATTGGCAAGCTGTTCCCTGGAGTTTAGGAGCATATTCAAGGCCAGGCGATTTAGGGACTTATTAATGGCACTGCAGCGTCAGGCCTTGCTTTTAGCTGGCAGTCACCGAGTGAGTAAGAAAGGAGCCGTTGGTGCTGCATTTAAGGCCATTGGGTATGCATGCGTGCCCTGTGCAGCATCTCTTTCTTCTGGCTAGAATGATTTTAACCTTCTGAGTTAAACTTTCCCACTTAATGATATTTTCCTATTATGTGAATCCTATTTTCTTCAGCTTATTTGCATGCATTACATCATGTTTCATTTAGGATCTGATACGGTCAGAAGCCTGGGATAAAAGACTGTGTAATAAAAGGCTGTTTTAATCATGAAATTTTGTAGGACTGGAAGCTGCTGGGACCAGTCGTGGGCAAAAGAAATATGTTTTGTCCACCATTGCAGTTTTCCTAGAGCAAAGTGGAGGTCTCTGTCTGCTTTAGGAGAGCCAACTAAACCGGATCGTTCCCCTCCATACACATGTATTATCGCATAATGTGCCGAGACAGCTCCTGCAGCGTCCTCGGCAGTGACTCTGCTGCCCAGCCGTGGTGTTCTACCATGTGGAGACAGCCCTTGGGCAGGGTTTTGTCTGCAGCATCCAGAGCGAAGTATAATTGCCAAGAGTTAATCCAGCTCAGTAGTTTAAAGCAAGACTGTAATCATAGTTATTGGGTTTTGTATTAAAAAGCCCTTTTTCTTTTAAAGACCTTGTTAGGTTTAGCAAGCTGGCTGTAGAGGTGATTATGTTCTGGTTGGAGAGATGTGCATGGGTGGAGCAGGGCTGCATGTCCTAAGGCTCCCCTTCCCTCTCAATTCTTCTTGCTGCTTCAAGAAACAGTCATTTGCTGTAAGCCAGATTTGCAGCTTTGATTGAAAATGACTGTGCAAAGCCCCATCAAAGCCATGCATGTCCCAGAGTCATTAAAAAAAAACAACAAAAAAACCCCTAAAAGGCACTTTGGAGTGTGTGAGCATCCTGGGATGCCAGGAGCCATTGCCTGTGGTTTGCTGGTGTCCCCAGGTGGGACCTAGTAAATCTTTGTCTGCCCAAAGAGCCCGGGAAAAAAGGGAGAAAGGATGAAATTGCTCTCTGAGGTTTGGAATGATTATTAAGTGCTGGCCCACTGCCTGATGACTGTCACTGGTTTGCAGAAGTGAGACAGATCTGGGAGAGGTGGCTGCAGCTGTATAGCTGGGAAGTTGTGCTTTTAATTGCTAATTAAAGTTACCATTTGCATTTGGGGTTTTCCTTTTTGAAGAATGACATCATATTACACAAGAAACTGCTAGCACTGTTTGTTTATAGCACAACCAAACTGGCAACTTGCTCTTGCTGGTTTGCTGGTACATCTGTATTTCACCTATTGCATACTTCTGCTTTCCCATCTGTTTTTTGACTTCTGTCCTGACAGGCCTTGTTCTTCTAGTCCTTGACTCCCCTCCCATGCAGACATACGATCCTGTAACATTTTCCCTTTTGTCTTTATAAACAATAGGCAGGCATCTAATAGTGTAAGTCCAAAGTCAAGGGAGCTTTGCAGATTCAGCTTGACAGCTCCTCTCTCTGAATTATTTAAAGGCCATAAACAAAAGAAAGCCCATCTAGAGCTTCAGGTGACTTCTCATCTGGTATTGTGGAAAATGCCTGATAGGAGACTCCTGCTAATTTTGCCCATGTAAATCCACAGGATTTAGTAGAGTAGCAAATGCAGTTAGAATTCAGGGGCTACCTCCTGGTGTTCCTTGGGGGAGGGTAAGTTGCAGAGGTGAATGAGCAAGTTAAGGAGAGGGGAAGTGGAAGGTGAATGAAAGAACAGGGAATTTCTCTCTAGTTGTAAGTATTGTGTGTTGAGTTTGGATTTATATTTTTTTTTCCCCCCTCTCACAATCAATGAACTTGTCTAAAGACATTCTACGTTTTTCTTCTGACTTTAATCGCAGTCCTTGGTGGGATTTTTTTTTTTTACATCCTTTGTTTTTAAATCTAACATGCCTTTCAACAGCTGAATGACCCAGTGATTTCTGATTTCTCAAGTGCATTTTTGTTGCTACTTTCACTCGTCCGTCTGGATTTGGGAGTGTTTTGGATGGATGGGATCAGGGAAGCAGGCAGCAGAGCACAATTGAGTCCTTCAGATGATGCAAAGTTCATTATTATCTTTTGAATAGTTCATTCTGCAGAACGAAGTAGGGAAGATGTCATGCTTTGCATTTATTGTACTAAAGCTATAAAGCTGTACTCTCTTCATCCTTAATACCTAAGGCATAGCTGTCTTCTCCTCCCATTCCCTTCTCCCAGATAAATACAACGGAGAAAGCATCAGTAGTAGGATATTAGAGAAGCAACCTCATATGTGTCATCTGTACTCTGTATGGTTTTGTTTAATGAAGTTCTTCACCTTTTATGTACAGTCAGATCTTATTAAAATTCAATTTACTGTACTGTCTTTTTCAATACCAGCCATACAATTTGGTAATCAAAGCTGATATTTTGCAGTGTGGCCTTACTTTGAAAACTGACCTGCAAAAATGGCTTGTCGGCTTCAGTGTATCTTCTTTCAGGGATTCCAGCATCTGTTTCAGTTTACAAATGAAAGATCACTCCTTCCTAACAGCCTTGCAGATGTGACCCAGCTCAAAGTCTAGTTCAGCTCCCCTTTGTATACTGCCATAACGATAAGGATTTATGGAGACCATGCTGACTGCGAGCCAGGCCAGCTCTGACCCTGTCCTCGGCTGTAGGAGAAGAGGAGATGGCTCTGCTGGCTGGGGGAGGACGCCCAGCTCTGCCACGCCATCCTTACCTGTGGTTACCCTGTACCACAGGAATAGAAGACATAAACTTTTTTAACACAACCCTATGACTTGAACACGTGCAGGGAAAAGATTTAAGTGTAACTGGAATTTTGCCTAGTTACTAATCGAGTAAACTTGTGCTTGTGACATTAAATGCAGTTTTGGATATCATCAGAACTTGCTGCCTGCAGGTGTAGGCTCTAGCCATTTTTCATTGCCAATCTCAAGTTTATCAACGTCTCTTCTCCTTCATAACTTTCCTGCATGCCCTGGCCAGTGAAAATATTTGCCCGCTGCACTCAGGGCATTTCTGAAACAGTATTCTGAGGAGAGAAAGCTTCTTATTTCGCAAGACTAGAGAAGGCCACGTGGTTTGGTACAGCTTGCCTCAGCCTTGTCTGCATTGTGGGAGTTTTCAGGTACGTAGTGCTGTGCTTGATCCTGTTATAACATTAGCTGAATTGGATGTTGAAGGAGAGCAGCAGGTTATGAATTCTTTCAAGATTAATGGAAACTTTTGTTTTACCTTAATTAAACTTCCATTCCTTAAATCAAAGTCCTGTTTCCCAAATAGGTGTATGTTATAAATAGCATTAGTATAGGTATAATTTCATGAAGCTTATACGCATACTAATGTTTGTGCCTTGATTTTTCTCTGCAAGAAACAGTTTGTCCCTTCTTTTATCTCACCGGGTCCTGGTGATTTCAATTTTGTGACACACGTGTCGCATAGAGAAAATACATATATATATAAAAAAAAAATGTAGTGGCTTATGCAGCTATAAGCTGGGCCACCTTGTAGGCAGGTACCCTTCCCTCTTCTGTTCTTACCACCAAGCAGCTGCGGCCCCTTGGGTGCAAGCAGCCTCCAGGGATGAGATATTTTTGCTGTCCCACTGTACCTCACTTCCCCTCCCCTTGCTGTAGCTCTGCTTGCCATGCAGATGTGTAATCCCCCATCCTCGCTGCCTACAGCCTTGGCTGGGGATGCAGCATCTTATGTGTGCTGTCGTTCTGTACCCCGCTCCCCTGCCCCCTTCCCCCCGACAGTATCCTTAGCGCTGACACTTAAACTCATGTTTCTGTTCCTGTTGCTATCAAATATACTATTCCTGGCTTAAAGAGAAATGAAGGCTTTGATTTCCATGGCTGCCAGACTTCTGGCCCATCCAGTAACACAATTAGAAGGCTTGCAGATGCAGTGAAACCATCATCCTTCTTTTCCAGCTGGCATGAGCAAAACATTCAGAGTAGTTAATGTGTTTTGCAGATATTGAGCACTCAAGTCCCCCTGCAACGTTATTCCAAGACCCATTAACGAAACAATCAGGATTTTAACATATGTCCAGAACTTTCAAAGTTGATCAGTTTGGGATACTGTAGTATCAGGGTTTGGGTTTTGTTTGGTGGTGGGATCCCACTTAAAAATGGATGGGTATGTTCAAGGGATGTTGTTACAGTTAAAGCCTACAAATGAAACATCAGAATTCAGGTTGCTTTAACATGACCCTTTTTTGCATCTCTGTGTCAGGCTAGTCTTAGAGGTGGAGGTGATTTCATTAGGATGGTGCAAAGAAGCTACAATCAGCAGGAGATCCAATTTACTAGGTATTGTCCAAGCAGACAGCAGGTGACAGCTTCCTGCCCCAAAGAGTTGACAGCAAAACCGTATAAAATGAACAGTAGCAGAGTATGAATCCATTATCAGTTTTAAATAAATTTATTTCCTCAGTCCATCAACCATTTCATGAGTTCCTGCCAAAGTGTTCCCCTGTTGCTGACCTAGCCAGCCTGACTCGGCTTGGTTCCCTTTGTCATTCCTGACATCTCCTATGATTAACCCATTCTCCTGTATTGATTGCCACCATCTGTGGTTGTAATGCATTAATTGTTCTTCCACTTTTGCTTTGAGGGGATGGTGTCATGTGAGGGGCTTAGTAAGGTTTTTCTTTCCAGCCTGTCCCGCTAGCACTGGCCAGCACGTGTTCCCACCAGTTACACGGCTGCAAGACCTCTTTCTCCGGAGGTTAGTTCGGGGCTTTATCTGCCCTGTCTTAAGCATGTGGTAGCTTTAACACCTTAATATTAGTCAAGCTTCTTCTCCCTTTTGCTTTAATTAGGTGAATTCTGTGTTATTTAATCTTCCGCACACCCTGTCTCAGGCTGGGAGCCCTGCAGGAACTGGTGAATTTGTGATTACTCTCATGTAAGCAACACTTTGTATGTCATTCTGCTTGGAGAAGAAAGGCTCTGCATCCTACCATCATGAGACTTCATGTCGATACTTGGGTCCCTTTATCATAGAGATCCAGTTGCCAAAGGTGTTGAGGAGATGAGCTCCTCTTGGTTTCAGTGAGAACTTCTGAAAATCCATCCAGCTTTGCTGAGAGGCATGCGCTTGGGTTAAAGGGATTGACAGTAGGCATCATCTGGGTCTGAAACGTTTCATCACGTGATAATTGGGAAACCTAAAGCATTTCCACAGCATGGAATTTGCATACAGAGCAGAATTCATGATTTTGGGGAAAAAACAAGGGTGGACTTGCCCCAGTATGGGCTGTTGGACTGAATTCTAGATGGCTGCCAGGCACTACCAAAAAAACCATCCCTGATACTTTGGGCAAATCAATGTGGCTGTCAGCTGTAGCCTCAGTCCCAGGAACCTGTGTGTTTCTGTACCGAATGGGGGAAGCAAACAAAACTGCTGGATCTAGAACTGTAGGTTGAAGGCACAGAGGAGTATGTCCTCAGAGCTGCCACGGTTGTGTGGGTGCCACCATTGTCTGGGACCATTGTGAGGGTCATCTCCTGGGTGTGGGAAGGGAGGAGGAGGTGACAGAACGAGCTCTGTGTGGCCTGAAAGACTGGTTAAACTATGGATTTGTAGAAGAGTGAGGATATTGGGACACCTGATATTTTCCAAGATTCATAACTGTTCAGTGTGTTGTGAGTAGAGTCAGCGTCATTCAGGAATCTCTTGCTCTTCTCCTGTGCTCCTGGCATGGGAGCCTGGTGTGAAACTCCCCAAGGTTTGGATGAGTTGTTGGAGTGCTTGGGAGATACCAGACAGTGATGTAGGTCTAGGACCTATGACTGCTAGGTAAGTGTCCTGCATCCCATGAGCTTAGATGTGTGTGTAGGTGTGAACTGTGGGGTGGGAAGGGTCATTAAGTGTTCTTCAAAACTCTTGGCTGGGTATCATGTTGGACCCAGTGTGTTCAGCCTCACCTCGTAGTCTGTTGCTGTTTAGGGTTGATTGCTAGCATGCTTGATAGCAGTGGTTTGTGCCCCTAGTCTGTTTGGGAGAGGAACACAGCTGGAAAGGATTTCTCATCAGCAAATAAGTAAATACTGCAGTTCAGAAAATAAATGCTTATTAGGAGAGTTAAATCTCAGTGGTATTTCTCTCTGCTTTTTCTCTTCAGCACCTTGTTGTGAACATCTGGATTAACCTTGGGCAAATCCACTGAGTATGTTGCCTCGCTTTCCCCACATGTCAAAGTAGGATAATACTCAGCTACCTCACCAGGGCGTTTGTTACAATTAATGTTGTAATGTGTCTTTGGTTCCTCTGATAAAATGTGCTGTGCGAATGCTAAGTTGTTTTTACTGATGGCATTGTTAATTAAATGTGCACATATAAATGATTTATTGGCACTAGAGAACTAAGATTTAATAATTTAAAATATTAACGTCAAGGTGGTTGGGTCAATTTTAAGCCTGTATCATTCACCTATTTAGAGACTGAAACTAATGGCACTGGGAGAGGAAGGGAAGCAGGAGCTGGACCAGCTAACAGCTTACTTGGTGGTATTTCTGTGTGGGGACTGATTTAATAACAGGATCTGAACTCCAGTGCCTGGCCCAGGGAAGCCTCTGGCAGCATCAACGGTGCGCTGAGCTTCACAGAGCACAGGAGATGTCACCTAGATGTGATCCCTCTTGGCCCAACTTAGAAACCATTTGTCAGCCTTTGGAGGAGTGTGCTCCAGTTCCGCATGGCAGATGACGTGTGGTATTAGCTCTTGTGTATTGGGAAAAAGCATGAAAGAAAGGATATCTGGGGCATGTATGCATCTGCAAAGCTGCTGATGTGGATCATCTTCTCCTGTTGAAAGCTCCTGGCCCAGCAGCCGTTTGTTCCCACAAAATAACATGGTGTTTCAGTCTCTAACCATAAGGCTTCTGCCTCCTTATATTCTTCTATCCTCTGGTTTTTATCTAGGCAGATGTTTGAGGTGGATGTGGGAATAAGCTGTAGTTGATAGCCCAGGCAGGGACCAGAGGAACAGATATGTCATCCTAGTGCAGTAATGAGTTCAGGGACCTAGAAGTACAGAGCTAAGAAGAGAAGAAGGCCTGTGGGAGCAGATACAGTTGGTTGATTGGATACTGGGACCAGAGAGGAAGGTTAACCATCATCTATTCCCTTTCTGAACCCAAGGAAGATGTGCACATTAGTGTTGGTGCTAGCATGTTGGAGGCAAAAGGGTTGGAAAGAAAAGGAAACTGTTCTGTAAGCAGGATTTTCAAAGGTGGATTCACAAGGGGAGGGTGAAGGAGATGGGAAGATGTACATGGTGCTGTAAAAGAGGCAGTTGAAACTCAAGAACTGAGTGCTGAAAGTAGGGTTTTGATGAGAGATGCTGTGAAAGGGACAATGATCTCACAAATACAAAAGCCCCAAAGGATACAGGACAGATGGTCTGGGAAAGATGAAAGCTTTCTAGCACAAACTAGGGAATTGCTGATTCAAGTGTGAAGACTTGAAAGAGGGAACTGAGCAACTGAGGAGTGTTGGATACAGTTGAGCTGGAAGAGAAAGCACTGACTTGGCAAAAAGAAGGAAGAAGAATAGAGAAGGTAAGAGGGGTGGGAGAAACGCATCATGAGTGTGAAAGAAAGAAGCATAAGAGAACCAACTAAACATGAAGCAGGGCTTAAACAAATTGGAGTTTGCCCTTCACAGTAGGGCAAGGAGTGTGTTGTAAATTAAAGAGGACCAAGGAGCTGGGAGGTGCAGGGAAGAACGTCTTTTAGCATCTCTCAGGAGTTTCTCACCAGCATCCGTTCCTTCCCAGTGCAGCAGCTGGGAGTGGTGATCCTTGCTGTGCTTCAGGACTGGGCT
Source organism: Pygoscelis adeliae (assembly GCF_000699105.1). Lineage (NCBI taxonomy): Eukaryota > Metazoa > Chordata > Aves > Sphenisciformes > Spheniscidae > Pygoscelis > Pygoscelis adeliae. Next base: position 241,414 of record NW_008824361.1, on the reverse strand, counting down.
GTGTAGCACTCACAGTAGGCTGTGCTTGCAGGGTAGACTGCTTGTCTGGCTAATTCCGGGTAGCTTGGACTGAAAAGGCTTTTCACGATCTACTGATTTCTGTTTACGGCTCAGATCCCTTATGGTTTGCCATTGTTCTGCACAAAACCAAAATCTAAAACTACCAGATTTAGGTCACATTTCTGAATACTCTCATGCAGATTGGTAGCTGTTTCTTCAGATCGCACGTTTTGTTTCTGATGAGGGTTTGGAAGGGAGGCATAAGCAATAGCGATAGTAATGATAGCACCCTGGGGCTTGGTTTTGCCACATACAGCACTGATGGGGAGGGCAGCATGACCTTGGCTAGGGAGAGATTAAATTCATCACCTCCAGCATGATGTAATGACTGACTGCAACAAACAGAAGAGAAAGGAGGAAAATATATTGACGGTAGGAATGCAGGTCTTGGACTGTACAGTTGTCAAGTGACATATGGCATTGCATTATGTAGAATTGCCAAACAAATATTTGGGAGCTTTAAGTATTAAGAGAATAGATGGTAAAAGCTGTTTTCACTAAACTAATGCCTAGCCATTTCCTGTGGTTTTGCAATATTGATGCTAATGTGTTGCATGTTTATGTATATTTTTTTGTAGGCTTATTACAAGCTATATTTATATACTGCTGCCACTTTGTTCAAGGCCTTAAGCATATTGTTTATGGGGAGTGTCTGAAATCCCAGGATATATGACCATAGGAACAAGTAACTTTAGAGACCTTGTCACAGATAGATGGGCAGTGGAGCTCAATATTCCCACATATAGAGGAGGAGAAGACTTGCCCTTTGGGGGAGGGGGGTTAATGCCAACATAATTTGGTTTTAACATATGTCTCCCTACCTTGCCTGATGGGGAGTGTGTAACAGCTGTTAGAGCTGTGTACTTCGCTTTGCAGTAGATGCAGAATAATAAGTGTCTGAGTTATTCTCATTCTGAATTCTAAATAAATTAGGCGCTCATCAAAACCAGTTTTATTCCAGAACGACTAAATTACAGAGGTGGTCACCTGTAATATGTCAACAGTTCCTGGGGTGGGCTTTGCTGTCTGGATCTCCTGCCTTTGCAGAGCTTTCTTTGCCCTCTTCCCGTCAGTCTCGTTGGCCACCGTTTCTATCTTGGATTTAGAAGACGGCGTAGAAACGAGCAAATCGGTGCCTGTCTGTGTGCAGCACCATACATGTGCGTACTTCTATTTTCTTCTAGCCTGGTCTTCAATTGCCTTGTTGATCTTGTTTTCTTGAGAGCTACATGCTGAAAAGAAAGGTCATGCTAAGAAAAAGTGATTTCTCACTTGGCTGAGAGATAGCTTACTACTTATTTGAGTGTGTCATTGGAGCAAGCCTTGGGCTGCTTTCTTCTGAGCACCAATGTGCTGTGAATACAGAGGCCTGGGTATATGATAGCAAATAAGCTTCCAGTTATACAGCATCTTCTTGTGCTGAATTTGGTCTGAATAGGAGTAGAAAAATGCATTAAGTGTAAAATCCAAAAATGAGAAGACTGCTTCTTCAGGGTGCAGGAAAGAGGGATATATTCATGTATTGAGAGTCATGGATAGAAAACACCAGATGTGGAAGTGTCAGAAAACTTGATAAAAGCCCTGGTACAGAGGCTAAAGTCGGAATTGCAGAAAAATGAGGGAGGGGATTCAAGGAGATGTTGAATTTCTACCTGCACGCATTTCCTAGCGAGACATGCTTCATCTTGTGCAGAAGCTGCAAACTCTGCGTGATGTAGGATGATGAAAACACTAATTTGTTTGAAAGCTTTTTTCCCCTTTATAGTGTGTCCATGAATTCCTGCGTGAGAAGAAACTATACATGTGTGCATATGATTGTGGGCAAGTCTCTCTATGGAAAGCAAGCCAAAGGAGTGCTGTCATCTGTAAATCTGTGGGCTAATGTGTTAAGAAAATATCTTTATTATGCTGTACGTGTGTAATAGTGTAGCACTTACAATCTTTTGGGTTTTTAAGTTTATGTATTTGCAGCTGGAGCTAGAAAGAAACACAGACAAGACCTTTTTCAGATGTATTTAGTTGTTGCTTTTTTTTTTGGCCCAGATAAGCCTAAGGAGGCTTTATCTCTGTGTGTACAAATGAAGTACCTTCAGAATGAGGTAAAAATATAGTTTCTAAGGATTAAAAGACACGGTTTAGGCATGTGTGTTCTGTTCCAGGTTTAAAACCTAAAGAGTTGCGTGTTGCTGCTCCTGAAATATCTTGGTACAACATCTTTTGTATGTAAGACCTCTTTCTTTAAAGTGCTCGATTTAAAGGAGTAATTAATTTCTGCTTGGGCCTGATGTTCACAGTATAGATAATATTCCCTTAGAATTATTCAGAAGGGATTAATGTTAGGTGAGTGTGATGGCATATAAAGGAAATTGTGGCACATAGGGAGATGGTGGGTTGTGCACCACTCTTTAACCATCCCACCATGCACCCCTTCATTGATAACAATAGTATCACAACAACAGAAAAAAAGAAAACACAATTCCACATGCAACACATTATCCTGCTGGGAGGAGATCTAATCTAGCAGTTTAGCTTTTAAAAACCTCTTGATTTTTGCACGCTGGAGGTTCATTATGTTTCCTGGGTTAGAATTTGTAATTTTCTTTCAAAAACAAAAGCTGACTTGAGTCATACAACAGGAAAATAACCGGATCTTGGGGGATTTAGAGTGAAAAGCCATTAGAATCTGTTAATTACAAGATGAAGAGCAATCAAGCAGTGGTGGTCTGTTGGGGAACCGCTTTCATGCATCTTGATATATGAAAAAGCTTCATGCATGATGTCAATGGGAAAAGTTTCAGTGAAATGTCTTGCAGATGGTCTGTAGCTTCAGTCCTAAAAGCCAGCACCTGAGGAGTAGTTGCCATCTTCAGTAAGGACCGAGTAGCTTTACTTCACGAAAGGTCTTTCTGTACAAACAGCACTAGATTTAGTTCAACTGTATACTTTTATTCTGCCTATAAATAACATAAGACAATGGCCATTTGAGTGCAAGCTTTCTCACCCAGTATATTTTCCCATTGTATCAACAACTTTGCTTAATTAGGTTCCAATTCCTTTGAGTAAGTGTTCAGGGTTACTTGGCAGTGAGTCTGTCTGCTTGAAAGAGAATTGCTGACGAACCAGCCATTCGTTAGTAAAAATGTCTGCTGGGGTGGGAAGGTGAGAAGTTGTTAATTTAAAATAAGGTCTTTAAGAATCCTAACTGTGAATCCATAGAACAAACCTAGCTGAAAATCCAGAAAATTCACACTTACTTCAATGACAACTGTGCTGGAAGTTTGAGGCGAATGTGCTTTATTTGTGCAGAAAAGGGTGGATAACAAACGCACAAACTTCATGGCCTGTGATTATTTATAATACCGTGAAAGTCCCAAATAGGATTTCCAGTCCATCATATGAACATGTGCACATACAATTTGAAGAGATACATCTTGCATCTTAATCCTCCTAAGGAACAACTTCTTCAGCCCATTGTTATTGCTGGTACCTGTAGAAAGTAGGGGAGAGTGTAAAAGTAAGAAAAAAGTCCACATTGTACTATTTCTCCTTTAGCCAAGCTTTCCTCCTTCCTCAGTGTGGGCCTTCAGGGAAATACAGTCAGTTAAGTTTATTTCAAGGTTAGTTTTGTTGGGCTAACGGCACAGAAGAAGTGCTGCTGCATCTTTTACGTGTTGGCTTACATGGTCAAAGCCATGGTTGTTAGCTACCCACTGCAGTTCCCAACCTTCAAGTACTCTGACTCTGTTCCTGGTAAGACTAGATTTTGCAAAACTACCACATTTACAAACTATAAAAATGTAGGGTTTGTTCACACATAAATGTTCTGATTCACAGTTTCACTCCCAACAGGGGGACTGAGATGTTTCAATGTCGGCGTCCAGGCTCCTCCTCTTGTGTAGACCATGGTCCAGCTTCTCCTTCAGTATGAGCTTCTGAATTTCACTTTAAGGATTGATATATGTGGGATAACAGAGGAGGAGTGGTCTCACAAAGGATTATATTAAAGGCGGAAAAAAGGTGCGAGTGATTTGTGCTCATCTTGCCTATTTTGAGCCCCTTTGGGACAGGCTCTCTATTTTGTGTCAGGAAAGGAAGGTGATAAAATACTCAGCTGTGATTTTGCATGAGCCCACTGGTGAGTGGGGTGCTTAACTCCTGGAGCACTGCAGCTGCAGGCAGGCGTCCACAGTGGCTCTTTATTAGTGAAGAGGGATGACAGAGGAGCCTTGCAGTTACTGGGAGGATGGGTTTACAGCTTAGCTAGAGGGTCTGTCTGGAGCTTTCACTTGCTCCGTAGAGTTGAGTCCACTTGAATATTATCAGTGTGTGTCCCTCCAAGGAAATGTATATGCTGTTTTAACAGCTATCTGTCTGGGGTGGCTTTCGTTTAGCCCTACCCCACAATGTTTTCTTGCACAAAGATGTAAAGACTCCTATTGCACTGAAGCAGCTCTGACAATTTTCAGTTGTTCAGCTGAGTTTCCTTAAGCTTTGTGAAACATCCAGAGCATTTCTGACTCTCTTAATGCCGACTGCTCTTGCATGAATACCAGCAGTCAGCCAGATTTTCCTTCTCCTCCCTTCCTTCCCTGTACAAATTGCTTCCCCAGGGCCATCCAAATACAGGGCTCATCTAGTAGGGAAGGAAATCAGTGTGCTTCAAAATCCAGCTGTCGCCACGTGAATAATTCCTTCGAATGATGAATGTAGCAGGTATCTCATCTACTCAGGAATGTCCTAAATTTGATTTTGTTTTTCTTTGCCATCAAGAATGTGCTGCAGAAATTTCTTCTTTTGGCGCAATCAACGAAAGTCCCTTCAAATCCCAAGGGCAAATGCTCCTAAGTTCCTGTGGGTAGACCAGTTGTGTTCATCCAGTGCCACATCCAGGAGAACAGGGATGTGTCAGGTTCAGGATAGAGGTGCTTCTGTCTGGTCTGTCTTTGCTCTCAGATGTGATTTACAACTTCATTTTGCATAATGCCTGCCTCCGTGTGGATATGCATCCAGTCTGTAGGCAATAACAAAGATTTGTGGTGGAGTCAAGTCCTTCCCAATGTCAAGGAACTGTCCTTCAGACTTCCCATAATACTGTCTCTGCAGTCAAGGAAAAAGTTGGCATGTGTGGAAGGTTGTTCATAAGTCTTAGCACAGGACTTCAGCTCTGGAGCATCTTAGAGCTGTTCTGGACCTGTTAATCTTGACTGAGTCCTGAGATGCACCTACATTTGTCAGTTAATCTTTCTATATTCATATGTACTGCCAAGAGATGAGAAGATGCATACTTTTGACATCTCCAGAGCCTTGCTCTTTTCTGTTGACAAAACTCTTAAGCTGTCTCCCATCAATTTTATGGCTGTCCCTGGCTTGTTGAGATGCCACGTTATCTCATCGCAGGGGACCTGAGCACACAATGCTACATGTGCACCGATTGTTCCTTATCTGCCTTGATGTGCAGAGGAGAGGTTGCCACATTTCATCACAGTTACACAGTCGGTGGCTTTCCACCAAAGTGCAGCAATAGTTGAGATTAGCAGCCGCATGGAACAAAATGCTGTTGCTTGCCAGGCAGTAAACCCTTGTCTCTTGAATTTTGTTGTGTGTTCATTTTATTTCTTCAATCTTGTTTTAGCAAAGGCAGCTGGCACCTTCTGCCTCTCTTGTTAAGAAGGGCTACAGGTGCTAACCACCTAGCAGGAGGTGCATGAATAGAAGACTCATTTCAAAAATGGATTTCTTCAGAGTAGGACTATTCAGTCGGGGTGGCCCTCCAACATACCCCCTGCCTCTGCTTTTGGAGTTTGTCTCCTGCAGACAACAAATTTGGGAGGGATGGGGAAGGCCAGCTTTTCAACCTTCTTGCCCTGCATAGAAATACCAAGTGATCATGGTAAAGCAGAACATGCAACCACAGTGGATGGTGATACCCTGTTTTTCATGCCTGAGAGATACAGATGCTTGTAGTGGTGTGGTAGGGGAAGTAGGTATTCTGTCAGTTAAGTGGTCATGGTGGTTGTCGTCTTCTGAGGATGTGGTAACTCCATCTGACATGTCCTGGCAAAAAGATTGGTTCAACATGTTCACAGCTGCTGTGAGTTACAAACCTACAGATCTAAGCAACTTCACAACTTGCTTAGGTGTTTAACGTATTGAATGTATTGGTTGTTTTACAGGCAACACGAAAGGAAAAGAATTTGTTTCTTTAGAGGATTAAAAACAAGTTATTTAGCTGTGTTCCCGGGGAAGCAGTGCTAGAGTGCCTTATCAAGCAAGTCACTGTTCGATGACAGATTTGGTGCTAATTTTGCTGCTGTCTGCTCCCGTTTGCATCTCATGGTTGTGCGTGAAAGCAGCAGAGCGATGATTAGCTCAGACCCTGCTGAAAAAAAACAACAGTGGCTTCTGAAGAATAAGGGAGAGAGACTATATTACCCTCTGGCGTTTTTATTTTATTTAGCAGGTAAAACTGTTCATTGAACCAGAGTTCATTTACAGTGGTACCCCAGCAGACTGCAGTAGCAGGATGAATTACCAATCACTCACAGTGCAAACAGGAATCATTCAAACCCTGGATCATCTATACTCAGGAGTTCAAGTCTCTTGCACTGCACACTAGATAGTTGCCAGTTGTCTCTCCCTTGCCTCCAAAATCCTATCTGGCATCCCAGTCCCTGTTTTGGTCCCTAGATCACATTTATATCTGCATTCCCCCCAGTGGGTTACGCTGTTAACCAGAAGCTGAGCGGGTCACAGGATTAGACTCTTAGCCACCAAATTAATGGAAATTGGAGTATATGCTTCCTTTGAGGATGTACTTTCTTTTCAGGAGCTTTGACTTGGAGGATCATTGGTGAGCTAGTATCAGGAGTCTTAACTAATCCCCTAATGACTGTACCGAGGGTGAACAAATCTCTGTATAACAATTAGCCCAGTGGTCCACCACAAGGCTACTCTTACCTGATAAGTGGCTTTTTGCATTGAAAAGGATTTTTCTCCCTTTGCTTCAAAGCTGGTGGCTGTGCAAAGTCCTGAACCTCATGGTGAGGCAGCGTGCAACCCTGTTGGGGCTGGGTCGAGCTGCCTTTCTGCTCCCTTTGGAGCAGGGCGTATTCTAGTCACTGAGTTTATTAAGAATGCATGCGTTAAATGATGGGATAATTATGGCAAGTTTGTCTGGGGATGGATAGCAGCAGTGAGAGAAACTGAAAAATGTCTGAGAAAAGATATCGGCTGTCTTTAGAGAAAACAGTTCATGGTGGGTGGTTTGGCAGCATACATTGCAACTGCTGGTACAAGGACGGATGCAGGACACCAGTCCAGGAGCAGTGGTTCAACCTCAGCATCTGATGGGCTGCTGCCGGCACCCCAGCGCTTACTTGCTTTAGGTTTATTGGCACCATATCGTTCCTTTGGATTTCTCCCTGTCTGAACAATTTTGGTTTGGGAGGGTGTGTTTGTACTTGCTGGTCGCATCAGGAATGCGGTCTGAAGAGCAGAGGCTGTCTCCCCCAGTTTTTGCCTGGGGGTTGCCTGACTGATGCAGCAGACCATTAACTTGCAGACAACCAGGATATCTCCAAAGGCAACTCCATCAATTGGCAGGAGGTAAATAGATGCTGTCTTTCTGAATAAAGCAGGGCTGGAGCCCTCTCTGTTTATCTTCCCTTCCAAACTGGGTGTATCTGCTATTGCTCTCTAATGTTTTCTCTTTGTTTTGCTTGTCTGAAGCCTCTTGGCTGTGGGAGAGGTTGCGTGGCCTCAGAGACGGAGAGGTTTTTTCATGGTGATTAGTCGGTTTAGTTAGGCCCTGGAGACCTTCGTCCATATGCTGCCAAAAGATGAAAATTATTATTTGCCCACTTCACAGGGAGACTGTGAGGATTAATTCATGTTTGTAAATTGTTTTGGAGATTTAAAGCTCTGTACAAGCACTAAGAATTATTGCTTTCTAATTCTTTAAGGTAATATAACTTTTATAAAGACTTTTAGCCTCGAAAGCATCTTGGAAATGGGAAGAGTTAAGTCCCTTTGAAATTAGATATACTTCTAATGTTTAAGATAAAAAGACCTGTTGCTTCTCTGCTGCTTCTTCAAAAAAAGAAAGGAAAAAAAAAAGCGATGGCAGATTGTGATAGTGCCTCTTCTTTTTTTCCAGGAGTCCAATGTGCTGATTGCTGCTAACAGTCAGGGTACAATTAAGGTAAGTTATTTCATGCATCTCCTCTTTAAACACTTGAATCTGTTGTTAGTAAAGAGCAAGGTCAGAGAAACTGTACAGCTAGGAGAAACCATTAAAGGAGGTCATCCCAACTGTAGAAGTTTGTAATTTAAATGATGTATTTGCCTCTGGCACATGGCGGAGCAAGCAGACAGCACACCAGCAATGAAACCCAGTTAAAGCAAGGTGTAGAAAAGCTGCTGGTGGCTGTCTAGCACGCCCCCCCGCCGTGCCTCCGCCACTCCTTAGGGTCCTGGTAGCATGGACAATCTGGCACAATCCCCAGGCTCGTGCTGGTTCTTGTGGCAGCGGAGGCTGCATGTTAACTTGCCAGCGTTAACCAGAGCCCATCCTCTGGCTGCTGCCACCAATGCAGGGTGCAGCAGAGCTGAAAGCAGAGCTCCTGATGTGCAGCTGGCTGGAGCAATGTTTAAAATGAGCAGGGATGCTCACTTGCTTTGCTTACTCCTGGTGCCCAGACTGGCTGTAACAGACAGCAGCTGCCAGCGCAGGGTTTTGTGAAAGCAACAGCCTTCCCTGTGCACCGAGAAGCCAGCATTTTGCCAGGTTTTCAGCACTTGAATTAAAAGTCTTTCAGAGTGTCTGTTCAATGTATTTCTACCTGTGTCAAGTAATATGGAAAAGACTTTGTCCTTCTTTACACATCTATCAGACAGCCAAGCAAAACCAGTACCCAAACCCAGGCTGGTGCTGATCCTCCGGAGAACCCCAGGTCTGATGCCATCCCAAATCATACACAAAATCATACACAGCAACATTGACCTCCACCATGCTTTTGAGGCTTGGTGGTTAATGCCGCAAGCTTGTAGCCCAGAGCCCTGGCAGCATTCTGTAGCTGCTGATAAAGGGATTTACCTGCTGTTTGCAAAGTTACATGCTGGATTGTCGCTCTCATGAAGCTGAGGTCCTCATCCTGATTTCCCCTCACGTCCCTGTGACAATAGCAGCTCTCCGGAGCCAGACCAGAGTTGCTGGTCTGAACAGTTCTGGAAAAATCACAAAAAAAGAAGGAATGGAGGGAGACCCAAGTGGTCTGTGTTTGACTGCATGTCAAGATTTATTTTTTTTCCTCCTTTTTAGGCCACGTGTGGCCTGGTTACTCTTGCTCTTGCAGCATGTGATGCTGTAGCCTCTCATTCGTAGGTGATTTATTTAGCAGGCTGTGGAATTGGTTGCTCATTACTTTGGTCACTTCCTTCTTAGTAAAATGGGCAAAATGCACAGACACTTTTGATATCTTGAAGTGAATCCAGCAGCAACAGGAGAGTGATTAGAGAGGAGAGGTTTTGCTCATGCACTTTGCTTGTTAATGAGAGAAGGTAGGCAGAGAAATGTGCAAACAGCCTGGGCTGTCAGAACTCTGCTGTTTCCATTTGCCTTTGGCAGCATGCAGGGGGAAAGTGGGATGGTCTGGGAAAGGACCAGGTTTGCACAAACCTACTCCAGTCTGGGGGCAGATGCTGTGCCAGCCAGCACCCATGGGCTAAAGCTCTAGAGCTTTCCCCAGTAAAACCACCCTGGGTTAATACAGGCTGTGCAAATCACAACAGGTGACAGCCCTCATCGTTACTTTTCTTCTGCCACCTCTAGACCATGCTTTCAGAGGCTGCTGCACCATCTTAGCATGGAAATGTGAGCACAGAGGGCTGAGAGGACAAAATCTCTGATCTCCGTTACAAGATTTCCAAGAGCTGGTTGATTGGGATGAGTGGAAATGAGACAACTGTGGATGGTTTTGCTTCACGCTGTGATTTATCCTAGAGCAAGCAGACATCAAAATAGGGATCCTTGCCAAGTGCTTATCCCATTTGCGTGATATTATTGCATGCTGGTGAATAAAGGGTAAGGGGTGTAGACGGAAGGGTCAGTCCTGTCCTAGTGATCTATATGCTGATGTAGGAGATAATGAATGTCATAAATTGTTATTCTAAATGTCTCGTCTTCCCTACTAATTAGGTACTGGAGCTGGTATGAAGGGTTTTCTCTCAAGGCATGAGGTACTTGGTCCTGCTGATACGCTACAGTATTCATCTGGGATCCTCAGCAGGACAAGAAACCGACACCACCTTGATGTTCCTCCCCAAAACCATCATGTTTGGGTTTTTTTCCATTTATGGACTTTCTAGGACATTTTGAGACACTGGAAACACCAGTGAACTGTCTGCCATCAACATTAACTCCACAGACTTTGCTGCTGCTGCTGGTGGTGGTGGTGGTATGGTTGTCTAATTTTTATGATAGGAAAACAAATTCTTTTAAATAAAAACAAAAAGGAATAATAAAATTTATTGAGCCACAAGCTGAAGCTGGAAGATTCTCTCTTGTTGCATATGGGAACAGATTTACTTGGGAAGGGAGCTTACAGGGCCACACAGGGCTGTCCTCAGTTGCACATATCTGGTTACTTTCATCTGGACTGTTCCTTCATCCCCATTGGAAAAAGAAAGTCTCTAAGCCTTACCTGGACATGCAAGCAATCTGCTTTGAGATCCCACAATGATATGGTTCAGTTGTTCCTTTGATTTATTTTTTTTTTAGGTGCATTAAATGTTGAGAAATGTCACTGCAGGTTGACACCTCTGGAGACTGAAGTCCTCTGGTCATCAGGAAGAGAAGGGCAGCTTCCCCTTCCTCCTCTCCTTATGCCCCTGCCTTGACCCAAAGGGGCAGCTCCAAACGAGAGGAGTAAGTTGTCCTTCCATCCACGTGAGCCTGGGCCTCTCTGCTGCCTGCCACCAGCAACATGCTGAGATGAGGTGACCTGCAGTTGCCTGGGACCTGGACTGACCTCACCAAGATGTTGTGGGATAACGATCTCCCCCCACGCTGACCTGGCTGTGTTTGACTATCTCAGCTAGAGGAGGAACCTTCTAGATCCAGTTACCAAAGCCCTGCACCACTTAATTGCCCGTGTGGTCTGGTTGCGTTTGCCCCTCTCTGCACACCATGGAAGCCAAGCATTTTGAATGTTGTAATGAGAGGGGATGGAGTTGGTTTGTAGTGTGTTTCAGAGCCATGATATAAGTAGCCTTATTTTTAATGGTCATGCATACACTTAATTGTACATATGGAGGGGGAATAAACCATGATGATAAGAGTCGTTGTTGCTTTGTTGGCAGGATAGTGGGAGGGGTAAGACGGTGCAGACGGTCTTCACGAGTAGCAGTTATGCTGAGCTGTCAGGATTGCTGCCAGAACTTGTTAAGCTTGAAAGTGGAATTGGTGGGCGTAGCATCTTTTCCTAGCTGCAGGTGGCAAAGGTGCAATGTATACAGTGATACCTGTGGGAAGCATTTTGATTTGCAAACAGAATCTCTCTGCGTTCATTCACTGCAGTACACGTCTCCCTCGTGCCTCTGAGGCTGATTGTCGCAGGGACTTCATTGTCCATGTCAGCAAAGCAAGGCCCTGCTGCAGTCTTGGGCTACTCATCAAGGAACCGTAACTGATGGTGGCGTGTGAAAAGTCTCTCATGTCTTCCAGGTGTTAAAAGCCTGATTCTGATCTTCCCAGAAGGGTTGTGAGGTCTTTTGACATCCTTTGGTCACAGGACAGAAGCTCTTGGGTGTATGAACAAGGGGGCAGGGATGAAGCCTTACAGCAGAGTCAGGGCAGATCCTGTCCTGATTCAATGCTGATGCCAGTTTCCAGTGGGACCACAGGGGACTTACATGCTCCTTCAACCAACAGCTGTGGCTCTCAGCTGGGAGGGTGTGGGACACACTGAAATTGCTGTTGGCTTCTGGAGAATCTTATCCAGTGGGGAGAAATGTGATGCTCAGCTCCAAGAGAGGTGTGGATGGCCCCCATATGCTGTGTGCTGGTTTTCTTCTGTGGTTTCTGGCATGCCAGTGGGGGGTGAGATCAACGAGAGAAGGAAGGGAGAGAGAAGAGAGCGTGCTAATGTGTGTCCTGCTCCAAGGTCCTATCTGCAGGTCTTCATTGTATGAGCCACCCGAGTCACTGTGGCAGAAGGAAACAAAATTGGTTCCTTCTGTCTGATGGCAGCTGACACGTCCTGCTGAGCGCTAGCTTGATTTCCATTTTGCTGCATTTTGAGAGAATTTGGTGCTGGGTGACTGTGCTAGGCTGTGCGGAGCATCCTTCCCAGCCAGCCACCTCCAAAGGCGGGGCTGGTGCGAGGAGCAATGGCCATCGCTCTTGCTGCTTCCCCTGGTTTCAGGCATGGGTTTCCCTCAGCCTCTGGCTTGTTTATCAATGCCTACTAATTTATTTTGCAAGCTGCCGTGGCTGCTGTTGTACCCCTGCTCTATGCCACACAGCCACTGCTTGGCAGGTGACCTCATTCCTTCTCTCCCCCCACTTCAAGGTCCTCTGTGTTTTAAATTGAAATCACTCTGATGAAGCTGAGATCTTAAAAACAGAAGAAAAAAACCAGCTATTTTGAATGCTGTAAGGTTACTCCTTGAATTAAACAGGGAAAACAGTTTAACATTGGCCACCTTTATTTTTTTTGGTTTTCATTCTGTTTCAATCAAGATAAAATGCAAATTTGGTGTCTGGCCCTAATTAGAAACACAGCAGCTCATAAACACAAGTTGATGGCATTTTTTGTCTTTGTCTCTTTGTCACAAGTGGTGCACTCTTTATTTTAATCCCCTTAACTTTCTTTCCTTCAGGTAACTCTTTGCAGTTGACATATTAAGTCGCATATAATTACTTACTGTAATCTTTTTTTTGGTCATTTGGTCAATATTTTTTTTTAATTAGTTGTCTCCTCAACAAATGGTCCCTATCAGGTTTTCAGCCTTTTTAGAGTCACGGAGTGATTGAGTTTGGGAGGGACCTCTGGAGGTTGGTGGTCCAACCCCCTGCCTGGAGCAGGTCTTGCCTCAAAGTTGGATGAGGTTGCTCCAGGGCTTGGAGGTGTTCACAACTCAACCAAGCAAGGATCGGAGATTCATAAGTTCCTCTGGGAAACCTGTTGCAGCACTTAACCACTCTCCTTGTGAAAATTAATTGCAGATGGTGGTCGCTTACAGTCTTTATTCTCATTTTCTTCTTCTTTTGAAAGAACAGGGTTACAAAGCCCTTGGCTGGAAGCTGCCCCAGAATGGTTTTGCCTCCAGCGCTCGTGTCCCTGCAAGAGGTGTTGGGTGAGTCAGATTTTTCTTTGAGAAAGGGAATTAAAAAACCCTGCCTGGCCAGCCAGCCTCTTTAATTAATTTTAAAGCATTTAATAGAAGAGTAGGAGGAACATGCCTCAGTGCTAAAAAGAAGTTCAGCGCTGGAGGGAATCAAAAATGATGGTCAAGGGGAAATTTAAATTAATATCAATATGTCAGGGCTCTTCAGCAGTGAGTGTGGACAGCTGCTAATGCCAGCGTTTGACCCAAGCACTGGAGCCTTGTTTGTTTAGGGTAATTTTGTTTAACTATGGAAGGTCGTAACGACAGCAGCAGATAATTGGAAAGGCAAGTCTAACTCCTTCCTTGCTCAAAAGTCTTCTTTCCTTTCTCGCTGCTTTTTGAAGGCCAGAAATACCCAGCAAGGACCCGCAGCAGTCCAGGGGCGAAGTAGAGCATTCACTGCAGCGTTTGCCTTGAAGAAATTACCTTGTGTGTTGGCAGCGTCCACGCGTGCAGGCAGCAGTGCAGGCAGTGGTGCTAACCCCGGCGTCCAGCGGAGGTAATTGGGGAAATTATGTCCGCTGCCTGCAAAGACTCTTTTTCTTGAGGCCAATCTCACAAGATCCTCCTCACTTGCTCTCCAAGCAGGGTTTCCTTTCCTCTCAGCAGTGCAGAGACCGCATGCTGCACTTGGTCACAGGTGTAGGGTTATTACGGAGCATCTGTAGGAGCTTGGGGACTATCACCTGCTTTAAATGTTGAGAAGCTGAGGGGAGGTGTGTAAGACTGTGGGAAGCCATGAATTGTAACAGGATTAATCAGATAAAGACCAGAGCCCATGTCTTCTACCTTTCAGAAGTAGCCCTAGTCCCCCTAGCCTTCTGGTAATCATCACCGCATAGTTGGCTTTAGTTTTGCTTTCAGAGTGAGCTGCTAATGGGTTCTTGAAGTGAGGGTCTTCTCATCCTTACCTCTGTTCAACTACAAGGCAGTATTTGGGTATTCTAAGTCTTTAACATCTTCATAAATGAATTTAAATGGTTGGTTGGGTTAAAGCAAGACGTCTTCCTCTGCTCCACATATTTACTAGCCATTTGAGTTGAGTAGGTCGTGCCAAAAACCTGTTTTAAATCTTTCTAGCTTACCTTTCACACCTTAAATCTGGCTCTGGCTGATGGTTGGCCATTGTTATGCAGCAGAGGCAGGACAAGAATTCGTCCTCTAACATCAAAGAGCAGGAAAAATTCTTGGGAGGGGAAAAAGTGAGTTTTTTCACATCTCTTAGAAATAAATTATGAGAAAGAAAACTAAGTACGGACCTTCCTTGGCTGGCCTGTGGTGCAAGAGGAGAAGGTGGTTCCAGCTCTTCCAGGTCTGCAGCATCTCGCAGGGCTCCCTGCTTCGTGAACCTTTCACGGGTGAAGGAGGGCTCCGCGCACCCATCGTAGTCTCTTCTAATCTGCCTGGAATAGCAAGTGTGCACAACATGACTGCTACCATCAGCAGGCTGTGGTGGAAAACGGCTCATAGGGGAGTGTGGAGGAAGAACAATCTCATCTGTGATAGCTGCTTGCCCAAAGCCTCTGATCTGTGCAGCGGCAAAGGCAGAGAGAGACAGGTTAATTTTTTCCTCTCCCAGTTTTGCCTTCTCTTAAAGGCGTCGCTGTCTCCCCAGTCACTTTGGGAAGCTGTATTAACCTTGATGCTCTTGTTTGACTCCCAAAATGTGGTGGTGGGGAGCAATGGGACTGGCTTTCTCCTAGAGACTTGCACGAGTAGCAGAGGGGCGTGAGCTCCATGGGCATCTCTAACCCCATCATCCTCCACAAAATCCCTCCGGCGCCTCCGCCCCTCTGAGGGTGGGGGAGCAGACTGTCACTTCGTCTCTTAAAATCCTTTCAGGCAGCCAAGGAAAATAATTTGGAGACTTTCAGAAAAAAAAAGTAAAGCCCATCCTTAGGAGGCGTGAGTAATAGCATGTGACAGCTGAAACCAAGCCAGCAGCGCAAGCTCAACACGAATCCCAAACTAGTGAGCACCAATGTGCCCTTTCAGCCCTGCCTGCCTTCCCATCGCCCCTCTCTGCGCCAGAAGCCTTGCCAGGAAGGAGAGCAGCCCCAGGGGCTTTTAATTCAGAAATGAAATGTGTTCGTTTAAAGATTACCTCGTTGTAACTCCCTCAGCATTGTGAGCCTCCCAGAGGGGGCTTGCCAATGCCATGGGCCTGCGGGGAGCCATGAGCACAGTGTTGGGCTCCGATGGACCAAGCCGTGGAGGTGCGAAGGCACTGGACCATCCCATGTGTCTCCTTCTCTGGACCCTGCAGTGAGGACGGTGACTGCCGGAGGATGAGCAACTCGTGCTGCAGGTGTGACCCCATCCCACCGCCCAACCCTCCACCCGTGAGATGTGCAGGGTTGGACAGGGAAAACGCTCAGCAGCTCTGAATTGTCCTCAGGGGCCTTATTTAAACAACAAGTTTGTCTTGATTACGGTGCTTAATCTGACTTGTCAAAATCCCCATAAAACCATTTAGGTGTTTAAGAGGGAAAACACTCCTCTCATCCTCCTAGAGCTGAGCAGGAGCTGGTCTGAAGCCACCAGCCCAGCTGCTCCTGTCCCGGGTCAGAGGCACGTGCTGGGGTACTGCCTCCAGGGATGAGCCCTCACTGCCCCCAGCACGGTGCCAGGGCTCAGCTACCTATAAAATATATAGAGTTACTTTATATAGTTGTTTATTTTCTATATATTTTTAATTGTTATTAAAACAATTATTAAGAGCTAGTGGCTCTTCCCTGGTCCTGTGACGACCACAAAACATCCTGAAGCTGGCATTGATCTGCAGAGTGCAGAGACACCCGTGACTTAATGGGGTAGGGGGAGTTTGAGGGGAATCGAAATGGGGCTGACCCCTCAAAGTCATAAGAGCATCACGCTCGAGCTGGTGCCAGACGGGCGCATGAGCCGGGGCAAAATGGGCCAAAGCCCAGCAGACCGCGATGGCGCTGCCCCCGGCACGGCCCCGGCGAGGGTGAGCAGTGGGCTGGGGGCTGCGAGTCCCAGGGGACACACGGGGCAGACATACGTAGGGCTGGGGGGAAGGTATGGCTGCATCCTAACCCCCTCCCCTGCTCCCCAGCTCTGTGGAGAGGAGGAGGAGGAGAGCTAATTTCCAAGCTCTTTAAATGCAATACGATGAGTTTACGTTGCTAGCGAAGGGTGGCGGGGCTGGCAAGAGCTGGGAGTGCCATATCTATTTTGTGAGATGTTAAGGCGCTGCTTATGTTTGGATGTTAGTGGAGTAGACATCCCTGTGTGTCCCAGCTCACCCAAAACAAGGAGGAGCAGGAGAGGGCAGCATAGGTTACAACCTGTGTCCCCCCCTTCTTTCCTGTTCAGTTTTTTCCCATAGAAGATTAATGGGAACTCTTTGTCTTCTAACATGACTATACCTTATGAATTCTCTGTCTCACCCTCATCCTTTAAATTATCCACATAATAAAATATGTATTCAGTGATTTCAGATCATAATTTGATCTGCTTAGGGAAGAAAAGGGATGATGGAGAAGGGTTTCCGGCATGCTCTGCTCTCCTCCATTTATCTTTATTTATCATCTTTTTTTCCTAACAACCTGTGCACAGCCAAGTGATGGAAATGACGGTACCCATGTGCTGGTTCCTTGCAGAACAAGTTCCCCCCGGCACCCCCAGCTTGGCAGGACCCAGTGAGCCACCCTGGTTGCCCCCAACCCCAGTCTGTTGGCAAAGGTGGTGTTCAGGGTGGTCAAAGGGCTGAGCCATCCTGGTAATTCCTGCCTTGCCCTTGCTACCTCTCGGTTTGGTTTTGCGCAGCTGCAAAATGGGCACGAATTTGCCCCCATGCAAACCCCAGGTACATGGTGCTTCCTGCAGGAAAGCAGCTCTGCACGGGCAAGCTAGGGGGGCACAGGAAGCACCTGGGATGTGCCCAGCCTGCTGGCAAAGGCGGGATGGCATGGCCTTATCCCAAGGCAGAGACGTGGGGTTAAAGATCCTTCCTTTGTCTCGTCTGTGTAGCAGCCATGGGGCTGCCGTACAGCACTGGAGCTGCCTGAGTTTCATTTTAATACCAAATTTTAAGTCTGAACGTGGGTTTTAATTACTTTAATACACTCCTGTGACATCTAAAAGTCTTGTGCGTGGCAATAGTGGCGCTAAAGGGCATTTTGCATTTTAAAAAACCCCAGGAACCTGTAATGCCTTGATGTTGCTGGGGGATGCTGCAATTCCCACTGGAGCCATGACTGCCCTTTCCCCTCTGTCCCATGGGGCTGGGAGGAGGAGGAAGGAGAGGTAGCCCAGTACCATGCAGCTAGCGAGGGGATGTCCCCAGCACTGTGTGACCCAGCCACAGGGCCCCCTCTGAGGCACCAGCCTCCCACAGGAGTAAGGAGACAATTTTGGGGGGTTTTTGGCCTCTTCTGCACAGGGGGGAGGAGACCCTCCCTGCTTGGCTGCACCACACCAGCAATCGCACCAAGAGCACGTTATGCTTGTTTGCAATAAAAATCAGGGTTTAAAATCCTTGCGTTTAGCGCGGCTCTTGGACTGATGTCCCCCGGGTGCCTGTTTTCCCTGTGGCTGTTTACGTAGCTATTTGTCTGTCTGTGAGCCTGCATGCCCCTCCTTACAGGGATGCAAAGCCATGGGTTTCAGCGGCACTGGCTGGTGGGTCGGTGCAGTTGTCCGGGGAGGTGGGGGATTTGGGGGAAGGTTTCCAGAAAGGAGGATTTGGGGGGCTTCTCCCCCGAGAGCCCCCCTGCCACCGCACAGATGCTCCGAGCACCCAGAGGCTGTTTGCCTCTTGCTTCTGCTTTTGAGGTCTATTTATTCCAGCGATGGAGATGCTCTCTGCGTGGCCGGCGCCACTGATGGATGAGAAAGCAAGGGCTCGTTGCAGCGACGATGCTTTAATGATGATGAAGTGTTAGCATTTGCATCACTTACCCCGGACAGGTGGAGAGAGGGACAAAAACCAAATCAGTGCTACCTGCCCGGGGAGGGGACTCAGCTGCCCCAGACATTTCTGAGCAGCTAAGGGTGGCCTTGCTGCTGCACCTTCTGCGTGCGAGCAAGGGCACAGAGGGGAAGGAAAAGAGTGAAGGCAATGCCCCAAAGCACCCAGTGTGATTTGCAAAGCTGGGAACAGTCATGCTTTGCCAGGATGAGAGCAGCTGGGCTTAAATAAACCCTCTTTTTGGCACCCCTGTGTTGGCCCTGGGAGCAGGGGGAGATTTCCAGCTTTCTTTGCATGGAAGAACCTAGGCACACTGAAGAGGTTGGGTTGTGTTTTGCCAACGGAGGAGATGCTCAACCCAATGCCAGCTCTTGGTCCCTGCCTGCTCATTGCACCCGGCCTGCCCAAATCCCCTGCTGCTGCCTGCAAGCTGCCTGCCGGGCAGACTGCTGTCCCTGACCCGGTGAGCGTGGGTGCCACTAGTTGCTTTCCAAGTTTCCAGCATGTTTTGAGGCTGCAGGGTGACAGCACTGTGGCGAAGTCCCCTGTCATCGGGGCAATGTGCTGCCCCATAGTGCTGCCAGCCAGCTCAGGTGCAAAGCCTCCCGCTGGGTTCTGAGCTGCAAGAGGGACCCTCAGAGGAGCCCTTGCGTGATGGCACCTCTCCCCCCGCTCTCCCTATTGCCCTTGGGTCCAGGCACCGGCCATCTCAAATGGGATGGAGAGGTATTTGGGGACGGGTCTGAGCACAGGTCAGCAGCGAAGCGGCTCATCCACCTGTAGATCAGGGTGAAATAAAGAGCGTGGCTTCTTTCATAGCGGCAACACCTCCATCTGAGGTGCTTTACTGTCTTTAGGGGCCGTTGAATGCACTGAGATGCAGCTGATGCTGGGGAGGAGCAGGGAAATTGCCACCAGCAGCGCCCTGAAACCCAAGGATGGGGCACAGCTTTGCAGCTGCTTTCCCCCAGCAGCGGCGACCAACCTTGGCACTGCCCCATGGGCGACTGTCTTCTCCTGGGGGGTCTCCCAGGGATGCTCGAGGAGGGGCTGGGGATGGAGAAAGATGGGCATGACCGACATTTAGAGCCAGGAGGTGCCCTATCATCGGCACCTCTCACAATGAGTGACATGTCTCCAGGCTCTCGGCAGCGAAGCTGTGTCCTTCCTTAAAATATGAAATTAAAAAATCCATTTGGTTTCTCTTGTGCTCCCAGTGATCCCTAAGCATGGGTTGGTTGGATGTTTTCCAAAAGGTCTTCTCTCCTAATGAGCGTTGTATATACAGCCATGTCAGCTCACCCTGCCTGCTGCAGTAGTTGGACTTCACAGAGATGCCATACTATAATATTAATATTTATTATTTGCATATGAAACGTTAGACAAACTGTTTTGTCATTAAAAAGACAAACTTCCCCTGGCTTCGCAGTGAGGCCATTTGTTTCTCGCCAGCAAGGTCAAAGATGGAGACACCCTCATGGGCAACACAGGTTGTAGCTGCCAGCACATCTTCCACCCGGGCTTGCCTGCATTTCCCACTGCTGGAGCATCTCAAGGTATTTCTCCTCTCCCTCGGAAACACAAACCCTGCACTAAGGGAGCTCTTTGCAGCAAGCTGGGGACAGGCTTTCCCTGCCCATCACCAGGAGGATCGAAGTCTTGGTGCTACAGACTGGTAAAGCATCTGGGCTGCCTTGCCGTAAAGCTTGTGTCTATTTTGCAGGGCTGTTTTCTGGCTCTGCCACTGTTCTCTGCGCCCCTGCCAGTGCTCGCCTTTACTCAGCCGTTGCATGATAGCAGATAATTTGGGGGCTTTGATTGTAGGGTATTGAATGGATTTAAAGATTTGGGTTTATTGCTTTCGCAATTACAGTCAAACCTTTTTAATATTGCTCCTGGTTTACGGTATGCTCCCTCTTATTATCCACGGACCCGCAGCCCTGTGTGTGCGGCAAGTTCCTGGGGAAGTGGCTCGGGTTGCTGTCAGCCCCCCATGGCCACTAGCATCCCCCTGGGGTTCTGAGCATCCCCCAGGGCCCTGGGCAAACCCCCCAGGGCCCCAAGCATCCCCTCCATGGCTCTAAGCATCCCACGCCCAGGGCCCCAAGCATCCCTGGCCCTGAGCATCCCCCCATGGCCCTGAGAATCTCCCTCCCCCCATGGCCCTGAGCATCCCCCTGGAGCCTGGAGCATCTCCCCAGGACCCTGAGTATCCCCCCAGGGCCCCAAAGCATCCTCCCACAGCCCCAAGCATCCCCCCCATGGGGCTCACTGAGGCTGCAGTGCCCAAGGTGCTCCTCTGCCCAGGAAAAGCCTTGTGGGCTGGAGACCTCTCCAGGGCTATTTGGCCTTCCTGGGGTCTCTGCACAGGGAAGGCAGCACCTGCTCTCAGCTGTAATTGAAATAGATGGAATCAGGATGGATCGACGTCAAATTCCTCACCTGGGTGAATGGAGACATATGTTTAATTTTCTGGTAATTCAGCCTGGGAGCCCCAGCTCATTCCTCTGCGCGCACATAAGGATCACCACTGCCAAGAGGCAGTTTCACTTCATACACGTAGCTCTGCGTAAGGGCTCCTCCCCAGGGCTGCCATCCCCAACATCAGTGATGGGAGAAGAAATAAAAGCCATATCCCAAACTCCTTCTGCAAAGGCAGAGTTCCCATTGCTCCGCGCATCCAGGGGAAATAGCAGGGATGCTCAAAGCCCAGGGATGCAGGTGGGTGCCCGTGATTTGAGGGCTGTGCTGGGAAAGAAGCAGCAGGAAGGGAGGGATGGAAACAGTGGCAGCTCACTGCTGAGCATCTCCCCAAACAGGACCACACAAGGAAGGGATCCTGGGGTTTTCAGGCCAGTCCAGAGGGTCTTGTTCTCTGGAGGGTGCTTTTCCCTAATGCACTGTGTTATTGCAGGGACAGAAACCCCTGGGGTGTCCAGCTGAGGCTCGATTCCCACTGGCATCAGCAAGGTAGGCTCAGGAAGCATGAGGGTGCCCGGGCTATACGGGTGGTTATGGCCCAGAGCCCCAAAGAGCTGGAAACAGCACGAGCAAAACAGAGGGTGAAAAGGAATTTGAAATGATCTCCCCAAAGACTTCTTCCAAATGAAGATCTCTAGTTTTTCCCAGTGGTCCCCAGGGATCCCTTCAGACCATCCATGCCTCGTGCAAGCCACATGCTCTCCCCTCCAGAGGTGTCCCTTGGAAAACTTGTGTTGGCTAAAAAACAAGCAAGTTTCCCATTTTGGGGGTGTGTTTTGCTCTGAAGTATGTTTAAGAGCAAGGGATTTTGTGTGTTGCTCCTCAGCTTCACCACGGGTTTCATTAAGGATCCTCTTAGGCAGGCGGTGAAAGCTTTAGGCCCTGCTTGACCCTGCTTTTTCCTTGCACCTTCATTACCACGTGAATTAAAGTGTGCCAGTTTTACACCCAGCCACCGTGCCCCAAGGGACTTGGGTGAGAAACCTCTCCTTCATGCATGGTCATGGTCAAAAAGCCATGCCTTTCAGGGATGTTGCCCTTGATGTTGACTTGCAAGCTTGTCATCATTGTAGGAAGGCGAAGGAGAACAGTGACGTCCTCTTCTCCAGCTGCCATGATTTCAGCATCCAAGGCAGGACACAGCCAGGTCCCTTTGCCCACCACAACAAGGAGCCTGGGTGGAGAAAGCCAGGAGGGACTCATCAGCTATTTCAATCTATTGCTTGCATATGGCTTCATGGGTTTTTTTCTGTCAGCGTAGTCCAAGGAACATCATTTTTGTCTTGCTGGTACATCTGTAAAACCAAAGAGGGAGTTTTCTTGTGGCTGAAATACGTCATTTCCAACTCAGGCTTTTGCATTACAGTTGGGAAGGTTGTGTGCCACCTCACTGGTGGCACCCGTCAGGTGTAACTCAACCAGGTTTAATGAGCTCTGGTGTCTGAGGCCATCAAAAATTGCTGCCTACTCCCTTGGAGCTGTGGGTTTCACTCCGTGTAGGACGTCTGTGCGCGTAGATGCAGGTATATGACTCCCTATACATCTAAGTGGGCACTTATCTACAGAGCTGAAGCATCTCATCATTATTAATGGGCTTTACATCTCTCAGTGAGCTTCCATTTTAGGGAGGTAGGAGGTAGATTAGGCAATTTACCCAAAGCGACGTGGGGAGTCATGGATACTTTTAGGACCACTTTTTTACCATGACTAAGGGAGGTCTGGTTTAACTCCTCTGGACGGGAGTCTCTCAGCTGACGGAGCAGCTTGCCAGGAAAATGTTTGAGCCACCTGTGGAAACTGTGTCTAAAGTTGTGTGCAGAATTAGGTTGAATTGCTCTTTTCAACTTCGGCTCACCAGCTTAGCTGGAAGAAAAAAAAAAACCTCTACCATCAACAACGCTGCTCGTCATTGAGCAAAAAGCTTTCGGAGTCTTATTACTTTGAATATTCAGATAGGTTCTGATGTTGAAAGGAATTAGAGCACTCCAAATATGTTAAAATGTAACATTACAGCCTCTTCGGCATCTTTCCCACATTATTTGGATGAGTGATAGTAATTGGGAGAATTTGTCAGGAATTCACAAATGGCTTCAATGGCTCTCAACCTGCAAAGAGAAAATTCGACTGAAAATTTCTCCTGGCTTTATTTGAGGCAGTGACCACTGGGGACTGAGGCTTGTTTCTCATGTTCTTGGTGAGGCCTGTCTCTGGCTGTACAGGAGCAGTGGGGAGTGCTGAACTCAGGTCTTTTTAACCAAGTTAAGTAAGGACAGGTGTAAAAATACCTACTGCTAGCTTGACCGTTTATCCTTCCATTTCCCCAAGGTCTGACAGCTGGTTGGAGGTAACGTATAATGCCAGTGTGGCTCTTTTTCTCCATCCTGCTTGGAAAGGGAGCTGGGTGTGACCCTCAAAGAGGGACAAGAGTGAAGAGGGT
>NW_008824361.1:217740-218064 GCF_000699105.1 Pygoscelis adeliae | reverse complement strand
CCCCAAGCAGCTGTGTTCCCCTGTCCTGACAGTGATGTATGATTTGATACCCCAACCTCCCAGCTGGGTAGAAAATCCCTCCCAGACCAGTGACTGTTAATTAACCTTTGGAGGGGGGGCAAGACCCAAACTTTGTTGTCTGGGGTTATAGAATCATAGATTAGTTTGGGTTGGAAGGGTTGGACGACCTGTGAAGGTCGTCTAGTCCAACCCGCCTGCCGTGGGCAGGGACATCTTCAACTAGATCAGGTTGCTCAGAGCCCTGTCCAACCTGACCTGGAATGTTTCCAGGGATGGGGCATCCACCACCTCTCTGGGCTGAGT
>NW_008824361.1:207485-216323 GCF_000699105.1 Pygoscelis adeliae | reverse complement strand
TTCCTGCACTTTTTGCAAGTTCCTTTTGTTGCTGGAATGAGGTTAAAGAAATTTGGCTCTTGGCACCTGCGTCATACGGAGAGAGGAGACAGTTCGGGGAGGGGAGGAGGTTTCTTGCTGCATACTCACAGGCAGTGCTGGGGGGGGGCCTCATTCACCCCCTCTCCCCATCAAGCCCATGCTTCGTATCTCCTTCTCACCCCGTTCCCTCCCTCCTCCTGCCCACGGCTCCCCTCTGCTGAGGGCTGAGCACAGCCCGATTCCCTGCATGGCCGTGCCGGCAGCCGCTGGGGAAGCAGCATCCCTAACTCCAGGCGGGGTGGAAACAACCCTGCGCAGTCTTTCCTCCAGCACACGGCTGCCGTCTGCCCATAGATACTGCTGGCAGACACGAAGACCACCCAGGCCCTCTGCTAAGCCTTAACCCCAGCCTTCTGCTTCAATTCACCAAAGTTTGAATGTGATTTTTGCCTCCCCTCCTGCCTGCTCAGGAATACCTTGCAGGCAGTGACAGTGCCTTGCTCTAGGAGAGCCGACCCCTCGGGGTTGCCCTGGAAGGGGCCATCTGAGAGCTCTGGGCTGAAGGATGTTCCCTGAGCCTTTGCTGAGCTGCAACTTGTAAAGCCAGAGCACAGAGTGCTCGTTTGGTGAGGTCGCCTCTGAGTGGAGGGGTGGCCGAGCATCTGGAGGAAGGGATGGCGAGGGTGTTTCCAAGGAGCGCGTTAATTAGGTGTGCTTCATTAGCAGTTACCTGTTACAGCTTCTGGCAGAATCCATCTGTCCGGAGAGGAGGAGGAGGCTGAGCCCAGTGGGGGGATGCTTCCTGGAGAGACAGGGGGTTCACCAAGGCGCTGCGGAGCCTGAGGGGAAGAAGCATCCCTGTATCCTGCCCTCCTGGCTGGAAATGAGGAGCACCTCGCCGCTGTAAGCTCCTGTCTGTGTGTTGGCTGAGACTAGACATCCCCTCCTGCAGTGGCCCTGGGGTCTCAAGGAAGGGCCATATTTGGGGGTCGCTTTCTGCTGGCTGCACCTCTGTGGCTGTCGTTCCACCACCCCCCCACCCCCTGTCTCTTGCACCCCCGTGGGACTTGTGTCTGCAGGCAGGGAAACTGCGGCACAGGGAATGGGCAGGAAGGTAGAGGGGGTCGGAGGGGATTTCCTGTACCTTTGGTGGACCGTGAGCCTGGCTGTTTATTTGACTCTCAGGTCCGTGCTCACAGTGATGGGGTGTGAACCCCCAGGACGGGATGCCGGATACGCGGGCTCGGTGGGAGAGAGGGGCCATGGAGCATCGCTGGCCCTGCCAGCTTGCTGAGAGGGCAGGTCCCCTCCAGGGTACCTGGGCAGCAAGAGGTGGTCAATCCTTGAGGGCTGGGGCTTTTACTGCGACCATGGAGCAGATTCAGGCCCCGGGGTGGTATGGATCCGTATGTAGATCCATACTGCCAGGACTGGAAGATACAGTGCCAGTTGCCAGGTCTCATCATGCTGGTGCTTGGGGGTGATTTGGCTGTAAAACCTGACAAACCAAGGCTGAGGAGAAGGTCTGTTTTGGGCTGAGGTTGGGGTTTCCTCTGGGCTCAGCTCCTGGTGAGTCGAGGTGGCTCTGTGGGCAGGGACAGGCTGTGCTCCGCTGTGTCCAGGGGGCTGCTCGTGGGGTACAGGGGAGCTCAAGCCACCCCCCTGGAGACCTCCCTGCCCTGCACCCCAAACCCACTCAGAAGGGGCTTGGCAGGTAGCTTTGAGCATCACCAGGGGGAGGACAGAAGGCTGCAGGGATGGTTTGTCACTGCAAGGCAGCAGCCATGGGGGGACACATGGATATCTTGCTGTTCCCCTGATGGTGATACTCCAGGCTCCCCAGTCCCCCCTAAAGCGGCTCAAGGACCGCATTAGGAGGCAGAAATAAATCCTAGGGGAGCCCTTCCCTGACACAGCTGCAGCTCTGGCTGCCAACAGCTTCATCTGCAGCTCTGGGGGGGGGACAGGCATCCAAACCTGCTAGTCTAGGGTGGACTGGGGGCTGCGGCTCCTGCCCCCGGCGCAGGGCGTCTATGGGGCTCCCAGCCCTCTCGCTGCTCCCATTCATCTTGCCTGAGTGCGTAGCAAATGCAATAAATGCCGAGAAAAATGCTAATTAGTGAGTACAAGCATGCAGGGTGTAAAGTAGATGTTTAACCATATTATATAAACAAACATAAAGGAGCCATAAATTAGGCGGGGGAAGAAGTCGATCCATCGATGGAACTGCCCAGACAGAAAAGATAAAGGCAGCACGCAGCGGCCGAGGGACAGGGGCACCACATGGCCATCGCCTGTAATCCTCTCTCCTTTTAATTGCGCCTGTAATGAGAAACAAAATGTCAATGTCGTTAGATGCTGCCTCTCCCCATAGGGTGGTGCCAGCCAGGGGACCAGCATCCTATGGCCAGGCCAGGGTTAAAATCCCATCAAGGGCAAAGCCTGGGATCTCTTGGATTCTCCCAGCTCTCAGGAACTGGTCTCTAACCGTACCCAGTTTGCTGTCTGGAGTTACTGGGAGGTGGCTGCTATAATTTGATGGCATTAAGTGCTTGAAGCTCAAGGTCTCCATGGGACCTGCTCGACGGCTTGACTAGTTCCTGGTCTCCCCTAACCCACATCACTGCTCTCAGCCCGGTGTCACCCTTGCTGTGCAAGAAATAAAATAAGGAATAATAAGGGATAGGAAATTAAAAAAATAAAATAGAAAATATGGGGCAGGTTCGGCAGGTGCCGTTAGTCCACCCCTTGTAGCAGGGCTTTTTTCCCCAGCGCTCTCTCGCATGTCTCACAAGGCAGGTTGAGCCTTCCTTACTGATGCACCTGAAACAAATCCCAGGGTGCCCAGCACCATTTCACCTGACCTTTAGTTAAAGATTGTCCCCATCAGCTGCCTCTGCTCCCACAACCCTTGAGGAGAGCTGCTTCAATTGGGTTTCATGGGGTTTGAAAGGGCATCTCCCCTCCATCTCTCCACGCTATTCCCTGGCCAAATGAGGGTTTGCGAGCCCCTTCCCGCTGCGGCAGCAGCATCCCTGCACAAATTTGTTGGTGGTGGTATTCCCTGAAATAGCCCCAAAGTTTGGAGTAGTTGGACTGCTCCAGCCCAGGGACGGGCAGCTGAAGCCAGCAGCTGGGTCAGCACTGCCTGCCGAGACATCACATCCCCACCTGCCTCTTGGCCTCCGGACCTGCTCGGGGAGTTTTCCGACCAAATTAATGTTCAAAGGAAAACCCTTCCTTGCCAAAATCACGGCACCAAACCTCCCACCCACGGGCTGCCACAGGGTGCTGCGAGTGCCTCCCCTCCTGCACCTTCCCAGTCCCCTCCAGCTTGTCATCCTCATCTCGGAGCTTGATTTTATTTTCCCTTTATAATTACCCAGCGCAATCTCTCCCGGCAGCTCCTTGATGAGGCCCAGGCAATTGTTTGGTTCTTTTTTTCCCCCCCTCTATTTTCCTTGATGCTTTGCAATGTCAAAGCCTTACATTTCCATGAACCAGAATGTTTGTCCCCAGCAAAGCATCCACAGGGCAGCAGGTGGAAACAGGGAGCTGAAAAGCCAGGGCAGGCATTGGCAAGGTGCTGGCAGCTGCCTTGCTTATGTCTCCCAGCTTCAACCAGCTGCCTTCAGTAAAACATAATGCTTTTAATAAGCTGGCGTGGTGAGCTGGTCCTGCCAGCACGTAAGCAGCTGGATCGGCAGAGGTTGAGAAAACACGGGGTGGGTGGAGGTGTCACAGCTGTGGGATGTCACACGTCCCCTCTCCTCCTCCCCACGCTGGGGATCCTCACAGGCAGCGATTTGATATCCCGTGGCCGGTTGCTGCCAGATTTGCCAGTGGGGTGGAAATCTCAGGGACACTAAATTCTCCCCTCACACTCCCTAGGACAAGCTAGGACCCATCCCAGCTACCACCTACTGCCTCCTTCCTGCCCCTCTCTCAGCTTTTTTGCTAAATAAGGGCTTTATGGCAGGCATTTCTGCTCCCCATCTCTTTTCCCGGAGTGGGCAGAGCCCCAGCGCTTGTCCTCTATGGTGAGCCACCACAGGAGGATGAGGTTTGAAGCCTCCTGCTAGCATGTGGTTGTGTGGGTCATTGTTAGAGGAATTATTTGTCAGTGTTTAATTGGTATCTGGGTGGGTATGGGATGTTGCCAACCAACCTCACTTCCCTTGGCCTGGCCAGAACTCCTTCTTTTGGAAGAGACCTCAAAATCACCCACACTTTGGGGAAACAAAGTGCATGTAGCTACTACAAGTGTAGAAATGTCCTTTGGTAACGGCTGTCCTCCAGGAGAGGGGTCTGGCAGAGGCAAGGGGTTGTCTCTCCTTCCCCTCCACTCACGAGAGGCATCACAGGAGGGAGAAATTATTTCAGCTTTCTGTCCTTCATCCCCCAGGCAGTTCCCTCCTCTTCTTCTCCTCACTCATTTGTTGAACTTTGAGAAGTTCCCGCTCGGGGTAGTGTGGGGCTGGAGGCTGTGAATGGGGCTGGAGAGGTGCCTGGGGAGCAGAGATGCTCCAGTAGGTGCTGGGTCTCCCCCCAGAGTGCAAATATCCTTGCCGGAGGAAGGAAAACAGCCATAACTCTGCTCACCTGACACTGCTTTCTCCATCCCAGGATGTGAAAGTACGCACTGGCGCGGAGGCTGAGTCCCAGGAGAAAGCTGCTCCATTTACATTAGCTGGGGGACACGGCTGGCCAGCGTAATTACTCTTTCTTGGCCCAGCTGCCTGGGATTTGAAAATTGATTGCTGAGTCGATACCAATGCATTTGGACCATGCCGGCCTGCCCACGGGCGCAGGCAGGCGCTCAGAGACGGCTGCCCCACCAACAGCCAGCATGGAGAAAGGCTGGGCTTTGGCTTTCCGAGCTCATCACTAGCAGGGGAGGTGACCCCTGAGCCCTGCCTGCACTGAGCCCTGCCTGTACTATGCTCCCCAGCTGGAGCATGGTGGTGAATGGAGGAATGCAGGATGGGTGAGCAAGCAGGAGTGGAAGCGCGTGCCCTGGGTCATGCAGCCCCTCGTGGTCCCCACCCTTGGGGGTCCAGTCCCACCATTGCGGTGCTAGAGCATCATCTCCAACAGGAGGGAAACATTTCCTGGTGAAGCTCTTGAGCCATTTCCCCACACGCTTCCTTCGTTTTGGCTGAAATCGTGTTAGTCAGCAGAAATATCTGAAAACATGGATTCCTAAAGCACATTTTTTTATTTTCCTTATTTTTTTGGTGGATGAGTCCTCTGACCCCTGTGGGGTTTTGCAGCCTTGCCTTGCCAAGCACTGCAGCTGGGAATAGGTCCCACTGATGGAGCACACCCATGTCCCTACTATTTAACGTGGGGGACGGGAGCATGGAGCCTCACCAGAGGCAATTTTGGCTGCTGGCACCCACAGATGGCTCAGCATCCCCACAGACAGTAATTAAAATGCAGATTGATTGTATTTGATCTGGTTGTTGTCCCTTGGGGGGGCAAAGAGGCTCCGCAAGGGGACACACTGGCGCTAACGGGACCTGATGTTTCTGATGGGGGATCAGTACCCTGCCTGGCCCTGCATGTCTCTGCCCCTGGCCGCAGCTCAGGGTTCAGCCCCTCCTCACACAACGCTCACGTGCATGTGTTTTTAGAATGGATGCTTATACTTGCACAGAGACTTAAAAGAAAATCCCTCTGCAAAGCACCAGCATTAAATTTATCTTTAATTACACAGTTAATTTACTATGTAGCACTAGTAACAAAGTAAACTGGGCAAACGGGTCTGAGATAGCACTCCAAGAATTGCCTCATTTAGTAAATAATTTTAACTTAAGTAATTATTTCCTGCAAGGGGGACGATGCGGGAGCACCCTGGGGAGGCTTTTCACTCCCAACCACAGGAGGGATGAACACTCCATGTAATTCCTCATTAATCGCTTGACGAATCATCACCTCCTCCCCATGTCTGGCTGATGTGCACCCATCGCCCCATGCACCCCAGGACAACAAACAGGGTCCCAGCTGGTGCTTTCGGTGCTGCCCATGGGTGCCGCTGGCCTCAGGCTGGCAGCATCCCCAGGCAGAGGTTGGTTTTCCTTTGGGTTGGTTTGGGGTGTTTTCCCTCCCCAGTTTTAACCCATCCGCTTGTCATTTTGCTAAAGCATCATCTCCTTTCGCTAGCCTTGCATAATGAAGACTAATTGCAGTGGGACATTGATTAACATGTGGGGCACTTTCCTGCTGGGTGGGTGGCAGTGGGCAACGGCCAAGCTGGAGGTGGACGATGTTACCAGCATCGCCGGTACCCAGCGCTCGTGGCACTGCCACCTGCATCCTGAGGTCCTCCAGCTGCCCTGTTTTCGGTAGGAAACACAGTTTATGCAGAGCTACTTCATTTCTGTTTTCCCCCCTCATCTTCCTCTCCAGCTCATCCTTCACTCCCCCTCTCCTCTCCCAGCTCTGTCCCTGTCTCCCCCATCCCTCTCCAGCTTTGCCCACATGCTCTTCCTCGCTCCGGCCTTTTGTTCCCCCCTGGGGCTTCATTTAAAAGCGCTATTGATGCTGTTAGGCACTAAAATGAAGAGAGTCTCTCTCCGGCTGCCCGCCGCAGATGGGGACCTCGGCTCAATCCACGTCCTGTTCTCCACTGGGGAATAACAATGAACTCCAGCACCACAGAGAGACAGAGAAAGAGCAGCTCTGTGCTCCGGGAGACAGCCCTGTCCCTGTGGCCAAAATAACTCCACTTGTTTTATTTATCAACTCCGGGGGGACAGGGAGTGAGTGGCATACAGATGTTGCCACAGCTGGCTCTGCCGGCCCGACGTGCCTGGGACCGGCCCCACAGCGGGGTCCTGTGCAGAGGGGGGATGCTCTGGGGTGCCTGGGTCTCAGCATCCCATTCAGAGCTGGAAAACCAGCTGGGGGGTATTTTAAAATAAAGAGCAAGATCTGGGCTATGGGCATCTCTACGACTGAGCCCCAGGCAGCCTTCAGCTGCCAGCACCCAACCTGCCGTGAATTTCTACCTTCCCCTGGGCTGGTACATCCGTGATGCTCGCACAGAGCCTGGGAGAGCTCAGCGTTTACCCAGTAGCTCCAGTGCTTGCAAGAGGAAGAGAAAACAGGGAAGAAAAGTCCTTCTTCATCGTTCATGCACGCACACAAAATGAAATGAAGGGTGATAGCAGCTGAGCTGATTTTTCCCCATCCCCTGCTCCCTCCCCGCCGTTGCCCCCCGCATGCACGCAGGCTCCCTCCCTCCCGCTCCTCTCTTCCTGCGCTCCCACGAGTGAATTGGATTAGTCACCTTCTTAATTAACTGTGCCAGTGTGAGCTCTATTAGGTATTAAATGTTTGTCACAATCCAATTAAAAAAATCCATCCCAGCAGGGCAGGGTTTCGGAAGCGCCAAGGGTTTGCAGCCCTCACACCTGGGACTCAGAGGCATGAAGCTGGGTGGGACTGGGGGGGACTGGGGGGGTGCAACCCCCCCTCAATTCCTGGATACCCCAGGGGCTTGTTTTGCCTTTGGGAAAGGTCATCCTTGCCCTCTCAGCAAGGGGTAAACCCGAAGCTGGTGCCCCAAGGAAGGCAGGGATGTCCCCACGGCACCTCCAAAGCACACCCTGAGCCAATGCGGGTTGAAAATAGGGACGGAGCTGGGTGAAAATCCACATTGGAGCTGTGGTACACGGGCTCTGACCAGCAGTGGGGTCCCTAGTGGCATCAATAAGGCTGAGCCAGGGTAAACCTGGCCTTTTGCGGGCAGTTTAAGGGCTGTGTTGTTAATGCACAGGCTGGATGCTGTCAGGAGGGAGATGGCATCAGCATTATCAGCATCAAAGGCAGCTTTCATTTTCAATGAACGCCCACACCGGAGATGAATGAGGTTTAGCTTCTGCTTTAAAACTAACCCAGCTCATGAGGACAGGCACGGCACATCCTCCTGCAGCCCCTGACGTGGCCCAGCCGGTCCAGCCCCCTCTATCCTCCCCTCTCTGGGGCACATGCCCCATAGATGTCCCAGGCTTTCCACCCCGTCGGATGCCTTCATCACTGCTTGGCTCTTTTAGCTTTTTCTTGGTCTTCTAGACTATTTCTGATCTGTAACAAACTTTCACCTCTCAACTTAGTTCCCTTAATAGCCTCTGCAGAAGGACTTTATTAAAGCCTGGTGGAAACTCTGAATTCATTATAGCTCTGCCACGCAGCACTTGGATGTCTCCCTCGGGTCAGGGCTCCGGTAGTTTATAGAGGCCATAAGGAGCACTTGGGCTGGTTTCTTCCTAGCCCAAATAATTATTTATCATTTTAATGTATTAATTAATTATTATTATAATTTAATTTGTTTTCTCCCCACACCAAATGGCAAGGCTTGCTGGGCTGTGATGCTTCCCAGCATTGCCCTGTGTGTTTTGCTGTAGAGCAGGTGAACCACTGACCGGACAGGTGGGTGAAGCATCATTTTGCACAGTAGGTTATATGTCATTCAGCATTTTTAGTCTAAAAAAAACCTCTTGAGTGAACCCTTCAGGTACCCGGGGGGTCTCAGTGGGTACCCATGGCCACACGTCTCACCAGCGAGGTCCCACGGCAGCTGATGCGGTCCAGGAGGGGACACCCTGATGGAGAGCATCTCATTGGCAGCAGAGGCAGAAAGCTTAATCCCTTTAAATTTCTCTTTATCGATTGCGGCTTTACGGCTAAATCACTCACTGTAGCGACGCATGAGCTTCCCCATCGCAAGTGCATTAGCAGCCTGCGGGACTCCAGCCATTATATGGCACTGTATGGCAGGACCTTGCCTGCTGTCCCCAGCCACAGGGCTAG
>NW_008824361.1:203759-207399 GCF_000699105.1 Pygoscelis adeliae | reverse complement strand
GCGATGGGTTGCCTGCATGGACATGGGTGCAGGTGCCGATTAACTGGGATGCTTGCCTGGGGAAGCAGCTGGAGGTGGTTTGTCACCCATGGGTGCAGCATGAAGGGGTCAGTCCTTTGGGCCCTGCTCTCAGTCTCCCAGGTGGATTTATAGGTGCATTATGTCATGTATCTGCTTCGGGTGTCATATTTTACATCCCATACCTGCAGGAGGGGGTCCCTCCTGCCTCCACTCTAAGGGGATCCCCAAAACACATCCTCCTCACTAGGCTGGAGGGCTGGGGGGGAATGAGAGGGATTTGGAGGTGTTATCGATCCCCAGAGCAAAGAATCTGCTGCTCTGGAGGATTTTTCTTCCCAGCAATCAATGGAAATGTGTTTATCAGGTAACTGTGTTTGACCTGGACAAGTGTTTTACTGATGTAAACAAAGCTGGTGAGAGGGACAGGGGGAGGAGAGATAAGGAGGGTTGGGAGAGGAGAGACAACCATGGAAAGGACTAGGAGGGAGGAGAGGAGATGAAAGGGGCAGAGATAAGGAGGGATCCTGCCCTTCCCTGCCCAAGCTACCAGAGAGCAGAAATAAGGGTACGCACCCACCCTGAGCTTTGCACAGACCCCGGTTAGTGGTGGGCAGGGGCTTCCAGGTACTGGCAGGCAGGGGAGCATCACTGCCTGCCCTGGTGGGATATCTCCAACTGGTCCAGGCAACTCCTCAGGGAGCAGAAAGCAACTGATTTCCTTGAATTAGCAGGAGTGCAGGCAGGGGAAGGAGCAAAGAGGGCAAGTTTCCATGGAAATGGGAGCTGGCAGGAGAGGTGGCGAAGGCAGAACAGGCAGTGGCGAGCCCTGGCAGGGGTGGTGCTCTGCCCGCCTGCTTCTCCCTGCAGTTTTAGGATATTAATTAGAGCAAAAATTAATCTCTTCGTGCTGGAGACACCCTTATGCCTGATGCTTTGATAATGGGTCTTTTCTTCTTCCTCTGTAGCACCATTTATGCTATAAGATCCTTAGGAAAGACAAGAAGCAAATGCCCAGCCTCAAAATGTTGGGTTGGGAAGCGAGAGTAGGCAGCAGGAAAAAAGAGCAGTTTCAAATGTCAGCGGAATTTGTGTGATGAGGATGCGGCTAGCGGAGGGCGGCTGGGCCAGCAGGTTAATGTGCCTACCCTTTGCAGAATGAACCGGGGGACATTTAACGACTGTAAATAGCGAGGGCTTGGATTTTACATCTGGTCTCAAAAATACCCATTAAATCCCAGGTGAATTCTCACTCATCCATATTTTGGCCTCAGTCCATATTTCAGCTCTCGGGTAGGAGTAGCGCTGTCTTTCGGTCCTACCCTTGCACATCCCCTTCAGCTCCCAGTGTAACCAGAGAAGAAATCCTGGTGTGAGATCCCGTGAAGCTGATGGGAGAGCAAGATCCAGCCAGGAAAACTGGATTTCTAATGTCACGAGGGTGTTGTGCATGTGTGTCCTGTGTAAGCAGCAGGATGAGCGTCCCGATGAGCACCACTTGGGAGATGGGGAAGGCGTGTGCCTCCCTTCAGCTGGGAGCAAAGCTCTTCTCCTCTGCCCCAGGCTGGGTAAAGCAGAGCAGAGATGGGGCTGATCATGCTGCAGAGAAGAATAAGGCATTATCTTAATTTTAAATACAGCTGGAGGAGGGGACATGTGCGCCGTCGCTGCATCCCGCACGTATGCATGTTGCTGGCAGGCTCACTCGTACCCGGGTCCTGTGCAGCCTGGCTGAGCATGGAGAGAGTTTAGGAGCCCATTCAGCAGCTCGTGGATGATGATCCTTGTGTGTGCAAGGCCCATCCCAGCACCGGAGAAATGCTCTTCTCCCAGATTCAGTGGGATCTGAGGCAGGGTGATGATGCCACCGCCATGTGCAGTCAGAGACCATGCCGCAGAGAGTGGAGGACCTGCCCTCCTACCCAGTGCTGGTCCTTATCTCCCCAGTGCTGATTTGAAGCCATCCAGCCCCATGCAGACCCCCAAGTGCCACCGACCCAGAGAAGGGTCCGACCCACACCACCAGTGGTACAGGCAGAGGAACCCCCCAAACCATGCCCAGATGGTACCAGCACAGACATGTCTCCTCTCCCCCAGCATATGGCCTGTGGCAGCCTGTCCGCTGACGGCTTTTTAATAAGCCATTGCCTGACATGAAGCCACCGAGCACAGCAGGTTGGCACCAGTGGCTTTTATTTCCCCCCACCCAGGAGTTTGGGTTCCACCGTGCCCGGTGCAGACAGACCTCTCATCACATTGGGGCACGTGGTCCACCCCACCCACCTGGTGGGACAGTCCTCCATCAGCTGGGACAAGGCATGAGGGACCCGAAATTGGTTCACGGAGGCAGAGGGAGCTGGGGTGAGTGGCACATCCCTCTGCCCGTATCCGGGCTGCCTGCTGCCGCTGCCTGCTCCTGCTGGGAGGATGCATGCATGGGACCTGCGGAGCTGGCATGGAAGAGGCTGCTGAGATCCAGTCCAGTGTGGGCTCCCTTCCTCCTAAAATAAGCGTATTTGGGGAACACCCCACTGCAGAAACCAGCGGGATTCATCATTTACCCAGTTGACACCAACACTCAGGGTCATATTAAATGGGACACCAGGGGAATTAGAGCAGATCTAATTCTTTGGGGTATAAATTGAACCATTAACCAATGCCGAGCCATGGATGCTTTCTTCAAACTTATTTTCACTTACAAGTATTTTTTGCACATGAACATCCATACCCCTCTACCCAAAATGGGGAAAACCTCAGCTTTGCTTCTAGGGAACAGCACTGGCTGTGGGATGCAGCCACACCAACTTGCCAGCAGCATCCTGCCTGCAGCTATAGATCACCCTTGCAGAGAAAAACTGCCTCCCAGACCCTGGGCAATTAGTATTTGCCTCACGCCCTGATGCACCAGGGGCTTTTATCCCCTCTAAGCTTTTATCCTCTCTTGTTATCCCCTTCGGTGTCTAATCCTTCCTCGGATCCCACTAAGCTGCTGACGTGGCTGTGCCCAGACCCTGTCAGCTGTCCAGAATAATTCCTGCATCCGAGGGTGGGATGCTTTGGGATGCTCTGGATCAAAACCAGAGCAGACTCAGGAGGGACCACCAGCCATCCTCAACAGGCTAAAAATTAAATTGGCATGAAAAATCAGGTTTTTGGAGGGGGGGTTTCCTCCCAAATCCTGCAGACAGCTACAGAAATACATTCTCTGCTGCTTGACCTTGGTAAAACATTCACTCCAAATGAGATTGGAGGCACAAATGCAGTTAGTTAATTGCTGGCTTTGGCTCCACTCCCAAGTTGTGGGGATCTCTAGAGCTTGGTGGGTGATGGTGCCTGGGACACCCCAATTACATGGCCAGTGCTGGGTTGTCCCTAGCAAGAGAGCTTCTCACCTTGCTGCATCACCTCCAGGGCTTTGCAGAGAGCAAAGCTCTCAGCTCTTTGCTCTCTCCTAGAGGTGCGGCTGCCCTGGGCTCAGCCTGGCAGAGGTGCCACCAACTCGTGACACCTGTGGGTACCACCAGCCCTTCCCCAACCATCATCTCCAGGGAGCTGCATCCCTTCTTCTCCTTTCCTTTTTAACTTGCCACCACTTGGAAACAAATGTTTTAATGCGAAGAAG
>NW_008824361.1:199503-203747 GCF_000699105.1 Pygoscelis adeliae | reverse complement strand
AACATTCCATTTATGCCCTGATGTATTTGGGATGAAAAATTGCACTTAGGACAAGCCCAGTGCCAGATCTCCAGCTCCCGGCCTCCAGCAGGAGCTGGCTGCAGTAAGTAGCTCCTGCTCACATCAGGGAAAGCTTTACCTTCCTGTTTGCTGGGGTGGAGGCAGCCTGGCAGCGCCCCGCATCCCCCGTGCCATGCTTGGTCCCCAGGGTGGCCGCACTGGTGCCCCGCGGTGTCCCAAGCCCATGGCTGCAAGTGCCACCTCGCTACCTCACAGGCCAGGAGCATTAATCGCCCCTCATTACTTTGTAATTTCCCAGTAATTACTATATTCTCATTCCCCCGCTTGCCTCCCTGCACCCCGCAGCCACATCCCTGTTAGGGGCACCTCTTGATTATCCCTAATGATGGCATTGCAGCTGAATACCAAAATCCCCATTTCCCTGTAATTTGCACTGTGGCAGAGTGCCACCCTGGCTTTGTGACTGTGGGGCTCATGACTTGCTAATTATCCTCTGGGCTCGCTGGGATGATGGGGGAAAAGGGAGACATCCCCCGGGATGGCCACAGGGACTGCAGGGGACACAGAGCTGTGCTAGCCCCAGGCAGCTTCATGGGGTTTTCCCATCCTGGACTGAGTGTGCAGGCAGGGGGCAGGCAGCCTTTGGCGGCAGGAGAGCAGCGGGGGAGCACACTGGTGCAGCTGAGACCTTCCAAAGTCATTCCACCCCACAAGGAATGACTGATGGGCATCCTCCATGATATGGGATTTGGAGAGACATCCCCCAGATGCCTGCAGGGACCCTGCCCAAGCCGAGCAGGCAGCAGCACTCCTGAGCTGATCATAAGGGTCAGTGCAATCCTTTGCTGAGTGGGAATTGCTTGGAAATGCTTGAATTGCTTGGAATTGCTTGGATTGCTTGGAATTGCTTCCCGGGCAGTGAGGTCTTGTGTGGTCCCACTATACCTTACTGGTGAGAGACAAGATTGCTGCTAGGCAAGGGGGGTTGGCAGGGATGCAGAATTTAATGGGGTTTGGGAAGGAGGTAGCTCGGGTGGGATGCTTCCTGAGCCTTTTTAATAGCAAAAAAAATAAAAGACAGTCTCCCAGAATAGAAAATAAATGGCAAAGCCCATCGAAAGTGCCTATCGTGGCATGAGATGCTCCATTCAGCTGAGCATCCTTGGGTCACTGCTGGTCCCACTGGGCAAGAGACCCCTCCGCAGGGGATGGATCCATCTGGGGCATGATGTGGAGCAAGGTGGGAGGAAACAGAGGGGAGGGGGGAATCCCCAGCGATGACTATCGCAAGGAGCAATTAGCAGATGTGAACACCCAATCCGGCTGTTGAACCCCCCAAAAAGGTGCCTTCCCCTCACCAAAACCTTTCCAGGGCTGCAAATGTCTCCGACCCACCGGGGATGCGGGTGATGCCCGTGGGGCCATGACCAACTCCTCGACCTTTTTATTGCCACCTTAATGGCTCAGGGGCAAGAGCCAGGGGATTTGTATACTAAAAAAGGCTTTTTTGAAGTTTGAAGTGTGCTGTTCCCAGCATGGGGACTTGGTTGGGAGCACAGGGTTGGGGATAGGGCAGCAGGGAGAAAATGAACCCCCGAAATTTCCCTTATTTGACCCCAATGGTGGGAGAGGTTTGGGTTTGTTCAGCACAGGTGCAGGTTTTTGGCTGAGTCAGCAGCATGTGGCTGGCAGAGGGCCAGTCCCTGAAGCAGCAGCTTGGGGTTTTAGCCTTTCCTTGGGGCGAGCACAACCAGTGTCAGCACTAAAACAAAATGACGCAATGGAGGCACGAATCAGCAAGAGGAAAATTCCCACCCTCCGGGGAGGGAAAGGAGGTGGAAAAAATACAGGCAGGGCCATGCGAGGCAACTTTATGGGATGCAGTGATGGGGTGGCAACAGGGAGGCCAAGGAAAAGCACAGAGCTTCAGTGCTGGAGCAGCCAGCGGGGTGTAGCAACAGGGCAATGTATTGAGGATGTTCAGCTTGATGATCCTCTGGTCTTGAATTTTGGCTGCCGGGAATCTTGGGAAAGCTGCCCCGGGCACCAATCTCACAGCATCACTGAAATGTGAGCTTTCTCCCCAAACCTGCTGTCCTCTGCAGGGTGGCTGGGTCCCAAGCATCCCAGGGCGAAGGGATGCAGGATGTTGGGTACCCCTGCGCGTGTTTGCCAGCTGCAGGTTTCTTGATGCCCGTGGGCAGGGCAAAGCCTATCCCCCAAAATGGGACAAAAAGTGTGTCGGGAAGGGGAAGCATTCCCGGGGTGGGATGCTGAGCTCCTGTACCTCGTGCTCCTGTGCCAAAGGGTCTTCTTCCACCACGCTTTGCCATGTGGAGGAGCTAGAGCTGAGGATGGCTTAGGAGAGAGGGCACAGAGATGGGGCCATATTAGCTCGCCAGTAATGCACCCGAGATGAGCAGCGTGATGGAGGCCATAAACAAGATTGATGCGCGGATTAAAGAGACAGAGGAAAGAGAGGCAAAGGTTAAGAATATAAATAGGTAAAGCTCTAACCAAGATCGCAAGGTAGATTGAGATAGTGAATAAAGCAGGGACTGAGTGGCCGGAGGGCTAGATAAACATGCAAGGGATGGGAGAATCAAGAGAAAAGCAAGGTGGATAACTAAGCAGCGAAATGAGAGCAGTGCTGGGGAGCTGGGGGTTAGGGGGAGCTGGGGGCACAGGGTGGCGGGATGGGGATGTGGTACCCGCCGTGCCAGAGCACTTGGCATCTCCGGAGGGGAGAGAAATACAATCAAAACCCAGCATCTCCGAAATGCAGCTCATCTCAATTCTGCCGCCAAGCACCAAGTTGTTTTATACGGCTTCCTATTTTCCCAGCTATCTGCTCAGACATTAATTTTACAGTGCAGGTAGAAAGAGCTATTTGAAACAAAGTGAGTGGCACCTCAGTGCTAATTTCCAGCAGCAGCCAGGCACCATAACCCAGCACCATGTTGCCTTCCCTCAACCCTTAATGAGCCCCCGACAGGGCTGCACTATTAATTGCATCACCTTGCACCCCAAAAGGATGCTCCAAAATATATATGCATACACGCATAGCATGTACACTGCTCCTATTAACACTCACAGTGGGTTTTTCTCCTGGTTTTAGGGTGCCAGTGCTGCGGGGAAGATGCAGGGATGTCCTGGTGTTGGAAAGCTGGGGAGGGACAGAGCAAAAAGCAGAAAACCTCACTCATCCATAGAGGCATTTTTGACGGCCATATGTCTCATGGAGGAGCAAGCCTCCCCTGCTGCAGCCTCGCCATGCCCAGCTTTGCTCCTGCCTCGCTCCCCTCTCTCCCTGCCACTGGCAAGGGGATTAAATACTCTTTTTACAGCTTGGCTGGGGTGGAGAAAAAGCCCACCCTGGTGATGCTTTGCTCTCCCCCATAGCCATCGGGTCCCTGCGCATCCCATGGGGTCAGATGCTGATGGGGATGGGGGGCAGTCATCTTTTCCCGGGGACTGGACCTGGCAGGGATGCCCGTGCCCCAGGGCACCCTCCAGCAGTCGTGCTCCCCTCATCATTAGAGACAAGTTTTTACAACTGCTCGGACAGAGAATGGTTTTTTACAACAGTTTTTTACAACTTTAGAACCGCTGAGTTGCAGTTCTGGTGTCTCAAAATAGGCTGTCATTAAAGTGTCAGGATGGCGGGTCCCTCTGGTTGTCAATTATTCTTTTTTATTATATCGAAGACACTCAGCGAAGGCCAAAAAATAAAATAATCTAGGTGATTTACTCCTCTTTGTAATTAGAGTTAGTAATTAGACTCTCCTTCATATCACAGTGGGTTTGTGTCCAAGAAGCATTGGCAACGTGGCTTTTGCCAGCAGCCCTACCCCAAGACCTGAAACTCTCTGGACGGCTGTGTGAGGGACCATGGGGACATCGCAGCAGTGTCACCAGCACAGCTTTCAGTGGAGGATGCACCCCTCAACCCCCAAAATTTTGGGACCTTTCTCTTTCATTGCTCCAGCTTGCCTCTTGTTCAACCCCAAGATGGGGAGGACCTTGAAGCACCTCCGCTGATGGGTCCTGATGGGACCCAACAATTGTTATGCAGTTATTGAGAAAATAATTGAGAAAATTGAAATGACCAAAAAATAAGTAGCAGGAGAAGGAATATTTGAGGCCTTTCCATTACTCAGAGGCTTTCCCCAGGAGCTTGCTCCAATGGGGAAGGAGGGTGCCTGTGCAAGGTACCAAACGCA
>NW_008824361.1:172693-199464 GCF_000699105.1 Pygoscelis adeliae | reverse complement strand
TTGGTGCTCACCAGTGATGCTGCTGGGGATGTTTTCTCTGGAAACACGCTGGGATGGGGTTT
Organism: Pygoscelis adeliae; assembly: GCF_000699105.1. NCBI lineage: Eukaryota > Metazoa > Chordata > Aves > Sphenisciformes > Spheniscidae > Pygoscelis > Pygoscelis adeliae. Next base: position 199,402 of record NW_008824361.1, on the reverse strand, counting down.
TGCTGCATGAAAGGGAGCGTCTCCTGTTAGCTTTCAGCGCTAGAGCATGCTCCCATTGGGACGGATTTATCAGGCTGACACTTGAGATTTGTGACTTTGCACTTTCCTTTGGATATATTGACCACAAGGGTCTGCTGGGCTTCCTACAAATAAAACAAAAATAAGAGAGAGATGTTAAAAAGTCACTTTAGCTGATTCCAGCCCTTCAAAAAAGGGGTCTGTTCAAGAGGTGAAGGACTGGGTAGCTCATTTGGGTTATTTTAATTAATCCGTATCAGCATCCCCTTTATCCCTTATGACCTCCTGGCACCTCTCCATGGGGCGACCATGGCCAAGCTCCCCCAACCCATCCCATCCCAGGTCCCCATCACCTGCTTCATCTTCAGGCTGTGGTGACTTAGAACTGCATTTGCTCTTGGGTGTTATAGGGTTTATTGTTGTTTTTATTTTGGCCCTGAACTGGGAAGGAGAGAGGATGTTTGGGGAATTGTTTTCTGTTCAGTTTAATTAATTTTTAATCAGCTGACAGTAATGATTTGATACAGACAATCTTCCCCAACTGAGGTTAATCAGGACAGAGCAAACCTTTCACTTGGGTTATTTAGAGAGGCATTTTATAGAAATACTGTTAGAGAGGTTATTTAACCATATATTTGTTTTCATTGTGTACACAGCTTTTTCATGGGCTTCCCAGCATTTAATGCTGAGAGATTTTATTTATTTTTGTCATTTGGAGGGAATTCAGGCCTGCCAAAGGCCCGGGATGGATAGCCCTGGAGGCTGCAGTAATCTGTTCAGACCATCTGGGCTCCAGCTCCCAGAGCAGCCCCGGGGGGGCTGGAAAGCTTTAACAAGCCCCAGCCCCATCAGCCTGGAAAGCTGGGATTTTTTTGGAGATACGGTGATGGAGAGATACCTTAATGGGGATGTGCTGGCTGCCATCAGTCCCTGCAATGCAATGCTTCTCTGAGTGCAACATCTCCCTGGGGTGAGCAAGGTTTAGTCCCTGGGGTGCTGAGTTTTGCTCTGGTGGGTTGGTGATGGGTTGGGGGCAAAATTAGACCAGGAGATGGTGCCAGCCCCATGAAGCTTGAAATTTAAACCATGAAACAGCTGAATGGTCCAGCAACCAAGCTCCAGAGCAAAGCTTTCCAGCCGGTGGGGAGCAGTGAGCATCCATGCTGCCTCAAAAAACATGCTCCCTGGGGGCAGTGGGCGGCAAACCCAACCCCTAGATAGCAGCTGAGCAAATATTAATTTACTCCTACAGGTAGGGTCCTACATGAGTATTCCTAGGCCAGGTATACATAGAAACCCACTTGCCAGCAAAGCCCCCAGGGCTGATGCTTTGCAAGGAAATGCCAGTGCTATCGGCAGCAGTTCTTGACCCGCCGGAGATGCTCAGGGACCGGAGAGTGCCCAGGTGTGGGCAGCGCCTGCATGGGGCTACGCTCACTTTTGTTTTCATCTTGTTGCAAGGAGTAAAGCATCTGTCTGGAGACGGTAAATTATCCCCTCATCTGGTGTATAGCTAATGTAATTAAGCTACATTTAAAGACTCCCCAGGGTGCTCCCTTCTCAGCCCGGCAGTTTGCAGCATGCTTGCTCCTAACCACAGCTCGCCTAGCCCAGTGCATCCCAGCTTGTCCCTCTTGGGGGACCAGCATCCCTGGCTGCCGTTTGCAACTGGTTTACAATGGGGGGAGGGGGGGATAGTAAAAGCCATTCTGCCGGGTCCAGGTCCCAGCTGGGATGGATTATTTGCAGTCCACAGTCATCCAGGTGTAGTGAAAATCGTCCACTGTTAGGGGATGTGGGCTGCCAAGCAGCAGGATCAGACCCTCGCAAGAGGCTCTGTGGAAAATGGGGCCACCCCAGTTCAACCCCAGAATTATTTACTGACCTCGTCAAAAATTTCCAGCACCTCAAAGCTTGTAAAAACCTCTGTGCTCTACTGCCTATCATAATTCTGCGTTTTACAGCAGGGAAACCTGTGTTTCCTTTTAATTTATAAAAACTCCCAGATGTTCTGCCTCCAGATGTTCAGTGAGCAGGCTGGGCAGCACAAAAGCGCTAGCAAGAGCTTACTGGGGGTGTTATTTTAATCCCAAAGGTGCTTGCTGCCTGCTTTCTGCCAGCTCTTTGCTTTTATTTAGTAAAAAAAACAAGGTATCTGTTCAAGCTGGCAGCAGATAGTGGCAGCAAGGCAGCTCTCCGGCCGCTCGCTCGAGCAATCCCAGTTTATGCTTTTTAAGAGGCAACCTGTGGCTATGGATTAAAACCAAAAGCCAGGAGATCCAGTCTCCGTCCTTGTGCTGCTTTAAAGACATCTGACTATACCTTCCCAATTCTTCAGTCAAATCCTTCCCTTTGACCCCAAACGAGCTTAAATGTCCTGCCTCCCTGTGTTGTACTCAGCCTTCCCCACGCATTCGCTGAGGTGTGGACAGGGCATCGCTGGGTGCTTAAATGCTCTCCCAAAATCCCCATGAGAATGGCATGGCTGAGCAAGAGTGCCAGCTGTCCCCGTGCCCCTTGGGGAGGGCACTGCTCCATGGTTTGCACCGAGCTCAGCTCCATCAGGTGCCTTTACAAGCAGCGAAGGAAAGAAAGAATAGGAGAGGGATGCTAACTGCTTTGCCTCCCTTTCTCTGGTCTGCTTTAACCAAGCCAGAATTAGGAAAATCTCCCCCAAAATCTTCAGCATGGCCCTGGGGGCTGTTATCTCCCTGTACGCGGTGTGGCTGGATGGCAGCTTGCTCCCCCTTCGTTAGCTTTTAATCAGCTTTCCCCTCCCAGTGCTCCTCAGTGGCATCTTGGGGAGGGGTGCAGCAGCACGGGGTCACTCCCCTCACCCCTTTACTTATTTATATCTTTTATTTTTCCCTCTGAGCCGTATTCCCTCTTAGCATTGCTAAACCAGAGCACAAAATCTGATAAGCACAAGGTAGCACTTTTTTCCCCCTGTGGGATACATTATTTACAAAGCTTATCGATTGTGGGAAATAACCCAGGGGCATTCGAACATGAGCTACATCCCCTCTTACACCAGCGATGTTAATTACCTGTGAGCCGTTACAGCTCATCTGCTGCTGAGCATCGCCTGCAGACCGATAGGGTTTAGGGACACAAGGAAATAGCGCTCACAAGCTGTTGCATCACACCCTTTCCAGCAGCCTCCTGGAGCTGCTGGTAATGGGCATCGCTCTCACTTTAAACCCCATGTGCTGCATCAGTCATCCAAATTTGCCTGCCTTAGCTCCCAGCCGTCGCTCCAGCTCTGCCTTTCCCTGCCGCAGTAAAGAGCTCTTTAGTACCTTCTTTAGCATTTCCTTGCCTTGACAGTTCTTATAGGAAGTCATGAAGTCACCTCTCAATCTTCATGATTAGCTAAGCAGATCGAGCTCTCTAAATCCGGCAGTTTCCCCATCCTTGGGGAGTTTTGCAACTCTCTCTGTAACCACTCCAATCTTTCAACATCCTCTTGAGGAGCACGGGCACTGGACCCGCTGGCACAGTGCTGGTCCTCAGCTGCATCAGTGCTACATAGGGAATAAAATAGTACCCTACTCCTCTGTGGCACCCTAAATGATACCCTGCTCTTCCGTGGGTGCATTAAAGCTCTCCCTGTCCTTTTCTCACCACGTAGCTCTGTCGCTGCTCCAGGGATGGAAGAGCCCATCTCAGCACCAGTTTTAGACACGCAGTTTGCATCTTTAGTCCATGATATTTCATGCATGGGGGAAGGGCTGTGATTAGCTGATAAGATGTGGTCTACGATGCCCTGAGCATGCTGGATGAGCCAGGTGGGCTCCTTCAGGAACCACGCTGTACCCTGCATCGTTCCCATCAGATCAGGAGCAATGCGATGCTGCCAGACCCCAATAACCACGGAGCAAGGAGTGCATAGAGTCATTAAGGTTGGAAAAGACCTCTAAGATCATCGAATCCAACTGTCAACCCAACACCACCATGCCCACTAAACCATGTCCCTAAGCACCGCATCTACACGTCTTTTAAATACCTCCAGGGATGGGGACTCAACCACTTCCCTGGGCAGCCTGTTCCAATGTTTAACCACTCTTTCAGGAAAGACATTTTTCCTCACATCCAATCTAAACCTCCCCTGGCGCAACTTGAGGCCATTTCTTCTCGTCCTATCACTTGTTACTTGGGAGAAGAGACCGACACCGTAGAGAGCAATGAGGTCTCCCCTCAGCCTCCTTTTCTCCAGGCTAAACAACCCCAGTTCCCTCAGCCGCTCCTCAGAAGACTTGTTCTCCAGACCCCTCACCAGCCTTATTGCCCTTCTCTGGACACGCTCTAACACCTCGACGTCCTTCTTGTAGTGAGGGGCCCAAAACTGAACTATTCGAGGTGCAGCCTCACCAGTGCTGAGTACAGGGGCACGATCACTTCCCTACTCCTGCTGGCCACACTGTTTCTGATACAGGCCAGGACGCCATTGGCCTTCTTGGCTGCCTGGGCACACTGCAGCACTGGTGCAACCCACCCTATGCCAGCCGAGAGGCTTTCTCTCTCCTATTCGTGCTGATGAAAGAGCTGCCAAACACCACCTCTGAGTTACCAGGGTGGTTTCTGGAAGATGAAGGTGTTTTGGGGGGAGCACAGGCAGGTCTGGCAGCACAGCTGAAACCATAACACAGCAGACAAGGGGAGAGCAACACCGACAGGATGCGGTGCTCAGGGCTGGACTATGAGAATTTATGAAAGTTGGTACCTTTGCAACAAAAACACTTCTTCCACTAATATCACACATATTCTTTTTATTAAAAAGAATAAACAGTCCCTAGAGCCATTGTCCAACTCCAGGCATGGAAAATCAGAGAGGGTCAGGGATGCTCCTCCACGTAGACAGGAGAAGGGGCACCACTGGCTGGAGGAGGTGGTCGTGCCCGTCAGAGAAGCTGCAACGGAGATGAGTTGACGGATAATGGAAAGATAACGTCAGTAATTAGGGCTGCAACAGAGATTAAATTCTAGAATTGCAATGGAGGACAGTGATGGGGTAAAGGTACCTGCTTAGGGCTGGTGCAAATCAGTATAATATCACTGACCTGAGTCTCAGCTCACACACCCCTGTACCCATCCCAACTATGACACTTCAGGGAGAGGAGAATGGCCAATAAAGGAAGCAATAACAGCAAAAGATTATAAAAATGTAATGAAAAATAATTAAAATACAACCATTGGTATGGGGATAATTACAAATGCAGGCAAGGTGGCAGTAACTGCACTAGGCAATGAAGGCAATGAGTAGCACTGAGCAAGAAAGGCATGCTGCTGGTGATGGGACTGATGGAGACACCGACGTGTCTGGATGGAGACACAGATCTCAAAATTGTAATGGGAATAATTATGACTGTAATGGGGTGGTAATAAAGATAATGGAATCGTAATTGAGGAGGGGATGGCTGTAAAGGAGGAGGTGCAGATAACAGCCTTATAAAGGAGATTATAAGAAAGATAATGGATGGTAATGGAGTTGTTGTTAAAGGTAATGGAGTTATAATGAGGTGATGACTGTGGCAGGTAGAAGGGTTGGTTGGTTTAACGAGGACTATGATGCAGAGAGGACTCTGTTTCTAATTCATCATGACAGGCAGTGCTGTAGGTGACCATGAGGCTAATAATAACTGAAGGGGTCAGTCATTAAGACAAATGCAGCCACACAATGAGCACATCAGGAATGCAGTCCCTGGAGATGCAAGGTGGAGGTGCAGATCCTGGGGAAGGGGGATGGTGTGCTGCAGCACAAGGTACAAGGCAGAGGAGACTATAAAAAGAACTGTGACAAATGACCTGGGTAGGTCCCAAGAGGTTTGCTTTAGGGCATGGCTTCCCTTCAGGGTCTTGAACCCAGGAGACAGGGATAGGGCAGGGAAAAGCAGCTAATGGTGGCCACACTCCCCCAGTGAGGGCAGCCCATGGCAAGGATGAGGAGCCACTACGGCAGAGATGACAGTGATGGGGATAAGCTGATGACCATGGGGGGAATTAGCAAGGGCAGGGCTGGTCCTTGCAGCACTGGGCCAGACACACAAGTGAACACATCAACTTGCAGTGACATAGGCACTACCATAGGGGGACAATTCAGAAAGCAGTTGATGGCATCATGCATTGATGTTTTTGTTTTCACTTCTGTGCAATGCATCTGCTCTTCACCTCCTCCTGAAGCTTAGCCCAAGTTTCCCAACTCTTCCTGCAGAGCAGGTCGCCTTCCCACAGCTGCTTGCCACACAACACCAGCCAAGCCCTAGCCCAGCCACCACTGCTCCCTTATCCACAAACCCAGTTATCCTGTCAGAGAAGAAAATTAGATTGGTCTCACTTGACTTGTTCTTGACAAACCCATGTCAGTTGTTACTTTCTAACCTCGTTATCCTCCAGGTTCTTACAAATTGATTGCTTAATAACTTCTTGCATTGCTCCCTGTTTTGAAGCCTCTAACTCCTGGCATTGCCCTGCTGCAGCTCTCAGTCTGCCCTGGGCTCTCCTGCAGTGTTGGAGAAACCCTGAACGCTTCCAAGGTTGGGTTATCTCTGGAAGTATGCCCAGGGGGAATTTCAGCAGGCCCTGCCAACAGAAGCACACCTCACTGATCTAAATACCATGGAAGGTCTTCTCCCCCCTATCTGAGTTGGGCTCCTGCCTAGTATAATCATCCTGTCCTAATTAGCTGGGTGCAAGGGAAGCCTGAAACAAAGCCCATGCTGAATCCCTTCATTTTCCTCCTCCATTTAAGCAACGTGCTTGGGATTTCCTCAGCTCTCCTTCTCCCTCCTGTGCATTTACAAAAGGCTTTTGCGCAGCCTTTGAAAGGACAGCCCGCTGGAGCTTGTTCTGCGCCTTCTCATCTCCCACTTGTAGCTGCACAGCCGCTGCTCTGTTGTCCCCATCACCAGGTCTCTGGCCTCAGTTCCCCTTTTCTGCAACTCTTCTTTGGGTCTCAGGTCAACCAGGTCTCTGCACAGTCTTCCTCTTGTTCTTCTACATTAGGATGGGTTCTTGTGGTGCCCCTAATGCAGTCGCTTTAGGTAATTGCCAGCTTCCCTGCACTCTTTATCTCTTGGATTATCTTCCTTAGAAATGCTACCTACCGGTTCCCTGAGACTCTTGCTGCCCATTACTCTTACTCTGCTGTTCTCACTCCCTTTCTCTTGGCATTGTGGACTCCACTATTTTGTGACTTATTTCCTGAAATTACCTTCCACTTCTTTCAACCAGTCCTGCTCCATTAGCCCAAATCAAGCCCAAAATAGCAGCTTCTCCAGTAGCTTTCACCATCTTTGGAAATGAGATGTTGTGCTAACACACCCAGAGAACTGAATGGCTCTCCGAAGACATGTCAGTGGAGTTTAAGATGCCGTTACCACCACGTTGTACCGCACAGAGGTACCCTGGGTTTGAAGAGCCCCTCACACTCACTCACCTCCTTCTCATAACTCACATGAGATCTGCCCCACCACAGTTTCACTCCTTTTAAGTCACCCATGTTGAAGCAGCCTGTTCCCAGCCCCTTGTTAACCTTCAGGACAAGCGTGCACCGTTCTTGGTGCACTCCTTTCCTTCATTCCCAGCTTGCTCTTCTCCAGCAAGCCACACTGGGTCCCATTTATCCCATCAAGTGCCTGTAATGCTATTTAAGCCCTAGTCTGAGCAAGGTACTAAGACATCTACATCAGACTTTTTATTTGCCATGCTCAGGCACATGTGTACAGACACACTCACCTTGTTATTTGCTTCCTCATCCTTTTTCTGATCTCACCACCTATTTTTTTTTTCCCCTGCCATTTGTTGGCATTTCTTCTGTTCACCTGTGGATACATGACACCTCCTCACTTTGACAGCAAGCTGGCACGACCAAGTGCCTTTCCTTGTTAAGGGGATCCCAACCTCCCCACAGCGAGGACCCCCCATACATGTCAAATACTTCTGGTTCTGCCAATCCCCAACTCAACGACAGATGAGAGCGTTTCTTAACTCCTCACCCACATACCACCAAGATGGTGAGCCTGTCTCCACTAGCCTTTCCATCAGCCACCTCTTGGCTTGTTTCACCCAGAGCTCCCCAGAACTTTGGGATTCTGCCCCTGCTTCCAGGGGACAGGGTTTAATGGGTTTAAAGTACCATCTGCACATGCCCGAGAAGAAGAGGAGAAGGTGTCCTTCAAGTGCTCAAGCACCCGTGAAATAAATAGAAGAGCTAACAAGAAAAAAAATATATATATTAAGGAAAGGGTAGGAAAAAAATGGAAAAAGAAGAATGCAGGAGATTGCACTGGCCTCAGAGATAACCTAGGGATAATTTTATCACCAAAAGTCCATTTTCAGTCACAGATGGAACTTTTTAATCTCTTTCCCAACAGAAAACCATGAAGTCAAAATAACCTAACCCACCAAAGGACAAAGTAATTGCAAGTCCTTTCTCTCCTGGCTGGTCACCAAATCAAACTCTGCTAGATACAGGGGGGGAAAGTACACTACAATAGGTCTCCCACAGGGAAAACAGGGAACGAGGGTGAAGGATAGGAGGGGAAATTGGAAGAGAAACTTGGCCTGACTTCAGGATGAACTTGTGCACAGAGCCCTTAATGACTAACCAGCCATGGCTGCCCAGGGAAGTTGGTAGAAAAACGTCCCAGTTTTGTCATCACCCAAGGCTCCACCCCTGATAAACAACAAGTTGGAAAACCTGTGAGCACTGTCACATGATAAAAATCAAGGAAGGCAATGGAGCCTTGAAGAGAAACTGTAATAGTTGACTTTCACATGCCGTTGCTTGGGAGGCTTGTACTGGGAAGACGTCCCTCATGTCCAGCTGGCCAGGAAGCTCAGAAGGAGTTTGCACGAGGATTTCATGGGTTCAGGATATCTGCTGGTCATTTTGAAACAGAGCTGCTTACAGCTGCCTGATGTAGGAGGAAAGCCTGAAAAAAAGCCAGAGCAGAGGAAAAAAAAAAAATGCAAAACCCATGCTAGTGCATGGGAAGGCACCAGTGACACAGAGCTGGAAAGGATCAATGCCTTGTCCACCAGCCTTAATATAAAGCATTTAAGCCATTTGGAGCCTGCTTTCCCACAGAGCTCTCTGCTCGGACAGCCTTTAAGTGCTGCAACAATATTATCCACACTGAGAAATGCCTGGGGTTGAGGTCTCCCGCCAGCCCAGGTCCCCACCTTTGCAGATGAGTGGCTGTGATTTCCTTCGGGGATGGCAGGATAGAGACAAAGAACAAAAGTAAAGGCTGAGGGAATTAAAACAAACAAAAAAAAGCATCTGACCTGATGCTGGCTGCCAGAGGGAGACTCGGAGCAGTACTTCCCTTCCTAGTTAAGGGAAACCCCACGGAGTAAGGGCTGAACTCTCCTTTCGCTCTCTGTCACCTGCTTTTCACTAAGTTCCCAGTCTGGTGCCTTCAGAGCCTCTGGGCAGCAGCCAAAGCGTTTTTAGATGCCCGAGTGTCAGTGTACGTGGTTCAAGCTCCCTGAGAAACTGTACCCTGTGAGAAAATCCTACAGGATGCAATAGCAATGCAGCTAACAGAGTTACCCTGAAACCTGCAGGATTTAATAGCTCAAGATGCTCTTTCTAATAGTGTTTTTAACAATCCAATATGGGGGGGTTTATGGCAGGGAGAATTATTCTTGCTCTTTCATAGAACGTGATCCACAAAAACCTTAAGAAAGCCATTTTCTATTAACCTCTGTATTGCTTTCGGGGGGGGGCAAAAAAAGCCAGGAAATGTAACTCAAATTATGTTTCCCCAAAGTTATTGTTTCTCTTCAATTCTTAGTTTAAGTCTTGCAAGGATTTGCGAGTTGGACTCTCCACTCCTGGTATCTGTGGTTGTTCAGTTTGGAATAAAATTCAGGTATGTCACAGCCAAGGAGTGGGAGCTCACAGGTCTTGCCGGGACCCAGCTTTGGGCTGAATTCAAATGTACAGGTTCCAGTCCAGGGTTTACCAGAAAAACTAACAAAGGGGGTTTTCACAGCCATTGCTGTGTTGTCCAAGTAGTGACAGATCCTGACTGGGTGTTTTATAAAAAAAGTCATAAGCAGTTGGCATCCATGTAAAAATTGGGAGTCAAACCATCTCCTATGGGAACAGGCTGCTGCAAGCCCTGGTGCTCCTTTCCCTTCACCTTTGGGGATGACTATGCCAAAGCCATCAGTGACTATGTTGCCTCCACGCCAATTTGTTGCTGGTATCATAGAAATTAAAGATTTGCTTTTTTCAACCCAGAGGAGGTACACTCAACCACTGTAGAGTTTCCATGATGGGCATTGCTCAGTCTGCATGTGCGTGGATGTGTGTGTTCACTCCTCCCCCAGGACATAAGTTTTCACTCCATCTACACATCCAAAATGTTGAAGTTTGATTTCTTGTGAACTCTTGAGCCATTCAGAGCTATGGGATCTGCCTGGGAGAGCTGGGATGAAGTGCTTGGAGGAGGAGAAGGAAAAAGGGGGTCCTCTGATCCAAAAGAGGAGTCCTACAGAGATGGGGCTGCCTCATCCAGGTTCTGCAGCATCACAGGTCCCCTCATGGGGAGTGGAATGGTGGCATACGTGGTAGGGGACACTTGGCTATTAGGTTTGACATCTCTTGCTTGAAGCTGCTCAGTGGGATTAAAGCTGAGCACACACACACCAGTCACTCACACTCACCTTCCAAGGGATGCTTCTTTGCAGCCTCCTCACTTAAGAACATAAAATAGATGTCGCAGTGAGGTCCTGGGGACTTGGCACACTCCCACCAGCACCATGACCAGCCTGCAGCACCAAGCAGAGGTGCTGCTGTGCCAGCACCCTGCCCGCAGCTGGTGTGAGCAGGGTGGAGACACCACAGAAGCTGGTTTTGGTGCAGTCAAGGCATCCTTGCTGCCCTTGGCCACTTCTGCTTTCAGAGAACATGATTTTCCCTGAAAATGGTGCAAAGCACCAGTGAGACGCAGGGGCTGCAGGGTGCCCATCGCTGCCAGGATGTACCCTACACGCAGCTGGCAGAAGAAGTTGTCTTCTCCAAACTCTGCTTTTGAGCTTAGGACCATGACATCATCTCCCACAGCAGACTGAAACACCAGGGCAGCGCAGCATTGGATTCATAAACTGTTTCGCCTGGGCATCAGCCCAGTCTGAGTCAGTCTTCGGGCAAGTGGCAGCAGCTCCGACGTTGCACCATCAGGGTTGGGTCTAAAATTGAAATCAGAAAGAAAAAAAAATATATAAGATATTTTCATCCCCAGGCATGTCCCAGAGCCTGCTAGAGGATGCAGCTCTCTTTTCCACTTAATCCCAAAGTCCAGGAGGTTGGGAATGCAGCTCTGGATTGAACACACTGGGCATGCAGCAACATCAACTGCCTCCCACAGCAGACAGGGAGCTCCCCATGATGCTGTGTCCTTCCCTCATTTTTAGGGGGGGGAAAGAAATTAAGCAAAGGAAGCATCCAAAAGGCCATGCTAAGTCCCAGGTAACCAGTACATAGGGCTGCAACTGCCATGCTGTAAATCCTCACCCACATCCCTCAGCTTTCATGTCACTTGCTGCCTCCTTCACAGGCTCAGCCGTGCTCTCTGGAGCAGTATATTTGGGTAATTTATCCTCCCCTGGTAAGCTCAGCTCACGGGCAGCATCTGGCTCTCTGCAAAGGTCACTCTGCTTTCTTAGCATCAGTCCTCCAGCCAGGTTTGGCAGCAGGACACCAAGACCCATCAAAAACCCAGCTTTGCAGCAGTTTCTCCTCCCTCCCCTTAGATAGCGTAAGGTTACTTGGAAAACAAGTTATCCTGAAACACAGCTTGAGAGATTTCCTTAAAAATAAATATTCAGGCTTCAGGGCCATTTTCCAACTACAACCATACAAAGTTGACTTCATGCAGGTTTGCGAGCTGTCTTGATATGCCCCAGTTTGCCTTTGCCAACCAACACATTACTCCAGCAGCCAGACCTGGACCAAAGCCAGGAGCTGGAGCAGCGCCTGCAGGATGCTCCACTGCCCTCGACAGAGCTCACAGACCTGCTGCTCGCAAGCAGATTTGCTCCTTTACTGTCTTACTTTGTCCCAGGTCCCATTTTTCTGTGGATTTTGCAATATCAGATAGTCCCTTCCAGAAGCCACAGTACTGCCTCCCAGCCCCGGGAAACAGGGACTTCCACAACCAATACATTTTTATGGATATTTAAGATTTGATTTAAGCTCCTGCTGTCACAGCAAATAGAAAAAATATTTAACATGCCAAGGAAGGCTGACATGAAATGCAGAGAAGTTTTCATCACCTATACCAAAAAACCATGCTAACAGGAACATAACTACAGACCTGAAGCAGACAGCCGGAGGTGTGCGAGCAAGCAGAGCCACCGGATAAGTGTCAGATGAACAGATCCCATCAGCATCAGCACTTTTTACTTAAGTATTTCAGGCTTCCCAAACTGGCAAGGACACTTCTTTTTAAACACAGCTCAACTTAAACTCACATTTTCTTACGGTGGAAAGTGCTCAGCAAGACCATGAGCAGGTCTGCCGCAGGACGGATGGACCCACCATGGGTGCACCTGTGGTGATGGTCCAATGTTGAAGTATTTCCAGAGTCAGGCAACAAGTCATCATCTCTCCCATGTCTCCGAAGCCTGTGTACGTCTCACACAGCCATAAATCAATTTCCAGGCTTTTTCAGAATTGGATTCATAACACCAAAGCCTTGGGTCACATGTATTCAAGTGCTCCATGGGAATTCAAAGGTCGCTGAAGTGCTTTTTGAAAAATATTACTTAAGCTCCTCAGGAAGGCAGGTACTTCAGTGGGGGCTCTATCAGGTTTATAATCACGTACAGAAGCATTATCCCATGGTTTAAGTGTAGCAAAAATGCAAAACATGATATCCAGCAAGGGAAAACAGAGTTTGTTGAGTTGCTGATGTGGTTCTAAGGTAATTCAGGGAAAGGGAGCATTGCAGCTCAGCAGGGGGAGGGAAGTTCCCTCTCTGGGTGTCCAGCAGCTTCTCCCATCCAGATGCACTGCATCCAGCTGGAATGAGACCTCTCTTCCAGCACTAACAGCCACACTCAGCACTTCCCAGGGCAATCATCCAGGCAAACCACGCAGAAGAAGCCTAAGATTATGTTTGCCTAATTTGCTCAGGGCAGAGGTTTCCAGTGTCTCCAGTAACCCCAGTTGGAGACAGCCCTGTTGCACTGGGAGCGGAGCAGCATCAGGTGCAGAGCACTGACTGACTCCCCACTGCCTGTAGGACACACATTGTCCCCGTCCCCACAGTTACACTGCATCCTGAGATGCTTTTCAGAGGCGCTCCCACCTTCACTGTCTGGCCAGCTCTTATGGGAGGAGTTTTCACTCAAACCCAGCAAACACATAACAGAGCAGCTTTGTATAAAAATAAATAAATAAAAAACCCCTCAGAAGACCATTATAAAAACCTTACACCCACTGGATAACCCTGGCTACAGTTGTGCCAGCTCAGGACTCTGCACTCTAGTGACTTTGGGAATCACTGATTTGCTTGCAAATTCTCAAAACCAGAACAAATCTTTGATTTTTCTTTAAATAGATAAATAAAAAGGTTGTGCCTCTTGGCTTTGGCAAACGAAGAGCATCTTACTGCACTCAACTGTTCCTCTAAATTTTGTTTAGATCATATCAAAGTCTGTACGCTCCAAAGCGCCCGTGTTTAGGGGGACAGAAAGACTCTCACGTCACCAAGGAGGAGCAGAAAAGCCTGCGATAGGCACTGGCACAATCAGCTGCAGGAGCAGCACAGAGGAGATATAAAAGCACCCTGAGAGACAGAGCATCAGCTGGGCACACAATGAAGTCCTGGCATGAACCAAGACCCCCTCAAAACCACCAACAGGAAACGTGGGGTAGCAAGACAGGTGAAGTGATGAGACCTTCCCACCCTATCTTCTCCCATCCCGTGCTTGACAGCCAGCTCTGAGGAACTTAAGATGGGATGTTTATTTTTAAATGACATCCTTCTCAGGGCATGAAGATTTAAAGAAAATACTTGAATCACCTCCAGACACGTCTTTCCTTAAGATTAACTGCTATGCCCTTTTAGCATCCCAACTTTGCATAGAGAAACAGGGGTCCACCACATATCAAAAAATGGAGCATATATACATAACTTTATATATATGTAAACTTTATATATATATAATGTATAAAACCCCCACGAAATACGGAAGACAACACAGGGCACAGTATTGTGGAGAAGGGGGCACAGCAGAAACCCAACACAACAAACACACCTGAATTCCAGAGCACAGGACACAGTGGATCAATGAACTTCCTCCTCCAAGGCTCCCACCAAGGCAATGCTCATACTTCTCAGAGGCCATCAGATGACAGACAGCAGCATGCTAATGAATATACTGGAACAAGACAGAAGTGGCATTCCAGGGTCCACTGGCACTTCTTCTGCCAGAGGCAGAAAGCACCTCTGAAAAGCATTCTGCAAAAGGCAACGCTCCCATGGGCACCCCACCAAACTTGGGATGCTCCTCTTGGAAGCTCAGTCCTTACAAAAAGAGTCAGCTCCCTTCCTTCTCCTTCTTACCCACATGTCCTATCTGCCTAGAGCATCACCAATCACAGACACTCATTGTCCTCTAAACACCACAAAATCTCCCAGCCCCTGCATTTACCAAAGATGCTTTGCCCCTGACCTGATCTCAGCTGACATAAATGAGCACAGAAGTCAATAGAGCCACATGGTCTTAAAGGAGTTGATCAGCCAGCCTAATTACTTGTGGCTCGTACCACCCCTTGCAATTAGCTATCTCACCTGTGAGAGCTGCAGCAGCTTTAGAAAGGAGAAACATAGGGTGAAGAAGATGGAATTTCAAAATAATTATTAGCAATGCTTGGCATTTCTTTGGTTTCTCCAGACCAGCCAAGGCAGGCATGTATCTAGCAGACTAGATGCCCTGCCAGGAAATTTAATCATGTAAGAGAATGATTATAATGACTTGCAATCAGAAAACCTTCCATCAGAGCATCTTGCAGCACTATACGAGCAGCAATGAGTGAAAGCCCCTCTGCAAGGCACACCAGGACACCATAGGCTAAACACCAACCATGCCTTGGCTTTAGGGTGTCCATCTATCTAGGCGGGAGAAGGTCTGAGATGAGTACAGGCAGTCCTGGCTCCCTGTCTGCCCCTGGCCACATGGATTTGGCACCAATGGCTCAGGCCAGGGAGGCAATTCGTGATAAAAGCCCAGAACCTGGCAGCAGAGCTCATCATGTCCATGTGCTGCATGAAAAGCAACATTTTTTTCCCCAAAAGCCCTACAAATCAAAATTAGTAGACAAAAATATATTGACTCATAGAATCGTTTAGGTTGGAAAAGACCTTTAAGATCATCGAATCCAACCTAGCACTGCCAAGTCCACCACTAAACTATGTCCCTAAGCACCACCTCTGCACGTCTTTTAAATACCTCCAGGGATGGGGACTCAACCACTTCCCTGGGCAGCCTGTTCCAATGCTTGACAACCCTTTCGGTGAAGAAATTTTTCCTAATATCCTAATAAAACCTCCCCTGGTGCAACTTGAGGCCATTTTCTCTTGTCCTATCACTTGTTACTTGGGAGAAGAGACCGACCCCCACCTCGCTACAACCTCCTTTCAGGTAGTTGTAGAGAGCGATGAGGTCTCCCCTCAGCCTCCTTTTCTCCAGGCTAAACAACCCCAGTTCCCTCAGCCGCTCCTCAGAAGACTTGTTCTCCAGACCCTTCACCAGCCTTATTGCTCTTCTCTGGACACGCTCCAGCACCTCGATGTCCTTCTTGTAGTGAGGGGCCCAAAACTGAACACAGTATTCAAGGTGCAGCCTCACCAGTGCCGAGTACAGGGGCACGATCACTTCCCTACTCCTGCTGGCCACACTATTTCTGAAGGCCAGGATGCTATTGGCCTTCTTGGCCACCTGGGCAACATGTGAAGCCGCTATTGATCTTCCAGCCAACTTTTGCGTTAAAAGAACATTCTTTTCCACTTACTTCACTTATAAAAGAAGATGAGGTATCAGAGAAATCATAGCTCAATTTTACCTCCTAGGGACCAGCCAAACACCGCGTTAGAGGTGGGCAAGGCCAGCCAGATAGGAAGAGGACCCACCCAAATTTCAGACCAGATTGTAAAATTAATCTTTTTCCATAGTTTTGGCAGTGGAGTTGTCTCTGTCACCTGCCCAGCTAAGCACATGTCTGAGGGGTCTGTTACAAGACTTTCTGTTTTCATTTCTCATATGCATTTTAGTAGAGTATTTTGGACTTCGTGGTAGAGAAGCACTCCATAGATAATCCCACCAGAGTAAGAGGACTTTGGGTTATTAAATATCTATCTAGAGTGGAAAATTAGATTGGCATCTCTGCACAGAAGTGAATTTCCACCAGCTCATGGCACTATTCATTAGGCTGTCATCTCAGCATTTCATAGGGAGATAGCCCTACATTATCCCCATTTTTCAAAGGACATAAGCAGCATTGGCAGCAGTGAGAGGTATCTAGGATGAAACAGCACGGCCAGGGTCAGGGTGGGGATTAAACACCTGACTGCTGCTGCCCACCCTACCTGCTCAGCTGCACCAAATGAATGAATTATATCCCAAAAGGTAAAACAATCATTCCAAAATGGAAATAGCTGTGCCAGAATATAAACCTGCTTGAAAGCCTCACTGTGACCTCCTCCAGGAGAATCCCCTAACCCATTGCAAGATCCAACTGGAGACATTGTACACATGTGCAAGTGTTGGGATGTTATCTTGTCATTGTCCCCCTCTCAAAGAGGACCACTCTGAAATGTCAGTGGATCTGCCCCTTGCAGCAAGGAACCACCCAAGGCTGTTCCCAGGTGGGATCCTGCCTTGCCAGTTAAGGTGAACAGAGTTTCTTCTGCTGTTTCCCACTCATTTTCCCATGCAGAGCTTCTTGCACAGATCTCCCAGAGGCTTCAACCCCTGAGTCTTTCTCCTGCTGCAACACTTTGAACTTCAGCAGAACCACAGCGGTCTGACCAGTCCTACCATGATGCATCTCAAGCCTTCCCAGCTGGTGGCTTCACCAGCAGTCTTCCAGGGTTGCCCAGTTTCCAGACCCAGCAAACAGCCCCATCCTCTGCAGTGCTATCCTCCCTGTCCTGCTCAGCAGTCACAGCTTGGCGTTACAGGTAGCAGAGGCACTACAGTGCCTAATGCTTCTGATTTTGAAGGGAAAATTGCAATTGCATAGCCCTCATTGCATGGCCCATTACAGGCTGGTGGTGTGTGAGAGAAGCCCGGGAGTGACCGGGTGCAGCCATATACCAAGACATCTCTCTGAACACTGTCCTATTTGCTCTGTTTAAGGTGTGTGAGAAGCAGGCTGTGTCCATCTCAATTAGCAGGTTGAGTTTGCCTCATTTGACAGGGCTGTCCTGCTTTCAGCAAGGCATCAAGGGGCATTTGCTCCTCACTTTCTGCAGGAATAGGATGCAGCCAACAATTCCTTGCTTTCAAATTACTGTGCTCCAACTCTGCAAATATTTTTGGCTATTTCCCATCTTCCCACAGTGCTGCAATTGCTGCCCAAGTGACCTTATTTCTTGGTTCAGCAAGCCCTACTCAGATGGCCACAACATGTTATTTATCATTATTTATCTCTCCGTTTGATCAGAAGTGGAGGAGGGCAGCAAAGGCAGGCAAGAAAGTGTGTTTCAACTGACTGTGGTTAATTTTGGCTTAGAAATTATAAGAGTCTCAGAAATACAAGGTGCTGAGCCAGCCTTCTAGGACACTGGGGACCATGGGAGTCAACCCAAAGATGAATTTTGACCCATTCATGAAAGGGGTTATATCACATCACTGCCTGTCACAGGACTGAAGGGGTCTCCTTCATCCTGAGTCTTACATCTCCACGCAGTTCTTCAGCATAAAAAAACCAGCCTTAAAATTGATTTTAAGTGCTCATTTGTGAACTGTTTAACCCCAACACTTACAATACTAGTGGGAGAACTAAAGTGAGCAAAATCAAGCTCTAGCTTAAAAAACATCACAAATCAGTGGGCTTGCTTCCAAGCTCCTGCGCCCTGCACCAGCTCCAGGCTCAATGAAATTATGTTATGCATTTATAGCCACTCCTTAATGAAGTGCTTACCTATTATAGGGCAATAAAAACCCATCCTGACTCAGATCTTCAGCTGGTGCAAGCCCACATTGAGTACAGCTAATTTCCCTTCCCAAGGATCTTGTTTTTCCCTGCAATAAAAACGCCGAGGCTCTTTCTAGTTCTTCCACAGGGATGTAAAATGGGGAGAGACACGGGTTTTCCCACTCACCTTCATTAATATGGTAGCCCAGGTCTTCCTCTAAAGTCCAACAGAAGCAAATCTATTTTTAACCAAATCACTCCAATAGAAATGTTCAAAGCCTGCCATAAAAATTATTAAAGAGCATTATCTCTGGTGTGCCTAGATTAAAGACATTTTATATACCTCCAGTGGCACTGGGGGATCTGTGCAGGCACCCAGCCAGCTCCTCAGACCCAGAAGTCTGGGTGATGGGTTGGGTTGCCACACCACGATGGCTGTTAGGGTCAAAGGGACGGCAAATTGGGGAGGTGAGGCAATGCAACCGCCTCACTTCACGCTGTTGTTACAGCAGCATGGGATCGCAAAGGGAAATCCTCGCTCCCAGTGCTGTGCAGGGATAAACCAGGGCTGATTTCATAGAATCATAGAATCATTCATAGCATCATTAAGGTTGGAAGAGACCTATAAGATCATCGAGTCCAACCATCAACCCAACAACACCATGCCCACTAAACCATGTCCCTAAGCGCCGCATCTACACGTCTTTTAAATACTTCCAGGGATGGGGACTCAACCACTTCCCTGGGCAGCCTGTTCCAATGTTTAACCACTCTTTCAGGAAAGAAATTTTTCTTCACATCCAATCTAAACCTCCCCTGGCACAATTTGAGGCCATTTCCTCTTGTCCTATCGCTAGTTACTTGGGAGAAGAGACCGACACCCACCTCGCTACAACCTCCTTTCAGGTAGTTGTAGAGAGCGATGAGGTCTCCCCTCAGCCTCCTTTTCTCCAGGCTAAACAACCCCAGCTCCCTCAGCTGCTCCTCATAAGACTTGTTCTCCAGACCCCTCACCAGCCTCGTTGCCCTTCTCTGGACACACTCTAACACCTCGACGTCCTTCTTGTAGTGAGGGGCCCAAAACTGAACACAGTATTCGAGGTGCAGCCTCACCAGTGCCAAGTACAGGGGCACAATCACTTCCCTACTCCTGCTGGCCACACTATTTCTGATACAGGCCAGGATGCCGTTGGCCTTCTTGGCCGCCTGGGCACACTGCCGGCTCATGTTCAGCCGGCTGTCGACCAACACCCCCAGGTCCTTTTCCGCCAGGCAGCTTTCCAGCCACTCTTCCCCAAGCCTGTAGCGCTGCATGGGGTTGTTGTGGCCGAAGTGCAGGACCCGGCACTTGGCCTTGTTGAATCTCATACAGTTAGCTGGTCGTCTCCAAGGTCCCATCTTTCCTGGGGGACCCCACCCATGAGTGATGCCCCATGCTCCTTGGAAAGCGTGCTTGAAGCCAAAAAAGAGATTTCAGAGGAGGACTCCCCCTTACCAGGGGAGGGAGGAGGGAGGTGGTCTTGGGGTGGGGAAGCCACATCTCCAGCATCAGGCTGGACCGGGGCTGGCAAGTAGGTCAGGGTGCAGCATCCTGGTATTGGGGCGGCTGGTACCCACATGCCCACCCAGGGCTAAACATCTCTTCTCAGCCACATGTCCATGGCATGCGTTAACTCCAGGAGTTTTCCTAAACGCTGTGCCCCCAGCGTTTCTCTTTCCTCCTGCAGTGCCTGGAAACGCCGCCCCCACTCCATACACACACACATAGCTCATCAGAAGTGAGAAAAGCCCCAGATTAACCTATCTGACACAACAGAGCCTGTCACTGCCTGCCCTGCCTTCCCCACCACGCGAGTGAGTGCCCGTCATCCCATTCACTGCCTAGAAGGAGGAATACATCCAGAATGTGTCAAACCCAGGCGGCTGCCTGGGTTGGAAAAAAGCAGTTATTACTGCAAACATACATTATTTATCAAATGAAGTCTCTGCAGCAGGACTACAGTTCATTTCTCTGCTCCAGTTTGCTCGCGCTCTCTTTGGCTGTCTTTTTGATGGGAGATGATAGAAAACATCTGCAGGGTCCTTGCGGTCGCCACCACAAGGCTGTCCCCTCCCAAGGAGACCTGCAGGTCCTCAAATTGGACCTGGGACAAGCTTTGCCCAAGCAAAACCACCCTCTAGCAACAGTCAGCTCCACCGTGGCAGCTTTGCTACAGCCCCAAATCTATTGCACAAGTATCTGCTGCTGCTCTGAATATTCAGGGGAAATTACAATGGGAAGGCAAGTAGAAAGTATCAATTTTTGGAGGGTTCAAACAGCACGATCCCTGCTGCTACCTGCCAGGTTGCATATGAGTGTAAATCAGCTGTAACACATGGTTTAGTTTGAGCAATATATTAAAAAGCAAGAAAAATCTGAATTTTTCCAGTACAAGGGTTATAAAGCAGGTGGGGAAAAGCCACAGCGTGTACGACCTCATGATCACATCAGCTCTGCTTCACCTCTGTGGTGTAAAAATACACGTGCGGGAGGAAAATGAACAGAAAAACACACCAGATGAGCGTTTCTTTTCCATTCCCCCAACTTCAAGTTAGGGTATAAATGACTAGGCAAACTGAAAAGCAAGTTTTAAAAAATGTGCTCATTTGACTTCAGCAGGTGGTTTTGCTTTCAAGGCTTCAAGACCAAAGTAAACCGAGTTCCTGGGTGCCCCTGCTCAGGTTTCCCAGGGGAAAATGCCACAATCCCCTAATTATGGTAAAAGAAAGCTGTGATAATAGCAGGGATTTTCCTCTCCCAGTCCACAGCACTGTTATCCATTTCACGGTCGTGCTGGCAGCATGCAGTGATTATATGGGGCAATGGAGGTTGCGGCACATCCGATTTCTTCAACGTGACTTTGCACTTCGTTGCACGCTCCTTCATCTTCATCAAGCCGTACGCTCCATCCGCGCTGGGGGTAATGAGTGGAGGTGTTTTGGCGACAGAGCATCCCAAGCTGGGTTGTTTGCATCCGCCTCGGCTGAGCCCTGAGGACATCCGGGTTGACTCGTAGACTCTAATGCAACATGACAGCCAAGCATCAGCTACACAAGCACGAGGACTTGCTGCCGGCACCCGAGCTGTGCGCTGGGAGCAAATGGTGTGCTCGGGTGCTCGAGAGTGATCCGAGAGTTATCCGAGAGTGATCCAAATTCCACTGGTTACAGACTGTGGGTTCGCAGTGTAATTTAGGTGGGATGAATTAGCCATGGAAGCTCTCACGCTTGGTCTTCTCCATGCTGGAGGATGAGTGGGTACCCCACCACTCGATACTGCCTTACCCTGACGTCTGCAAGCCTCTGCCCATGCATGGATGGACGGAAAAGAGGGAAAATGGGAAAGGATGGCAAAGCTGTGGCTGTTGGAGAGGGAGAGGGAGGTTTGACACTACTGGGTGGCAACACCTCTGCAGCACTGTACGTGCGGTGTCCACATCATGCCCGCATTCGGCTGGGTTCTACATTACCCTCCAAAATTAATTACCGGTGCCCCTGCTGAAGACAAAAATGAAATCATATTTATTTTTGCACTTACATTCCAGTTGCCATGTAATTAAGCGCTCCCACGTAATTAAAGAGGATTTAGAGGGTGTTCACGCCCTGCAATGCTCCGTAATTACAGTTAATTCCTCCTTTACGGCTTCCGAGCATCTCTGGCAGAGCTCTGGGAGCCAGCGGGGCAGGCAGAGCAGACGTCGTGGGGCTCAGAAACGGGGTGCACAGCTTTAGCACTCAAGGGTAGCACCTCAGAAAGGCCTGGCTCCATCCCAAAATCTTTCTTTAGAAATTGAATCTCTCCCCAGGCATGGGGCAGAAGCGATGCCTCCAGGAGCATCGTTATGGGCAAACAGTGACTCAGTGGTCAAAAACTGGCTGGACGGCCGGGCCCAGAGAGTTGTGGTAAATGGAGTTCAATCCAGTTGGCGGCCGGTCACGAGCGGTGTTCCCCAGGGCTCAGTATTGGGGCCAGTTCTGTTTAATATCTTTATCAATGATCTGGATGAGGGGATCGAGTGCACCCTCAGTAAGTTTGCAGACGACACCAAGTTGGGCGGCAGTGTTGATCTGCTCGAGGGTAGGAAGGCTCTGCAGAGGGACCTGGACAGGCTGGATCGATGGGCCAAGGCCAACTGTATGAGATTCAACAAGGCCAAGTGCCGGGTCCTACACTTCGGCCACAACAACCCCATGCAGCGCTACAGGCTTGGGGAAGAGTGGCTGGAAAGCTGCCTGGCGGAAAAGGACCTGGGGGTGTTGGTCGACAGCCGGCTGAACATGAGCCGGCAGTGTGCCCAGGCGGCCAAGAAGGCCAACGGCATCCTGGCCTGTATCAGAAATAGTGTGGCCAGCAGGAGCAGGGAAGTGATCGTGCCCCTGTACTCGGCACTGGTGCGGCCGCACCTCGAATACTGTGTTCAGTTTTGGGACCCTCACTACAAGAAGGATGTTGAGATGTTGGAACGTGTCCAGAGAAGGGCAACGAGGCTGGTGAGGGGTCTGGAGAACAAGTCTTATGAGGAGCGGCTGAGGGAGCTGGGGTTGTTTAGCCTGGAGAAAAGGAGGCTGAGGGGAGACCTCATTGCTCTCTACAACTACCTGAAAGGAGGTTGTAGCGAGGTGGGGGTCGGTCTCTTCTCCCAAGTAACTGGCGAAAGGACGAGAGGAAATGGCCTCAAGTTGCTCCAGGGGAGGTTTAGATTGGATGTAAGGAAAAATTTCTTTCCTGAAAGAGTGGTTAAACATTGGAACAGGCTGCCCAGGGAAGTGGTTGAGTCACCATCCCTGGAAGTATTTAAAAGACGTGTAGATGAGGCGCTTAGGGACATGGTTTAGTGGGCATGGTGGTGTTGGGTTGACGGTTGGACTCGATGATCTTGGAGGTCTCTTCCAACCTTAATGATTCTATGATTCTATGATTCTAGGGGAGAGCAGCAGAAGCCATCCCAGCCTCTGCCCTCCTTTCACCAGCTCTCCTTGGTGAAACTGCTTTAACGCCCAGAGATGCTGCATAAGGATAAAATAAACCCTTCTGCAATGTACAGACCCACTGAGGGGGGGGGCTTATTTCATAACTGAGTGTGAATAATTATATGGTGTGAAGTGCTGGACGTGATGCCCTTTCATGGGCAGGGAGTCCCAAGGGATGGGGTTGTCCAAGCAGCAGGGCAGCCGAGGCCATCTCCAACAGACATCAAGTATTAGTGCTCAGAGGGACAGGCTACCAAATACTCACCTGCCACAACTCGAATCACACATCCAGCCTCATAAGTAGGTATGGAATAGCTCAGTCTTAGCAGCCAGTGACTCCCATTAGGAGCTGGGAGTTCAGGCACCACGGGACCAGGGTGTCATGTACGGACCCAGAAGGGAGCAGGTCACCCTCCTGCAGGACATTGGACACCATGGGTCTTTATATTCGTGTTAAAGGACGGAGGAAAGCGTCTAACCATGAGCCATGATGTGCTGCACCGTGGGCTCGCAGCCTGCGCCTGTATCTCAGCATCGCCCATGGAGCACTGGGGCCAGTCACAGCAAAGAGGTACGGGCAGCAGCCAGGCCACCTTCCCAAGCCCACTTCTAAAAGCTTTCATTACAAAGTTAGGCATCCACCTTGGCTTTCATTGCAAAATTAGGTGCCCACCTTTGCAAGTCAGTCACATGAATGAATTTAGCACCAAGCAAGTGTTTTTTGCGATTCAGGAACAGTGGCTTGGACGAGGGAGCTGGTAACGTACCTGCTGCTGCCTGTAAATATATATAAATGAAGACAATCAATGCAATAATTTGCTCAGTAAAATGCTGGAATGGGCTCAGATTAGAGCCAGCACCCTTGCAAAAATGAGACTCACCCCGGTGACTCCCTGGGCTTCACAGGGGAGCAGGCGGGAGGCAGCAGTCAAATGAGACGATGTGAAGTCAGACCCACCAGATCCAGACTTTACCTGTTAATGGGAAAATGAAAGGAGATTCCCCCCGAAACCTTTGTGCTAAGCCACTGCCTGCTTTCCTGTGGGAGCTTTTAGAGGCTATTGATATATGCTGTGGCAATTCAATAGAAGAATATGTAATGAAAGAAAGATATAACATAGGCTGCAATCACAGAGGCGTGCATGAATTATTAAGCCGGCAGAATTTACAGTCAGTTGGGGGAACTATAGATTTCTTCCTCCACATATAGTTAGGGAACACTGGTAAAAGCATCAAAGTATTTCATGCTTAAAGATGTAATTAGTCAGTGGGGTGAAAATTGTTCCCTCTCTGAAGGCTGTTTGGTGGCAGTGTGAAATTACTTGGTCAGGTTTCTTCAGCATGGTGCAGTTATTGGTGCTGGTCATCAGCTCTGGTCCCATGGGTCCATAGGGTCTGGCTTTCAATTAAACGATCTCGGGCTGAGGTCCAACATTACAGGGGACATGATGCTTCGCTCCTCTAAGCTTTCCACCTCCTTTAATTCCCCCAAAAGCCCACAGCAGGCTGGATTTAGAGGGGACACAAGGATTGCAGGTAGGCAGAGGGTGCAGAAGGAGTTGATCAGGGAGAGGACTACATTTGTTTGCACATGGCAAGGACCTTCACTCTGCCATGAAGCCCAGGGAACTAATGAAATGAAAACCTTTTTAAGCAGATAAATTGCATATCATTAGGTTAGTAATAACTGGGAGCCAGTGCTCTTCCCCCCCTGGAAAATTGCAGGAGGGAATCAGGTCTGCAGGACATGCTGCATCTCTACATCCACTCAGGAGGGTCCTACTGGTGCAAATTAGCCTCGCAATGCCAAATTTGCAGCAGTTTCAAGCTGCCAAGGAGCTGACCCAATTATTTTTACTAATTCTCAGCCACTGATGCAACGCAAGTGCTTTCTGGTGAGATGGGCAAATCACAAGAGTTTCTCGCCAGATCACGAAGCAAAGCAAAAGCAAGGCGTGCCACCTTCCATGCACATGTCCTCACCTGCCATGGCTGGAGGACTGTGGCACCCAACAGCAATTTCAATGTAGAGCCAATAATGATGCTGATGCATGGGAGTGATGAGTTGCTCTAAACCAGAGAGTGCTGCAGCCTCTCTTGGGAGGTCTGAAAAAAAACAGGGTTGAGCTTCAGAGCTTTCAGTCCACCTTGTTTTCCCAGCTGTGTGGTCACCTTGGGATGGAAAGCATATGGCTGGGAAGCCAACCAGGGACACCATGGAGCCGAATTTCCTTCCCTATTAACCTGGTGAGCAGAAGGAAAGCTTGCAGGGACTGCATCTCACTGTAACATGGAGCAGGCACCATCTGCACTGAGTGCTCGGTATCTCCAGCGTGGTTTGGGGAGTCTTGAAAGCCATCCAGGACAGGTTTTTTTGGCTTATAGGAAAAGTCCAACACACTTTTTGACATAAAAGCCCAAATAATACGCTCAGAGGCTTCCTACCTGCTTCATGCACCACCATGTGCTGGGCTTGTTCCCACCATTAGCAGCAGCCAGGAGCAAATTCATCACAGCGGTCCAGCTCCTGCCAGCCGAGCTCTGGCAGGGAACACATCACAGCTCCAATCAGCCAGCCCCAACATGGCTCGGGGACCGCTGGGTGTTAGCTAATATCTGCCTGCTCCTGCCACGCTGAGGAAGAAGGCAGCAAACTCCATTTCTTGATGGTCTGTTGGTCAACATTAAGGATGTGTCCCAGTCCAAACTCCAAATAAATCTGATTTTTCCAGTTTGCCATCTGCACCAAAAAGCAGGACTTGTGGTTTATCTGGTGTTCAGGAAAAGAAAATGCAATAAATGCATATAAATATGTATATCTACACATATATATCTATGTGCTCTGGGTAGCTTAAAATATTTCTCACCCAAAACAAAACGTTCACTTTGTTTTCACATCTTTAGTTACTTTAAAAACATTTTAATACACAATATCTGGCTGGAGAAGGAAATGCTTTAATTTTTCAAGCATCTTTCCAGGCAGCGTTGGGGGTATTTTTTTAACCAAAGCAATTCACCAAAACTGGCACAAAAATATAAACGTTGGACCATCCAAATATTAAATTATCTCCAGCATTTTGCTGGAGATAAAACTGCTGGCATCAACCCCATTGTGCGGATCTGATGTGTGACAGGCACCCCTGTGCCTGTCCCGCAGCAGCCCCTGGGGAACAGTTTGCATTTGCTGCATTGATATTGCTAAGCAATAAAAAAGGGGGTGCAGATTCTGCTGGGGGACATGGCGCTGCATTCTGGGTGATGCTGCCCCCCCCAAAAATGCTGCCACAACATTAATGACTTTCCTGGCACAGCTGCTCCAAGCACCACCGCACGCAGGTTCCCTTCTGCATTCCCAGCACCATTTGCTTGCACAAATACAGCCCATCAGCAAAATGTAAAAATAGCCAAAAATATATAATTAGGGTGGATAAATTGTGGATTTACTAAGAGTTTTCTATTTCTTCCTTCACTGGCCCATAAGACACAAGCCCTGGATGGAGAGAGGCCTTTTGGGAGGGAAA
>NW_008824361.1:124687-172668 GCF_000699105.1 Pygoscelis adeliae | reverse complement strand
AAAGAGAGCGCTTTGCTGTGATATATGTTTGGCAAAAGCCCTCAAATATTTTTCTCAGTTTTATATTGTGTGTTTTTTTATTGAGCACCACACAGAAATTGTAGCAGACTGATTCTTTCACAGCTCCCCAAAGTTGAAATGCTTTGGAGCCAAGAGCTCAGTGCCTGCCAAACTTCATAATTAACTTTAATAACTCTTTAATTTGAACTTTAATTCAAACACCCATGTTTCTGGGGGACCATGGGGGGTTGGGGGGGGGAAGCAAAGCAAACCAAGGGAAACCAACTCTGGTGAAATAAAGCAGCAGCCTCAAGCTTGTGCTGTGCCAGAGGCAACTGGAGATCAACTGTCCTGTCCTGGGTGCAAGCAGATGGAGAAGCATTGCCCCAGCCTGGTGGGAAGCAAAGGAGAAGACATCGCCGTTGGATGCTGGGAAAGCACTGGGCTCAAAGCTGCCTTTGCTGCCCCGGTCGGGAGGTTTTCCAAGGCCACCTCTGGGGATGGAGGGACTGAAGCCACTGGGAACACCACCAGCTTGGAGTTTTATCTGAACTTGGTGACAGTGAAGGAGAAATTAAAAAAAAAGACTAAAAAACACCCCAGATAAATTTGCCCTAATGGAACTCATTTTACATGTGAAACAATGACAGAAGTTAGCTTCTTTTTCCTCATACAGGGAGAAGGAAAAAAATGTATAGTCCTGGGTCTGTTTGCTCAGTCAATGGTTTCTAATGGCTCTGTCACTGCCCATGGGCCGTGTTAGCTGGGCTGGGAAGCACCGGGAGAGCAGGAGGATGAGGAACCCGAAGAGGAACGTTAATGCAACTTCTCTTCCCTGGTCGACAAGCCTCAAGCTGTCAGACTGTGCACGCAGCCCCGAAGCACTGCCAGCCAAATCCCTGCATTAACCCACCCTGGCTGAGCTCACAGTGAGGGGGTCCTTCAGGAAAAGGCAAATCATTGACAGAAGGAGCAGGAGACAAAGCAGAACCAAGTAGGGAAGGGACATGACAGACCCTGGGAATGCATCCACAAATTTGGCAGGGCTTCAGAGCTGTCAGCCCAAGCCTCCAAGGAGAAGTCAGGGATTAATAGGGATTTATGTCTCAAGATGGTCTGCTGTGGGTTGGAGGACAGCAAGAAGCATCCTCCTGCTCTGCAGGACCCTGTGGATTCAGCCTGATTTGAGCCAGGGACAGCCTGAACCGGGGTGACTTTTCATCGTTTCACAGCAAAGAGGTGGCATTAAGCCTGACCCAGCACCCAATCAAGGCAGGAATACTTTTTTTTCTTTTTTGTTCCTTCCAGGATCTTGTTTATAACAATAATAAAAAAGAGGAAGCTCCCCTAGCATCATGCCATGGGAATGCCACCTCCCCTGCAGCATCACCCCCTGCCCAAGGCCACCACGTTGAGCGGGGCTGGAGGGGGATGCCATGACTTGCTGCTCAGAAAAAAGAGCTGGGCAGCATCCCGCTGGCGTCCGCTGTGATGAATATACCGATAAAGAGATTCAGATCAATGAGCCTTGCAGTTTCTACCAGCAAATGAATGGCTTTCAGTCTATGGGTTAGAGAGTTGTTAACTACCCAACCTGCTCACTGTCATTAACGAGCAATCTCTGCCGTGAATCTGCTCACCCCGCTTTATCCACCAACCCATCTCCTGCTCCCTCATCCCTGCATCCACCTGGAGCCTTTCTCCACCCATCCCTCATAAACAGGCTCTGGCATCTCTGTTGAGCCAGGCTGGACCCAAAAAGCGAGGAGGGGGAGGATTTCATTTCCCTATGTCTAAGCTGCTCCTGTAATCCTGCAAGGAGGCTTGCTTTGAAGCTCTGGCACAGCTCAGTGCAGCTGGCTCACAGCCACAATTACTTCCACTCCGAGCACACGCAAAAAAGCCAAGTGAGAGGCCAAGGAGTGGGTAGTTAGCCTCGAACGCCAACAAGTCAATCAAAGGCAGCCGGTGCTAATTAGTCCCTGTGCCTCCCCCCATCACGGCTGCCCCATTATGCAGGGACAAGAAGTCTCTCTGGGAGTCAGCCGGGGCCACCCAGGAGCTGCTGGAGAGCCCACACGCAGAGGAGGATCTGGGGGGGGGTGGGGGGTGCTGGTGGGGGGTTGGGGGGGGGGGGGGGGTGTCAAGGTATGAGAGTGCAGCCCCAAATCGCTACTTATGGAGCATCAATCCCACCGCTCTTGCTCCATCCCGTTGTCATCTCAGGTGCCCTCCTTCTTTCTGTCTTCTGCAAGCATGGCCAGAGCCACCACGGGAGCCAAGGGGAAGGAGGAGGCCATCCCACCACGCAGTTATTTCCATTTTTCTTGCTTTTCCTAAAGCCAGAAAAAAAAAGAGAGAGCCTACCAAAGGAGTCCCAGCTGCCTGCTCACAAGAAGCAGGCATTAAGCAGGGAGCCAAGAAGAAAAGTGCAGCAGAAACATTGCAGTAATATGGAATAATAACCCTGCAAATGCTGCGAGGCGGCTGAATAGTGATATTTTCTGGAGTAGTATGGTATTGTAGGAGAGAAACCAGTAAACAAATATTTTCATTCAGCAACAGGGGAAGGGGAGAGGCACGGCTGTTCCCCTGGGAGACGGAGAGGAGCTCCAGAGCAGGAGAGTCATTAGAAGTAAGGGACAGCAATTGCTCAAGATTATGGCACTGGCAGATACTGGCAAAGTAAGACTCAGCAAGCGGCCCCGAGCATGGCTCAGCTGTGGATCGCAGCTGAGCACTGTGCTGCTATCCTCTCCCACCCCCCAAAAACCAAATCACTGGGGTATCACACCCACCCTGCCAGGTCACCTCCCATGGCTTGGAGAAGATCCCACATGGGTAGGTTGGAAGCATCCACCAAAAGCCATCAGGACATTTTCCCTACCACCCTGCACCTCGTGCTTGCCACAGCCAGCATGCCCTAGCATGGACCGGCTTTGAAACCCCAAGTCCAGACTCTACGGGGTCTGCACTAAATGCAGCTTGGGAGATTTGGCTTTAAGTAGCTTGTTGGAACCACTCAACTCGCCACTCCTTCTCACCTCCATTTCGCACTTATAGGAACTGGTATGAGTATTCAGTTAGGGTCAAACGGGGTTGATATCCCATCTCCTCTTGCCACCAAATGTCCCAGAACAAGGAGCACGTGGTAATGTAGCGGAAAAAAAAAAAAAGCTGGCAGATGTGGCAATTTACACCTCTCCACATAGTGGCCCTTCAGGGCAGGTCCTGTCCAAATGGGTCACCCAGCACTCAGGGGTTTTAAGTCCTTGAGGTTTTAAGTCCTTCTTAACGCACACGGTCCCATGTGCTTATTCATAGTCTTCAGACCTGTATGAATGGCTAAGCCCTCTTAGAGTCTGAATACAGTTATTAATGGTACTAAATACAGATTTATTAAAGTTAATTATGAAGTAAGGCTGGACACTGCAAGAGCCGTGTCCTGGCTTTGAATAATACCTAAAACCCACAACTTCTTGGAGCTTTGGTAAAGTTTCTGGTAATGCAGCAAGGAGGTCTTCAGCTCTTTGCATCTTTTTACCAGCACTGTAAAGAGCTTGTTGACCAGGTTTAATGTGCCTGCTGCATCTTTTGCACTGATGGTGCAGAAGCAACCACAAAGCACATCGCCAGCGTTCATCAATCTAAGTCCTACAAACCCAACACAGGTAGGGAGCCACAAACACGTCAACTTACGTTCCCTCCTAAAATGCTATGAGAAATCCAATCGAGCATTTGCACCTATTAACTGGAAATATTTAAGTAGCTGTCCCAACACCAAAGCAGTGCCAGGGCTCAGCTGAGAGCCTCTAACCACAGCACAATGTGCCCTCCAAGCAGCCACGCTCCAGCAATTCCTCTTGGACTGCAGGCAAACTACCTCCTGCAAAGAAAACTCAAGGCAAATGGTATCTTTGGGTGCAATGACATTGCAGGCACAGCTTCGCCTGCCCATTAGCACTATCCTGTGATGGACCATGCAGTGATTCCTCATGGCAAACCAGTTGGCCTTAAGTATTGGTCAGCACACAATAGTTCCAACAAGAGTAATGGGGGCAGATCCATCCCCAGCGCAACTGGGCTGGCACTGGTGATTTTAGCCTGGAGATAAATGTGGTCCCCGGAGGCTGGATTACCACCTGGGGGCTCACGAATGATACCGGAACAAGTTGTGTTGTTCCAAATCAAGGCAAGGTTAACCCATAATCCAGAGCGTGGGCAGGGGGTGAAGCCACTTTAACGGGAGGGATTTGTCTACTCAGAGCATCAACCTGAACAAGCTGGAGCCTGCATGGTGTAATTTAATGGTGTGTAACATCAAGGCTGCCGTTCCTATAGCTACTGGAGGAAGCTTAGCAACCCTGGGCGCAACTCCTGGGGCACGGGAGACAACTGAAGGAGAGCACAGGGATGCATCACTGTCACCCATGCCTTAACCCTTTGGACCCTACACGCTGTACTGATGTGGCACTGAAAGTAGATCCCATACGGGGTGTTTCTCCTGAAAACATGTGTATTTCATGCTTTGTTAGTACCAGATTAACTGTTTCCTTTAAAAAAAAAAAAAGGCAACAAGAATCTGCCTCTGTCACTGTTCAAGGGCTACAGCAGGGTCTCCCCACCAGTCACGGGCTCCACTCGGGGCTGATTTAGGCTCCACCAAAGCCAGCAGGACTGTGTGTGGGTCAAGTCAGCCCCACATCTCTCTGGATGACTTTGCCAAGAAGGACTTGTCTCTCTACGCTGAGCACAGTTTCAGGGCTAACACTAACAATGCTCTTTTTCTTCTGTGTCCCCAGGTCGTCCCCACACTTGGCTGACCAAGGCTGGCTTAGAAGGCTCTTCCCTCTCCCAGGAAAATGGGGACTGACAGTGAAAACCCTGTCCTGAGGAACGTACTCATCAGCTTCAACTTGCTTCTACTGGGCACCGTCCTCAAGCCTTTTGAGTGCCGGCTGGAGGTGACAACGGAGCCGGCCGAGAGGCTGGCAGTGGATGAGGCACGTGGCCTTGCCAACTGCAGCCCACCCATCAAAGAGCAGCCCATGGTGTTCCACCACATCTACAACATCAACATTCCCCTGGACAGCTGCTGCTCGTCCATGTTCAAGTCTTCGGCCGAGGAGGTGAGTTCAGAAGACGACCGGCTGGTGGAGTACGCGGAGCAGACCTCCGACAGTGAGAGCCAGGTCACCTTCACCCACAGGATAAACTTGCCCAAGCACGCCTGCAAGTGCTCCACCTCCCTCCCATCCCTGCAGGAGCTGCTGAGCAGGATTGAGATGCTGGAGAGGGAGGTCTCCATGCTCCGGGACCAATGCAACTCCAATTGCTGCCAAGAAAATGCAGCCACAGGTAGTAATGCCATCCTGTTAGCTCTTGCTGGGGACTAAGGGCTCGAGTGAAAGGCAGGAGAAATAAATACAAAGCTGGTGATGCCACTCAGAGTGGTGACAGAGGAAAACCTGTGTTCACCCATGGCGTGGCTGTGGCTTTAGGGAAAAGCCCATCTTAGGTCCTCCAAGTCAGGAAAAACCCCAGGACGGGTTTGGTCACTTGAGCCCCCATGCCCTGCTTGCTGCAGAAACCCTGTAACAGCCAGAGCTAAAGCCCCGTTACAGATAAAATTACTGCTGGTAAGGCATGAGCAGGGTGATCTCCCAACCCTGCAGTCCTAGCAACGCTGTTAGAAATCTGCCACTGCGCATGGGACAGGGAGGAGAGATGTAGCTGCTGCTCTCCTAAGCTGTCCCTGGGCTGAAGGCAGCACCACGGGAGCCGGCAATAAACCCCTTCATCTTCTCTGCAGGAGGAGTGAATGTGTACGAAAAGCTGAGTTTTAAAAAAAAGAATAAAAAATAGAGGAAATAGCTTCTGTTGCCATGAAAGATGCAAACAAAACCTGTAACAAAGGCACAAAACCATCAACAGGATACTTCATCTGAATAACAATATGTGCAGTTTGTGAAGCTCTCCAAGAGCCCCCATTAGGGTTACCCCATCAAAGACGGCTCCTCATTTCACCATGGCCATTCCTCAGAGCCAGGGAAGCAGCACGCAATTGAAATGAGATGGATTAAGAAAGGTTTGGGCTAAAGGCTGCATTTCAACAGCACGGGAGCTAGCACACTGATGGTTTTCCTTACGTGTCGGGGAGGTTGGTAAGAGGGGCTGTCCCAAAGGGCATCCATCCCTCGCGCAGCCCAGCCCTGCTCAGGGCTCCGACACACCAGGGCTCCTCCTGGGAAAAAGCCACCAAGCAAGGAGAGCCACACAGGGCATCTTTCCAGGGGAAAACAGCTTTTCAGACCAAGAACAACAACAGGGAGGAAGAAAAATTAAAAGCAACCCTTTTCCCCCAGTGCCCGCTGCCTTTTTTTAAGTTTCGCAGCTATTAGTGTGATTTTTCTGGTGGTACCCCAACTTCTCTATGTTGAGGACATGTTAAAGTGAAATGGGAGAGACCCACACTCAGGTCAACAGAGTTGGACCAAGGGAGTGTGGGTTGGGGAGGAAGAAACCAGGATGGCACACTCAGCAGGGTGGCTCGGGCTGACATGTCCCAAGCAGCCAGTGGAAGTCACTGCATTTCCAGCTGCAGGCTCAGCCCGCATCCCCTCCCGATGCGACAGTCATCAGCTGCGTTAAAAAAAGATGAAACGGAAAACACCCACACATGCCACCAGTGTGTGTAAAGCAAGAGTTAAAATCATGTAGGAAACACAATGGGAAAAACCTGTTTTAAAGGAATTAATTTGAAACTCTGATGGGCCTATTTGGGTTACTTGCAACATACGCAGACAGTCCCATTAAAGATTCATTGCTTGGTGGAGTCTCCACTCTGATCACAGATGCGCTGAGCTAAACCTCAAGTAATTTCATTTATTTTTATGGGAGTTGCTTTCAATTCACTGCACCACAGAGGAGATCAGGATCCCTACCCCACCGCCTGAGGCATTTCCCCAAGG
Organism: Pygoscelis adeliae; assembly: GCF_000699105.1. NCBI lineage: Eukaryota > Metazoa > Chordata > Aves > Sphenisciformes > Spheniscidae > Pygoscelis > Pygoscelis adeliae. Next base: position 165,697 of record NW_008824361.1, on the reverse strand, counting down.
AAAGCCTCTCTTTTCCAGCACACTTACAAGCATCCTCTCCTCTTTTGATAACTTAACTAGAGGCTGAGTTCTGAAGAGAATCTGATTGCCATTCCCAGTATTTGCAGTTTAGATGGGAAGCATCCTGCAAAGTAACCCAAATGGGTCTGTCTGGCACAGCATGTAACTGAACCCCTTTTACATGCACTCACCATAGAAAGAGCTGCTCAGGTAGCTCAGCTAGGATGGAAAACTTAGTTGGGGGACAAAAAGTCCTGTGGCTTGGGGTCTTCATGGTGCAGAGGTTTCCCAATGGTTGGAGGAAGCACGAAAAGGGTTTCTGTTCTTCCTCAGTTCATAACCCTAAGCTGGAGCTGTGGGTCCATGTTGAGAGGCAAAAGAGGGGAACGTTGGCAATGTCAGAGTGACTGGTGCCTTCATCCCCATGCATCCCTCCTCACCCCAGAGCGTCCTGTGCAAGGCTGCCAGGTAAAGGGGGGACATCAGAGGTGGTGGCCACAGAGGCCGTGTGCTTTCCCAGCTTTCCCACAACCCCAGCATGCCCAAACCCATGATACTTTGTGCAAAGCCAATGGCTCTGTCTTAACCAGGCTCACCAGGACAGGGATGAAGACGATGTCTTTGGGTACATACCTGTTTCTTGTAGGAGAGAGAGCAAGCAGATTGGGACCTCTCACCTGTAACAAGGAACAGGAGTCATGGCTAGTGCAGAGGGCTTGGTCAGGGAAAGCTTTTTCCCAGTAAGAGGTCTAGGGAGGTTCCCATCGACTGAGCACTGAGCTGAAGAAAAACCAAAGGGAGCACTTGCACCCCAACAAGGCTGATGGCACCCATAGTCATGGAGGCCAGTGCTCCTGAGGGGACAGAAACTCCTGGGGACCCACCCAAGCCCCACCATGACTCATAGAATCATAGAATAGTTTGGGTTGGAAGGGACCTCTAAAGGTCATCTAGTCCAACCCCAATATCATGAGTCATATCACCAATTCTGCCCCTGCCAGACCTAAAGCCACCAGCTCCCCAGAGCTGGGCATGTTCAACCAGAGGGAGGACCATCTCCTACTTGCCCCACATCTTGCCCCTCTTCCCCACAGCCCATCGATGGGCTGACCCAGGGCCAACACTGACCTTTTTCTACCTCCAACCCGGTGGACTCTGACCCTCAGTCCTGCGTTCTTGCAGGGCAGCTGGATTACACCCCGCAGTGCAGCGGCCATGGGAACTTCAGCCTGGAGTCGTGCAGCTGTGTGTGCATGGAGGGCTGGGCAGGCAGCAACTGCTCCGAGCCCCGCTGCCCCCGGGGCTGCTCCAGCCGCGGTGTCTGCCTGGAGGGCCAGTGCATCTGTGACAATGACTACGGGGGCGAGGACTGCTCCCAGCTCCGCTGCCCCGCTGGCTGTGGCTCCCATGGGCTCTGCGTGGATGGCGAGTGCGTCTGCGAGGAGGGTTTCACCGGGGAGGATTGCTCCCAGCTACGGTGCCCCCGTGACTGCTCAGGGAAGGGCCACTGCGCCAATGGCACATGCATCTGCCAGGAGGGCTACGCCGGGGAGGACTGCGGGTGGCTGCACTGCCCCAACGCTTGCAGCAGCCGCGGGGTCTGCCAGGATGGTCTCTGCGTCTGTGAGGAAGGCTACGAAGGGCAGGACTGCTCAGCAGGTAGTGGGGGGCATGCATGGGGAGAGACAGACCCTAATGTATGAGGCTTCAAGGTGCCTAGAGCCCCATAGGAGTACCACGAAGCCTGGGAGAAACCCATACCCAGCAGAGCATGTCACACAGGACCTGCTCAGGCCCCGCAGTTTGACTGCCTCCCTGTTGTCCCTGTCCCCAGAGACGCCACAGGCAAAAGTTTGGGAGGTGAGCAAAAAGCCAGCGAGGTTCGTCCCAACATCAGTGGTAAACCCTTGGTGCAACAGAAACTGCAGTCAGATTCTCCTGAGCCTTTGCCTCGCTATACCATTTAATACAACCACAGATAGCACATAACCCCCAGCCCAAAGCCTATACCAGTGTCCCACCAGCAGGCCCACACACCCTTCCCCACAGCTGGGTGGGAGAATAAGCTACGCACACACTGACGCTCTCCTTACCTCTGCCCTTCCCATCAGTGGCTCCTCCCGAAAACCTGCGAGTGACAGGGATCAGCGACAGCTCCATCGAGCTGGCATGGGACAGCCCTGGGGCAGCCACCGAGTACGTCATCTCATACCAGCCGGCAGGGCCAGGGGGCAGCCAGCTCCAGCAGCGGGTGCCCGGGGACTGGAGCAGCATCACCATCACAGAGCTGGAGCCAGGCGTTGCCTACAACATCAGTGTCTACGCAGTCATCAGTGACGTCTTGAGCATCCCTGTTACCTCCAAGGTGATGACCAGTAAGTATCCTACTGCAGTTGTCGCTTGGTACCTGGATAACCAGAGGTGATGCTCAAGCTGGCTCACATTTTCCATAAAAACCTTCTAGCAGCAGAAAATTGAGCCTTCAAAAAAAAAAAATTGGGGATATATTTATCCCTATTTATATCTGTATGCGGATATAGGAAAGGGGGAAATGCGTCCACTCTCTGCATAAAGACTCAGTCTGGATGAAAACCCAAATGACTGAAAATCAAAGAAACTTCCAGTGTTTTACCGAAGCCCCCAGAATATGGCCCAAAATACCTTACACTTTTTTCCTCATAGAAAATATTGTGATATATCACAGAAGTCACAAGTTCTCCTCCCACTCCTGGATGAGTTCCCTGTGACGAATCCCAATGACATGGGCAATAGTGCAGCAAGAGGGGATGCTGCTGTGCATCAGGAAATACGTAGTCCTGACCGGGACCATGATGCACAGAGGAAAATGAGTATCAAGCTGTAATGGCAACCTCCTGAAAGGATCCTCAGAAACCAAAGATACAGAGGGCAGGGGGAAACATAAAGTACCCAGACACCCCTTTTGCAACCCCACCACTCTGTTTGCATGGTGCAGTTAGGTGCAATGCAAAGGGATGCTGTGGTGTCCAGCAGCCCAGGCATTTCCCTCCTCTCCCTCTAACCCGCCCGGAGTAGGGACAAAGGGGCAATGACTCTGCTAGCAGCTACGAAAAGGGTTCCATTTTCCTTGTCCAGATAATGAAATAGCTGCAGGGAGCAGGGTGAGGGCGGGCGGCACCCCGACACCCGTCCTGCTCTGCTCACCACCCCCTGCTCCCTTCCAGACCTCGCCACACCGCAGGGGCTTAAGTTCAAGACTATCACAGAGACAACGGCGGAGGTGCAGTGGGAGCCCTTCTCCTTCCCCTTCGACAGCTGGGAGATCAGCTTCATCCCCAAGGTACCGCCACCGCATGCATGGCATCGCGGGCTACACCCAGTCACCCTAAAAACACTGAGTGAGCGGATCCTAAATTAGCTTCCAATTACTCCCCCCAAAAAAACCCTGACCTCTGTTTGCAATTTGTGTGCTTCACATCAGACACCCTCAAACACCTCAACCTCAAATTGCCAGCTTGCATTTCCCCAGTAGTCTTTGGTGTCGAGGCATACTTGTCCTCAAAGAAATTCCCCAATAAAATCAAGAGACAAGCATATAAATAAGTAAACCTTCCAGCCTCACTGCCTCTTGCTGTCACCCCCTCTTTTTCCCTTCTATCTCCTTTGCTGTGACACTTCCTCCTCCTCCTCTTCCTCACCCCTTCTCTCTGCACGCTAAGCTACCCAAAGCAGCCTGGATCGAACTGAGCAGCCGCCGGCTCTCAGACAACAACTTTCAGCATCCCTGAGTCACACGCACAGCTAATTCCTGCCACAGAATTTTAATCGCAGCGATGAACAGGTAGAACTTGTGCCAGAAAAGATGAAAGGATGAAAATGTTGCCCTAAATATCACATATTTTCTATGCGCGGCAACAAAAATTGTACATCAAGTATTTCATTTATATTCATAATTTCTACACCATTTAGCCATAAGTATAGCATCAATTGTATATGGAGCCTCTTTACAAGAGCTTTCAAGCCCCAGCAGTAAAAGTAATGCTGATTAAGGGCTCAATTATGCCATTTTCACTTGTACAAAACCCTCGCTGGAGTCAAAGGCAGCTCTGGGCAGTGGAGAACTGCAGAACTTGGCCCCAAAGTTTTAAACGCTCTTAACTGTAAAGTATCATTACACAGCACGAAGCAAGGGCTCGATTGCTTAAGTAACTCATTCCTTCACTTCCAAAAAGGCTGGAAGGATCTGGGTACCATTTTGAGTACATCCATGCACAAATTATGTCAGAAGTTGAAGTTCAGGTACTGCAGGTATAAACCCCAGGGTAATTTTCATTCACCATGGGGATAAAAGCTGAAACAATAACACAATGTCAGGGAAGAGCTTTTGGTAGCAAAAAAATAGCTATCTTTCAAACATTTCACTGATACTCAAGAATTAAGCTCAACAGCATCCCTCTGAAGCAGATAAATAGGGATATATCCATTTCAGGGTGAGGAATTGCCGGGATAGCAGCAAACTTCTCCCCACCCGGTCATCAGCGATAGGTTTTTCTCACCTAAAAATAAATACAAACTGTTGGCCCTGTTTCTGTTTTTAAGCTTGAAACTTAAAACCATGCAGAAACATTTCAGGATTTAAAGGAAGAGATAAAGCGCAAAAGGATGGCTGTTCCTGGATGCAGGTTTTTGGGGTGGGGAAGGGATGTAGCTCACAGGGCTTTGAAGTTCTCTCATCCATCGGTCATGCACACGGTCCTGCACTACAAAGACACAGTCGTGCTCCTGCCCATCCGCTGCTGAAATTGGAATCTCTCAATTCTCCATCACCAGCTTTTCTCCTAAAATAAGGCAGAGGGTGCTGTCTCCTTCACTGCCTGGAAGCCATACTTGTTCGGGCAAACGCTAAACCATCGCCGCACTCCAGATAAAACCAAAACCTAGTCCAAGAGGCCTCAACATGAAAAAAACAGAGTTATAACAGCAGCATCACAAATAACCTTGATGAGTAAAATCAAGCTCGCTCTGTCTTCCTGAAAACCGAGCAAGAGGATGCTAATTTGGTCCTCAGCATCCCCGCGAGGATGCTTGCACCCTCCCACAGAGCAATCCTCCTTCCGTTTTCCCCGCGATGCTCTCGCCCCCCGAAAGCAGGGTCAGGCAGGGATTGCCTGTCTGCTGCGTGTGCTGGGGAGGGGGAGGGGAAAGATGAAGCAAAGACAGATTTAGAAAAGAAAATTAGGAAAGGTAAGCTGGCAATTTATGGCTAAAATGGAAGATTTCCTGTTAAATGAGAAAAGAGATGAATATGAATTGAGAGCTATGTGCAAAGATTTGTTTAGCGTGTTATTAGTGAAGACAGCAGCAAGAAAAGATCCTTTGTCCAAACACTGGCAGGAAAGGTGACATTTGCAGTTGCTTAAAGCCTTACAGTTTTTCAGAGCAAAACCACAAAGTATAATGAGTTTAATAAAGATACTTAAAAAGCAGGGGATGACAAAATAAAGACCTTACAGTTTCATACCTGTATATGAAGAACAGAAGGCTCCTGGCACCTGAATAGCAGGGAAAAGGAGTCCAGCCCTGGATTTGTTTTTATTGTCTTTTCTCTTCTGGAGAACAGCAGACACACAGATGGTAAATACAGAAGTGGAGGGGGGGGGGAAGAAGGGATGGGGGAGGATTTCTCAGCCCAGCAACATGAGTGCTCCACGCTTCACCCTGGGTTTCTGCACCTCCACGGTGGGATGTGCCAGGGCAAGGATGTGATTTGGGGGTGCAGGGCTGGGCATGGAAGGACGCAATGTGGGGGCACCTCCCCTCCATGCATCAGTCCCCCAAACCCACCTTTTTTTGTTTGTTTTTTTAATGGTTATTTCTGCTCCCCGACAGAACAACGAAGGTGGTGTGATTGCCCAGCTCCCCAGCACCGTCACCACCTTCAACCAGACAGGGCTGAAGCCAGGGGAAGAGTACACTGTCACCGTGGTGGCCCTGAAGGAACAAGCCAGGAGCCCTCCCACCTCTGACAGCGTCTCAACCCGTGAGTGAGCCCGGCCCCAGACAGCACGGCAGCGCCCAGGGCTTGGTCCCCAAAAAAAGGTCCCAGCAGCGAGAGTGGCCCGGCACTGCATGGGCAGGGATAAAACTAGCACCACCCAACTTGCCCAAGCTACAGGTGCATTGCAGCAACAGCTTCTTCATGCGGTATTTTGTCCCTCTCCCTCCTGAACTGCTGTGAGCACAGAAACCATGGCAAGGTTAATGGGGTTGGGAGCGAAGGCTCAGGTCCGCTTTTACTATATAGCTGGATAAATTCCTCTTCTCCGCTAATTTCAGATGCTGGATGCCCCCAGGAAACATCTCTATAAATGTATTGCCTACTCATATATAACAGATTAAAACTCCTGCCTGCTTTTGTGCCACTAAATGCCCTCTACTCCCACCAATTCAGGCAAATCAGGCAGCAGGGCAGGGAGCCAGGAGCAACAGCACGTCCCCTCCTAACCAATTTATTCGGCTGGTCACTGGTCCATCCCGTAGGCTAGAGGAAATTCAACCAGGTCTTCTCCTCACCGAAGGAGATGTGGCGATGGGCAGAGGTCATTGTGGAGAAGAGACTTTCCATGCCAGATCTGCTGCGGTCTGCCTTGGTAGCCAGGCAGACATCTACCTCCATCCAAGCTATTGCAAATGGAAACAGCATTTAAATAGCTGCCAGAGGATTATAACGAGGTGATACTCTCTCCAGGCTGCTAATTTGAGGCAACGGTGAGAGTGAAGGGAGGGTCCCTCCACCAGCAGCAGCTTGCTGCAGGTTTGAGCTTCCTCAGCATAGTCCTCTCCTCCTGCTTTGCCTGCACGCTCAGCTCAACATGGCTTAACAGAGACATCTCCTGGTCAAGCCCAAATCTTCCTTTCCCCAGGAAGTCAGCAAAAAATAAAAACAGAGGCTGATACTTCAAACTCAGTGGTTGACCTTTGCAGGGGAGCGCAGATGGAGTGGTGGGCTCCCAGCTCTCCGCTCTGTGAAGGCGTCCCCATGCTGGCGTGTCTGCCTTCCTCTGCAGCACGCCCATAGTTTTGCCCCATCATCCTCGTTCTGCCTCAACACTTTGTGCCAGGATCGAGCAGCAAAGCCATGGTTTCATGCTGCACAGGTAAGTAGAACTTGATGCTCCCCAAAATCACCTGCATGACTGGACAACATGAGGTAGTTGAAAAGTCAGGATTTGGATAAGCATGACCTGGTACTGGCCAAGCTGGACACCCAGCTCCTACCTAAACACCCTGCCTCCCAGCTGTCCTCCCTTCTTCGTTGCTGTTTGGCCCCCAGACCTCACCCCACTGCTCCCAATTCCCCCACATATCTTTTTCTAACCCTCCCTGGTCCTTCCCACCCCTGCCTACACACATCTCCCCCAGAACTTCCCACCCTGGGGTGCAGCATTTAGCACATCCTTATTATATAGTGTCATTTTCTAATATATACAGTATATTAGATGTACTTGCATGCAGTATAGCCTGAATTACAGAACCAGCATGGGTTTTTTTACCCACCTCGTGATCATATAAGTGATAAAACAGGCTGCCCAGCAGGCTCTGTGCATCAATGCTGCCATGGCACAGGAGCGATGGCCAGGCTTGGCCCGTCTGTCCATCCATGCAGCAGTTAGGTCCTGCTGGACTCAAAGCACCTATCACCTGGGCTTGAGCCCATGATTTCCAGCGGTCGAGTGGAGGAGAGAGGGGTCCAATTCTCTGTGAAAGAAAGCAGAAGTGTCCAAAATTGTCTCCCAGTAGATCCCTGGTATGAATTTATCTAAAACCCCTTTATATGAGAGGGTTCGGTGGACACCCACTGTAGACCCACACCCAGCTAGTCATGAAGACTCTCCAGAGCAGTTGCATTTTCTCCTCTCTCCCCACTGCTAAGACATCAACAGCTTTACAATCTGATCCGTCAGCTTAATGACAAACCAGAAGCTGGCACCGAAGCAGGAACATTTCTAGAGACATTCCTCAGTTCTCAATGCTTGGATCAGTCCTTGGCCCCACGTTATTTAACACATTGTCATCGCCTTTCAAAAGACATAATATTGTTGCTGATAAATTTTGCCAGTGACAGAAAGGCTCAGAAAAGAGTAAATTGAGTGGAAGGAGATCATCAACAAAAGCAGTTTGAATGGCTTGGAGAGCTGGGCACAAAGGAAAACTATATGTTTTTCAATGCATCGCGAAGTACGAGCAGTTATCTAGGAGCAAAGAAAGTGGACCGCAATTAGACGTGGGAGGTTTTATCATGGGAGATGCCACCTGAAAAAGCCAGGGAGGAATTGTTGCCAATAACCAGCTTGAGAGAAGGGCATGAGTTGCATTAAAGCTGTAATGGGCATTGATGGGAGAACTGCTGGGTCCTGCTCTGGTGTCCACAGCTTGGGAGAGACATCAGTGAAGTGGAGAGGGTTCAGGAAAGAACTGGGATATTGGGACAAGGGACTGGGAACCCACCAGGACCAAAACCCCTGAGTACCTTGGGGTGGGGGTGGGGTGTCACGTCTCTTGCCCATGCCACCTCTCTGCCTTGTCCCCAGCTGCTAATTTGGGCCACTCTGAAGGTCGGGTTGAAGCACCCCTGAAGCTTGGTGTCCCCAAAGCTGCCACCTTTCCCCACCCAACTCTCCCAAAATAACAGGTGCCCGTTTTCCCCCTCCTCCTCTGCAGTCATCGATGGCCCAACACAGATCCTGGTGAGGGACGCGGGTGAATGACGGCGTGGCAGACGGGGAGGGGGGGAGGACCACCTTCCGCCTGCAGCCCCCCCTCAGCCAGTACTCCCTGCAGGCTCTGCGCCCCGGCGCCCACTACCGCCTTGCCATCAGTGCCCTCCGGGGTGCCAACGAGAGCCGGCCGGCCCTCGCCCAGTTCACCACAGGTAGCTAGCTGGCTTTGCTGGGAGAATCGGCATGAATTTTTAAGCCTCCAACAAGCATGGGCAGATGGCTTGCTGCAATCTGCAGATGGGCTGTCCTGCAATAAGCATGGGGTTTTGCATATCTGGAGCCGAATCAAGGGGTTTTTTGCATCTGCATTTTAGTGGTACCTGGCTTTCCTTGGGCACAAGTGAGCTAGGGTTTAATCTGGTGTACTGGGGGGAAGCAGCACAATGAAAACATGATGGTTAAGATGCAGGTCCAAACGAAGATGCCTGAATGCAGGTGTCTCGCATCCCATCATGGTCCTGGTGCAGAGCAAGGCAGAGCAAATAATTCAGCTCACTCTAAAATACACATGCACAGCTCAAACCACCCTCTGACCCCCCCTCCACTAGTGCTGACATGTCTGTTTAGTCCCTAAACCTCCAGTGCAATGGGTCTCCACCATGCCCCATGCCCCTCGGGGATGCTCGCATGGTCCCCAGAGCACCCCAGGTGACCACAGATGCCAGTGACCAGGCAGATGACTCAACAACCCGCATTTAGATGACAACCCCTGAGCAAACCCCACCTTGGCCATGTCCTGCTGCAGCACCAAGGCTGAACCTGCTGCTGCCGGTGACACACGTCCCCACCACCTTCAATGCCCATTCAGACCCACAGCTTAGCTTGAGCCCACAACTAAAACTTTAAAACCCAGCAGTTTATACCCTTAATAGCACCCGTAGATCAATGTGCAATTCTCAAAAGCACCAAAACAGCAAGCACAGGTCTGAATTTAAAACGATGCTCGCTCCCATTCAGCGTCAAGAGCCGAAGCAGATGCATTGCCCAAGGAATCAGCAGTCAAGTGGCTGAAAGCAGCCCGGTCAGAAGTGTGGTTATCTTATTTTATATCTTCCATGAATACCCTAACTGGTCGGTAAAACTTTAATTAATGTTAAGCCTGCACATAGCTAACAGGTTTAATTTACCGTGCCATAAAGGAGGAGGTAGAGCGCTCATTTCAGTGCTGGTTTATGGTATATAAATTACTTGTCACGTACGTTACTGGTGGATACTAGGCTCCTATTACAATAACTGCGGTGTGTGAATTGTGTGTGTGTATATATCTCTACAGATATATATTTCAGATGAGATGTTCACCCCGACTGATTTGCTGTGTTGTCCTTCCTTGTTTTATTTCTAAAAGGCAACATAAAAATCCCCAACTAAACCCAGATCCATCAAGGAGCAGTAATTACCCCCATCTGCTGCCGTCCAGCCCCTGCCTGGCACCAACCCATCGCTCACCAGAGAGGTTTATCGTGCAAACCAAAGCAGATTCAGTGCACAGCCCCAGCAGCACTAATAAACAAACCCTTTGGGCAACATCTGAGCGTGAATGAGCCTGTAAAGATGCTTGAGGTCTTCTAAAGCAGTTCAAGCCAATGCATGACTGCTACAGAGCCCTTTTTCTCTTATGCACGCTACCTTGGTTTCCCTTACTCTAATACAGGGGGAAAATACTTTTCTTTTTTAAACAACATGCAATTAGCTCCTGAAGTGACTTACTGAGGGATGCTGTGAATGCCTCAGCACTCACGTCAGTCTTGTGGGTGGCATCCCCGGGTCTGTGCCAAGCAGGAGGTGAGAGCAGATGCCCCAGCCCTTTCTGCAGGGACACGCCCTGGGAAGGAGGGACCACATGTGGGACCTCACGGACATCACACCTGGGTACCCCTCCGCTGCCGTTTAGCCATGCCAAGGCTACGGGGTACATTCCCGGTGCCTGGCAGTGAGACGGAGCCTCTCTCCCTTGTGTCGCACAGAGATCGATGCCCCCAAGAACCTGCGGGTGGGCTCGCGGACGCCCGCCAGCCTCGAGCTCACCTGGGACAACAGCGAGGCTGAGGCACACAGCTACAGGGTGGTCTACAGCACCCTGGCCGGGGAGCACTACCACGAAGTGCTGGTGCCGCGGGACACTGGTCCCACCACCCGGGCCACCCTCGCAGGTATGCGTGCACCCACGTGTCCTTCCTCCCCCTCCTCCTCCTCCTTGCAAGCAGGTAGGGCAATGGAGAGCCCAAATCAATACTGGTGCTCAGTTGCCCTCACGCTGGCAAACATTTGAGGCTGTTTTGGAGTTTACTAGTTACTGGAGAGAAGGTTTTCCTTGGGATGAAGCTCATTTTCCCCTCTGTGGGTCTGGATTTGCGCACTGCTTATCCACGAGCTGAGTGATGCACCTCCGAGTGACACACCTCCAAGCGATGCACTTCCAAGTGATGCACCTCCAGCAAGGGTCTGTCCAGGTCCCAAACAGAGCTGGCAAGGAGCACAGTGAGAAATGGGGAGAGGAAGGCTTTTTAGGCTAGTCTAGAGGAAAATATTACTCCGCCCTTCTTTCTTTTTCTTGCTGGGAAAGAACCACAGGTGCCGATGCCCTGTAGGCAGCTATGGGGATCCAGGCTGCCTGAGTTCGTTTTTACAAATCAGGTATAAAGCAGACCCAAATCCAGGGATGCTATTTTTGAGCAAGTCCCTCAAGCGGTATGTTATTCAGGCCAGCACAGGGGGTGCCACTGGGGGCTGCAAACACCACTCACCTCCCACTGCCAGGAAAGTCCCAAATGCCCTTTGCAGCAACACCACGAAGCACTGTGTGAGATCTGGTTTCCTTTTTTTCAACTACAACTGCTTGCCTGACGGATTTGCAGCTCTGGTGGCATTTTTTTGATGAAAGAAAAGACTTACATACATACATACATACCAAAAAGATCACTCATTCAGCTTGAAGCTCTTCAGTGTGGCAGGACACCAGGTTCTTCCACGTTGACCCTCTTTGCCCTCCTGAGGCCTCCCCCAGCCTGAAGAAGGCTCAGGCATCTCTGCCATATGGACCTATAGGAATAAGTTCAGTGGGAAAGTCAAATGCCAAGTTACAGGCACAGCGGCACCAAGTCACGAGAAAGGCTGGAGGGCAGAAAAGCAATTAGAGCAGTTAGCTTGAAAAATGTGGTATGCGGAAAAAAGAAATGTTAGGGATAGTTTCTGCTGCGTTTGTGATGAGGACGCACATGGAGAAGCAGGATGAGATGGAGGGGGACAGCAAGGTATCGGAGACCCAGTGCTTGTCCCCTGCTAGCTTTCCTCTAGGCATTTACTGCCTTCCTAGGTGAGAAGGAGCATTAAAAATGGGCCAAATCCTCCTCCCCGGGGCAGAGGTTCAATACTGCCCCAGTGACCTAAACTGCGATGACACCCATGGTAGAGCCCAGGCTTGCTTTGGAGGAAGAGACAGTGTGAAGGCTCTCTTTTCTCTCAAAAAAACCAAAAAAAGCTGCCAAGTGCCTACCTGGCAGCACCAGCACTGCCTGGCTGCTGCCAGACTCAGGCAGGGCTACCAGAAATCCCCCCAGAGCAAGCTCCAGAGATACAGAGGCTTAAGTCGATAGCAGTGAGCAATTTTTATAATGCCTCCATCATCACGTAAATGCATTGTTTCTAGCTCCCAGGGTACTATGTAATAAACAAACAAGTTTTTTTAAAAAAATCTAATTATAACAGAAAATAACCAAAAAAACATTCTGCTGGGAAAAAAAAAGTCAGGATAGCCATAGTGTGGATGGCACATGAGTCTCTCCCATAGCTCCACTACGCACATCGTAGCTCTGTCCTCCAAGATTTTGGTGCACGTGGTGCAAAGCCTGTTGGGATGGGTTTCCAGCCATGCAGGACCTGGCGGGATCCAGTGTAAATGCAACCAGCGATTCCTTCAGCTGCCTTCATTTGCCTGCAGGAAAAGCAGTGAGGAACAGCGCTGAGCAGAGCTTATCAAAGATTTAAGCTTAAAAATACAGGAAGCCTTGCCCTGCCCTATGTGTCTCTCTTCAAAATCAGCATTTGCACAGAAATAGCCGTAATTTTGCTCTAGCCAAAAGAGCTGGGAGAGAAAAGGCATCATTTTTATATGCTCCTGCTCATTTCTTCCTTCTCCTCCCCCTTTCTCCCAGGCTTTTCTCCTTTCCAGGATACTTCTGACACTTATTGGGCAGGGGCAAAGGGGGTCCATCTCCCCCCCCAATGCCAAGACTGCACCATGGCAAGAGGAGCAGGGGATGGTGGTTTCCCTCCCTCCTGGCCTCCTAGGGAAGGTTTTGGTGGCTTCAGGGGATGCTGCCCCTGGGCAAGGCAGGGTGAGGCCGGGCTGGAGCGTTTTTGGCTTTCTCTAATCCCGTGGGAAAGATCATGAAGCACAGGGAGGAGGGGAATAAAGCCATCAGCAGCCAAGCTGAAGTGACAGGCAGAGGCAGGAGATGTTCCACAGACATAAAACAGTGATCAGCAGTAGGTGCGCAGGAAAGGAGCAGGATGAGCTTGGTTCCTATGTCTCTTGAGAGAGGCACCGCAAGATACGTCCACCCCAAGGAGCGGCTCTTGATTCAGCTCCCAGAAAGACTGTGCCTTTCCTAATTAACGTGCATTTCATTTACTCTGCATAATTTATTTCTCTTCGAGACACTAGCCCTGTGACAATATTTGATGTTGAATCACTTTGGAAACAAATATAGCTACTTTATCGTTCCCATCTCAGCTCACACACATGCAATTTCTGCCTCAATGCCAGCAATTACAGCAGACCTCAGCAACAACTTTTAAAAATTGCTTATTTCTGAGCTAGAATAATCCAAATTCCCTGTCCAAAGGCATCCACGGGGCTTTTTAAAAAGGCTCAGCTCTTCTCTAATGCACGGAGGAACCACTGACCTGTGGGAGGGCTGCTCACCCCAGGGATGCTCAGGACAGGTCCCCCTCTGTCCCCAGCCATGGGAGGTGGGGGAGTTGCACCCCAAGGCCACCCAGCCAGGTGCTGCTCTCACGCCCCTTCATGTCCTTTGCACCCCCCGGCAGATCTGGTGCCAGGGACAGAGTACGGCATCGGGATTTCAGCCGTGATGGACAGCCAGCAGAGTGTGCCAGCAACCATGAACGCCAGGACAGGTGAGTTTGGCCCTGTTGCATGCTCCAAGCATGGCCAGCTCCTATGGCTCAGATGTCTCCATGGGATGATCCATGCATGGGGACAAGGGTCTGCACCAACCCTCTCCCACAGAGCTTGACAGCCCCCGAGACCTCCTGGTGACGGCCTCCACGGAGACGTCCATCTCACTGGCCTGGACCAAAGCCACAGGGCCCATTGACCACTATCGCGTCACCTTCACCCCCGCCTCAGGGATGGCCTCCGAAGTGACGGTGTCCCGGGACAAGTCGCAGCTCACCCTCTCAGAGCTGGAGCCCGGGACAGAGTACACCATCTCCATCATTGCTGAGAGGGGACGCCAGCAGAGCCTAGAGGCCACCGTGGATGCCTTCACAGGTAGAGAAAGACAAGCTGGGATGGAGCCAAAGGCACAGACCACTGCCCCACACTGGCACCTCCACCAGCCCACCGCATCCTCAGCGCTGAAACTCCTGAGGCAGTGACGGGGATGAGAGCTGGGGACAATCCATCCACACGGGAGGAGGTCTGTGGACCTCAAAGGAGGATGGCCCTACCAGTGTGGGGGATCCCATCCCCCTGGCCAGCAGCACTGAGCACACTTGTTTGGCTAGAGGCTCCCATAAGGACAAGGCAGGGTTGGGGGAACAGCCAGCCCGTGCTGTCCTCTGTGGTCAGGGTGGTCTGTGTGTCCATAAGAAGGAAAAAACAAGTCTTGAGGGGCCTCACAAGCACCTCTGGGTGAAAAGCCTGCAGTCGAGAAGCCCAGACAGCACATACAGTCTGTAGTGGGACAGCCCTATCACCTACCATATGGGTCTGGGATGGAGGGTGTTTGCAGGCAGAGCTGAGAAAAGCACCGTTTTTCCCCTTCCAGTTCTGCCTCTCAATCCCAGCACAGTTTCAGATCAATGGAGAGCCCAGAGCTGCAGCTTTGCCTCCTCTGTTGGGTATTTCCCATACAAATGCTGGGAACAACACACAGGCCAGGATCTGCAGACGGTTGGGGTTGCATCTCCCCTCTCCATCTTGCAGGGGTCCGGCCCATCACGCAGCTCCACTTCTCCAAGCTGACGTCCTCCAGTGTGAACGTCACATGGAGTGATCCATCCCCGCCAGCAGACCGCCTCGTCCTTACCTACAGCCCCCGGGATGAGGAAGAGGCACAGCAGCTCACGCTTGACGGCACCCGCAGGCACACCAGCCTGACAGGCTTGCGGCCATCCACTGAGTACCTGGTGTCGCTGGTGGCCATGCACGGCGCCGTCAGCTCCGAGCCTGTCATGGGCTCCATCACGACAGGTACCATGGGATCCCCCTGCCGGGCATGGGACCCCGCCGGGAGGGCGGGTGGGGGACGGGGAGTGGACCTGCCTCCCACAGCTTTGCTTTCTGCTCCGTCTCACCAGGGATTGATGCACCGAAGGACCTCAGGGTGGGCAACATCACCCAGGAGTCCATGATCATCTACTGGAGCCCTCCTATTGCTGCCTTTGACCACTATAGAATATCCCACCGCACTGCTGAAGGTAATGGGGTCAGACCACTCTTGCTCGTGCCCTGAGCTCGCAGCTGTCAACCCTCCCTCCATCTGTGGGCACGAGCAAGCCACCAGGTCATCCTCACCCCAGGCAGCATCCCAGTGCCCTGGGAAAAGCCACTGATAACTGGGATGGACCAAGAGGCTGCAGGGATGGAGGACAGGGTGTCTGGGACAAGGATGGGCAAGGGCCACTGTAGCCAAGGGGCAGCTCAGTACAGAGGGGCACAGGGAGTGACCCCCTGCCACGTGCCCTCCTCAGGGATGGTTAGTTCAGGGCCTGATCCTGAAATCCCACCTCCACCACCTGCCTCCCTTGGCTCATCTCCCTTAGCCCCAGTTTCAGCTGCAATACTGAAAAGGTCGAGCCAGCAGAGTGATGGGCACACAGGTGTGCACCCACAGGCACAAAGCCCAGTCACCCCCAGTATCAGCCCTGGACAGGGCTTGTGGCATTGCCCTCTCCTCCCAAGCACCTCCTGTACCCAGGGACAGGGCCAGCCTTGATGCCAAATCTCTTGGCTCTGTCCCCGCAGGGAGGAAAGACAGCACCACCATTGCCAGCGATGCCACTGAGTACGCCCTCCGCCGCCTGCAGCCTGCCACCAAGTATGAGATCGGGGTGAAGAGCGTGCGCGGCCGGGAGGAGAGCGAGGTGGCCTCCATCACTGTGCATACAGGTAGGAAGGAGCTCCTGGTGGGCAGGTAGCCATCAAACAGTGCCAGCCCCTCCTTGCACTAGCAATCAGGCAGCTGAGAGAAAGCTGAATCTCATGCTAGCCTGATGCAAGCTCGAGATGATCAGCAAGGCTCACGAGGGCCCAGTGTGGACTTTTGAAGTGTGTCTAAGCAAAGCTTTTCCCGTATATGCATGGGTAGTCATGGAGGGGGGGTGATAAATCTGTGTTCCGGGCACAGGGAAGCCAGAGATATGACGTTGGGCAACCATAACAACCTTTCCTAAAGGAAGTACAGACTTCCAGAAATAATCCCTGGGGAAGCCCTGACACAAACAGCATCTACTGCAAAAATAAAACCCTCTGCTATCCCCAGACTCCTCAAAACCTAAAAAAAACCCCTAACATCCCAGGCTGTGCATCAGGAAAACAGTGGAAGAGCAGCCCATGTAGCAGAGTAGCACAAGCTATGACAACTCTGCTCTCCAGCTAGGGCAACAATAACTCCTCTGCAGGCACATGTGCCTGGGCAGCAAGGCAGGACCATGAGTGATGGGTCACAAGAAGCCCTTCCAGTTCATAGCCCAACCTCTTAATGTCTCTGACTCTCTGAATCTGTCCCCCCCATGCAGCCATGGATGCCCCCTTGGGGGTCACAGCCACCAATGTCACCCCCACCGAGGTGCTGCTGCAGTGGAACCCGCCACTGTCAGAGGTGGAGAGCTACGTCCTCATCCTCACCCGCCACGCAGGTACGCCGAAACCCTGCGACCCTCTGCCACAAGCTTTGCTGGGGCTCCATTTCAACTCACCTCCACTTCTCCCCCATCCCAAAGCCCGGGGCTCAGTGGGTGCCGTCCACAGAGGGAGTAGGGAAGGAGCCCTTGCTTCGGGAGGGCAGCAGCTGGCAGGTGGCAGGGCTGTACCTCATCCCCAGACACCAGCTCCTCCCACGCAGGTCCCATGGCAGCGCCCCTCACCAAGCCTCGGAGCATGGCATTCCACACAGGAGGGGACTGGGATCCCCCTGCTTTACTAACTGGCCCACCAGCAGCAACCCAGGGGCAAGCAAGTACCCATCCCACAGAAACTCAGTGTGCAGCAAACTCCATGAAACCCACTACTGAAGGGAAAGAAAGCATCAGGCAAATATAGGGACTGTGGGAAAAATAAGACCATCCTTCAGACCAAACACCACCACTACAGCTCAGCTGCCACAAAACAGCTCATGGTGTTTCAGCGGTGTAAGTGCTTTTGATCATGAGGTCATATCCATAGACATATTTTGGAGAACCACCTTGAATACCTACCTAAGTCATCTCTTTTGGCTTACAGTTGCAGGAGAAACAATTCTTGTGGATGGAGTCAACCAGGAGTACCAGCTGACCAACCTCCTGCCCAGTACCACCTACACAGTCTCTATGTACGCCACCAATGGGCCTCTCACCAGCCAGTCCATCAGCACCAACTTTACAACTCGTACGTACAATCACCTCCCCGACTGCTTGTTACGCACCCTTAGCCATACATCCACCCCAAGAAAAGCAGCCAGCACAGCTGAGCCAAAGCTCTTCTCACATACATGCAGGTGTAGAAGTAGCCATGTGCCAAAAGGACACTCAAATACCAGTGTTGGGCACAACACAAGAACAGAATTTTAATCACAACAAGCATCAACCATCATTTTCACTCTTTCAACATCCATCCATCCCTTTCTTTGATTTCCCCTGGATGTGGTTTCCCAAGAAGGCCCTTGACCAGGTCTTCTTGACCAAGGCCATAGTCCAGAAGAGCACTACAACCCATTTTGCTTACAAGAAGCTTGACAGGTCCCATAGCACATGAATTTCAGAGCCATTACCCTTCAGAGAGCATGCAGATAGAGGAGGCCTTTTAGAGGGTTTGCAGAGCCCTGTTCAAGGCTGGGGACGGGTGATGAAGTCTGGAAACTGAGGGCAAGGATGGACTTTGGGCTGCAGCTTAGGGTTGCAAGGTTGAATCCCAGTGTGCTGAGTTGGGAAGTGGGGCTGGGGTGGTTGCGTGTGAGAACCTGCACTTCCCTGGGTCCCTATCCACCCTTGCAGTTTTGGATCCTCCAACAAATTTGACTGCCAGTGAAGTCACTCGACGGAGTGCCCTGCTCTCCTGGGTGCCTCCCATGGGAGAGATCGAGAACTACGTCATGACCTACAGATCCACCGACGGCAGCCGGAAGGTGAGTGAGTCCTCACAAAGAAAGACGCTCATTAAGTCAAGGAATAACATGATTGTGGAGAAATGAACAGGAGAAACCCAACAAAGCAAAAGAACGATGCTCACTAGGTCAGTAGGGAGAGACCAGAAGGGTAGATGCTACTTTCTGCATAAGCAATACTTTAGAAAAAAAGCAGGAAAAGATTGCCTAGGGCAAAATCTTTATGCACACCTGCAGGTCTGGGCAAAGAGGGCATGCCTGGAAAGTTTGGAGGAACAGGGGAAATTCACAACTTGTGAAACACAAGCAAGCTGAGGCAGGAGAAAATTATCCCATGAACAGAGATGCTAAAAATGTTATTTGCCCTCCTTGCAAAAAGGAAGATAGGTACAGACAGCTAATTAATCTCGCAATACAATATATTTGACTATTTAATGAGTGTGTCCATATCTGCCTGTCTGGGATTGCTGCTACAAACGCTATCAGAAATACCGCAAATAGTCTAATTTCCTTTGCCGGTGTGACTGGCTCGCAGCGGCCAAAGGATAATAGCTTTGCAGAAGGGGTTCGATATAATGCTATGTGGCATTGGCTGACAACCAGAAAAATTAACATGACAGGAATTGACAGAGTCAAAACTGGCTGATAACCAGGTTTGGCCAGCTCTACTCTTTGCAATGCTTGGGCAATCTGTCATGCCCCGTATTGAGGGCACGCAGATCCCAACAGAGTTGGTAAATAGAGCACACAAATTGCAAACATTTACATTTCCTGTATCCAAACCAGCTAGCTTTCTCCCACCTGAACCATCCCAAATGGATGAATACATTCATTGACCTCACGTTTAGTCCAGGGGTGTAAGCAGCCATGCAACGCTTCTCAGCCAGGCACCAAGGGCTGTGGTAGTTTGTGGCTTCCCTTCCCTCCTCACTTGCTCTTTAGGCTCCCCATCGCTTTTCTCATCTGTTGCTCTTGGTGTCTACCTCCTTCTGGGACCCATGTACAGGAGCTGATTGTAGATGCTGAGGACACGTGGATCCGCCTGGAGGGGCTTTCTGAGACCACAGAGTACACCGTGCACCTGCAAGCTGCCCAAAACGCCATGAGAAGCGGCTTCATCTCCACCACCTTCACCACAGGTGAGGATTCACACCACATCCACTCAGCCAGGCAAGGCTTAGCCCACATACTGTGCTGGTAGACATGGACTGCTTTTATGGGCTTTCCATCCTCAGGCAGCATTTCACCACGATCCACAGAGAGGTACATTCATTTCTACAACCCACGGTGCTGCTCTGCTACAAAAAGTTAATGGCTGAAGAACCTATAACACAAACACAAGGTCCAGCCCAGGGCAAGGGGATGTGAGCTTCAGACCAGGAACCATCTACTAGGCCCTTTGCCTTGCCTTTGTCCCTCCTCAAATGCATAAATAGAGGAAAAAAAACACAAAAGTCAACAACACGTTATCAATAGATATGCTCTTGTAGTGAGTGGGGAGAGACCCAGTTGGTCTCTCCACACTGTAGACATGGAGACATGGTCCGATCTCTCACAAATATCACAGAATCATAGAATCATAGAATAGCTTGGGTTGGAAGGGACCTTTAAAGATCATCTAGTCCAACCCTCCTGCAATGAGCAGGGACATCTTCAACTAGATCAGTTTGCTCAGAGCCCTGTCCAACCTGACCTCAAATGTTTCCAGGGATGGGGCATCCCTGGAAATGTCAAGCAGGTGCATCTCCACAACCATCAGTGCAGTCACAGACAGCAGAGCCAGCATGCCCACAGGACTGTGGTCCCACTGATTTTATCTAATTGCATTATTCCTTCCCCCTCTAATTCTAGAGAAGTCACGATCCACTAAGGCAACAGGAATGGGTTCCTTTCTAAATTAAACAGTGGGCATCCACAGCCACCATAACCTTCACAGACGGAGTGCTTACACTTGCAAGAATGAAGCTTGCATGAAAATGTCACCATTGCTCCCACCCTTTGCGACCATTCACATTAGAAACTGTGCAAAGCATATAGTCCCTCACCCTCTTTGAAAAGCCTTGCTAGGCCAGGGCACTTAAGAGACAGAATGCATTTTGTTCAGGGCTGAATCCAATTACGTTTCTCTGGGCTTCAAAAGCACTAAGAAGCCTGAAGATGATGTCCACCGAAATTCCTCCCATCTGCGCTGCCAGTTTGATTTGGAGAGTTTTCTTTGAATCTGCTGTGGATACACTTCCCCATCCCAGTTACACACATAGGTCCCTTCACCTGCTTTTAAGAGATAATAGAAACTATTTATGTCAACAAAAAAAGAAAAGATTCTTCTCTAATGCATCTACAGGCTTTCCTGTTATTCTTGCCTCTTATGCAGGCACATAAAGCCAGGGCAATTCAGGCAGGTGATGGAAAAATGCATGTAATCTTTGAGGCTGTTTGGGAGTCAGGGACAAAGCTGCATGGGGCTGGCTTCTCAGCTGGGATAAAGCAGCGGAAACCCACTCACGTCAGGCAAGGAGAGCACTGTTTCTATTAAGCACAAATGTCAGACTTTGGCAGTGTTAGAGACACCCTCGCCAGCTGACGCAGCATCCGAACACAGGTTTAATTTGCTTTTAAGATGAAGGTAGGCATCAGCAAGAAAGTGGTTTCTCTCCACTTACCCCATATATCGGTGAGACAGAAGCACCCAGGAACAAACATCGAGTCAATGCAATCCATGGGCAGCATCCCTCAGCGAAGAATCGGGGTCTGGGATTCAGTTCACCCTGGCAGTGTATCAGGCCACTTTGCAGAGAACAAGGACTTGTCTTTAAGGAGACAAAAAAAAGAAAAGAAAAAAAAACAGGCTTAATTTAAATGGTTTTGCTTCCTTCTGCTCGCAGTACACATCCCAGGGTTCTTCCATTCCCTCTGACATATTAATAGCTCGGCCTCTTTGTTTCATGTTTGCATAAGGTTCTTGGGGAATTGTATACAGATGGGACAAAAGGAAGAAACAGATAAAATATTTATAATTTATAGTGGTTTGAAATGTCTTTCAAGGTCTCCTTGGCTCTTAAAGATATGAATATAAATTAAGAAACAAGTAATCTCCACAGAGCTCAGGGGAGCCTGAAGTGGTTGTCTTTGAAGCAGTTTCCATTGTTGGATACTATGAAATGCAAACACTGTCTCACCAGACCTTGCGCTAGAGACCACGGAGATGGGAAAAAATAGGGGATCTCCAACATTTGGACAAAGCGACAACCTCAGAGTCTTCAGGTCACAAGGCTGGGGGGAATACACCCAAATGGGAAATTAGAGACAAGGGTCTGTACGCTGGTCCTATTGGGGTATCACACAGTTGTGATGGGCACAACTATCACACCTTCTCAATCCGTAACTGAGACACCCTCAAAAGCCACATCCACGTTGCCTGCTCTGCACTCATTTACCCCATCACCCATACGCACCAACAGCAAAGAAAAAGATGTATTTCCCCCTTTTGCGTTAAATGAGAAAAAATTGAACCCAGAGTTGACATCCCAATACTGCTGGAGTCTTGTAGTTAAGACTCTCTTAAACTCTGACCCCCAAATGAGATGTTTCTTCATTAGAAGACACCTGGAGCACCACCACACAGCCCACGCTGCCCATCTCTAGCATCTTGCACAGTCCCAGCCTCATTCCTGCCCAGTTTGCAAGTGACAATCAGCCTGGCACAAGCCCATCATCATTTCCAAGGGCATGGATTGGGAGAATCCCCCTGGAACCAGTAAAGTCATAAAACTTGTTTGGGGCTGGCAATCCTGAGAGTAGAACAGGTTTTGGTATTTTCGCAGCTGTCTAAATACGCTGGTGACAGCTTAAACCCCAGGGTTTCAGACATGGTGCAGAAAAATGGTCCAAGAAGTGACATCCCTCATCATTCATAGTGATGTTACCATGCACCTTTCCAATATAGGACGTATGGGAGATTAATTAATATATGCACAGATTTTTTTCCATTAAATCGTCTGATGTTGTTGGCAGATGTAAAGTCCCACCGCCTTGCAGAATAACTTGGTACACAGAA
This sequence comes from Pygoscelis adeliae, assembly GCF_000699105.1. NCBI lineage: Eukaryota > Metazoa > Chordata > Aves > Sphenisciformes > Spheniscidae > Pygoscelis > Pygoscelis adeliae. Next base: position 143,333 of record NW_008824361.1, on the reverse strand, counting down.
GCCAAGTTAGACCTTTCCTGGATCATAACCAGTGGGGCCCGAGGCATGTGGAAAGGGTGTCACTCTGCTCAAATTTTGCTTTTTTTTTATAATTTTGCAGGCGGTCGTGTCTTTGCTAACCCTCAGGACTGCGCCCAGCACCTGATGAACGGAGACACACTGAGTGGCGTCTACACCATCTCCATCAACGGGGACCTCAGCCAGCGAGTGCAGGTGTACTGTGACATGACCACCGATGGAGGCGGCTGGATTGTGAGTAGCCGTGCGGTTGTCCTATGCATTGTCCCCACCGCAATGTAACTGAGCCCCATCCTACCAGCAAAGCCAAGCACCACGCTGCGCGGGAACGACAGCAGGCTTAATATAGCACGCTTCATTTCCCACGCCATAGGGAATGGCCCACGCTCCAGTAATAATAGTTACACTTGGAGAAATGCCCTTTGATTTATTTGACATGTTTGCAGTACTTATGGAGAGCAAAATCTGAGACTGAAGCTGATTTATTGTTCTAAAAATGAAATTAATGACCGATAACTTTCACAGGGAGTGATTCACACTGCCTGCAGTAGGAGGGTGTCGGGCATCACCCCAATTGAGTCCACACAGGAACATTCTAGAGGCAAATGCCTGCTTGGCTTTTGAATTGCACAAACACTGCTCGTCTTGACGTAGATGGACTGGCAGTTTAAGTAAATAATGCTCTAGTGCTTTGATTTTATTTGTGTCAAAGGCTTACTTACATGCATTACACAGAACTCCGCTAGATGTATAGTCAAAAGAAAAAAAATGGGTTTCCTCAAATGCTGATTTCTAGCACGGATGTTATTTTAGCCAGGAAATTTCCCTCCATCTCACCCTGCCTCAAAGCATCCCCTTGGATATCACAGAAAGAGCTAGCCGAAAGCAGAATCACATGCTAGAAAAACAGAGGCACCACGCATCGGCTGATTCCTTCCTATAATAACATTGATTTGCCTTGGACATCACTTAACATCTCTTCAGTTTCTCCATCTGCACATGAATTAATTGCATGGCTGCAATTAACACTAACCAGATGGATATTGCAATTATGTCCCCTGAAAGGCACAATGGAAAGACAAAGTATTGTCTTTATTTCATGTGCCCCAAAGCCCAGTGAGGCTGTCCGTCTTCTCCTTCACACCGATTTTCCCCCTGCTCTTCCCCCACCGCAGGTCTTCCAGAGGCGGCAGAACGGGCTGACCGATTTCTTCCGGAAATGGGCAGATTACCGGGTTGGCTTCGGAAACTTGGAGGACGAGTTTTGGCTCGGTAAGACCTTCACTGGTTGTCTTTCATCGATGCATCAAACCTGAGCTCTGTGTGCACTGTGCTGCTCACCTGTGCCAGCTGTTGGCTCCTTGCCTCTCACCCCACTCTACATTCTCCCTCAGGCAGCTTCCATTCCATTGTTCATCCCCTGCCCTGCACGTTAGAAAGTCACTCATGGGCATACCACATAAAAGCACATTGTGAAGGCCAGCAGCTCCCTAATTTGCTCCTCCTAGGAGAAGGGGGTACACCGGCGGTCTTCATGGACCAAAACCCATCATCCTCCTTTGGATGACTACAGGTTGCATTGGTGGCATCTGTGACTTGGCCAGCAAGCCAGTTGCCCAAAGAAAGTAGGAAAGGGGTGAGCAGGAGACCCTGCACAGCTCTGAAACGGAGCATGCTCCCCCAAAACCTGAACACAAGCCAACACCAGCCCTGCAGCATAAACATGCTCTGGCTTGTACGGGAGCTTAACAGCTCAAAAGATGGTCGTGCAACACAAGAAGCACCAGGGGTCCACAGCTGATGATCCCCAGCTTCAGCAGCATGGAGAAAGCTGAATCTGGGGCTTGAACCCACCTCTTATAGCCACAGGGAAGTGAAGCTTGAGTGGGGACAGAGAGCTCAGACCCCACCAATGCCAGAAGAGACAAAGATTTAACCAGAAGTGCTGTTGCTCTCTGGTTCCTCTCCTCACTCTCATTTCCCACAGACATTTTATTTGCCTAGAGCTTTTTTTGTTTGCTCACGGAGCAGATCCAGGCATTGGGTCTCACTGGGTGTCTTGCTGCTTGTCTCACCAGGTTTGGACAACATCCACAAGATCACGTCCCAGGGGCGCTACGAGTTGCGAATAGACATGAGGGACGGCCAGGAAGCAGCGTATGCCTACTATGACAAGTTCTCCATCGGCGACTCCCGGAGCCTGTACAAACTGCGAATCGGGGACTACAACGGCACTTCAGGTGCAATCTCAGTGCTAGCAAGCAGTAGGGAAATCCTGGGACCGGTGGGTCTGAAACTGTGAAGGAAATCCCAACATCAAAGCTTACTTTTCTGGAGCAGCAAAACACAAACCCTTTCTGCCTTCCTGCAGTCCATCATGTAAACCAGGCTGATAAATCCCACTAAGGAGAGAAGGAATTTTCCATTGAGGATTAGATATTAAATATCAGAGGCATTGCTATTCAAATAACCAGGTCAATCATCAGAGGTGTCATCTCACTTGGCAATCACCGCAGCTTGCTATTGATGTCATGCTGGAGGGTGTATTTATTGCCCTCCCACAGCAATGGAAAAAGCTGAAATCCTCTGCATCGTTTCCTCATGCAGAGACCAAACACAGTCTGATTTTGCAAGGACACTGTCACACCTGCTTGCTCGGTTGATGCAGCAGCACTAGGCTTTGCCCACCAGAAAACAGTGGGTGATGGGTGATGGAAGGAGGGGGTCTCTTCCCCGAGAAGCAGTAGAGGGGTACAGCTGCAGCCATTCTAGCTGGGATAGACATGCCCAGTGACTGCAAGCCTCTGCGATCCACACAAAACTTCACCACCATGTACTTAGTGAGGAACCCCACACCATACCTAAGACACAGGAGTTTTCCTATACAATACCTGGTAGTTGCCACTGGAAGGGAAGAGATGGAGATCTTGGTTGCATGCAACACAGCACTTGCTCTTTCCTTAAGTCCCAGGGCACAAGGCACCCATCCTGTTGCCAAAAATGCCAGTAAGTGCTGCAGACACAACTCCCTCCCCTTCCCCATGCAAGCTTTTCTTCTAGCTGTCCAACGAAGGAGCTTCTGCTCCACTTTGAGCAGAGAGAGCCAAGACTCACCAAATGGTTCATTGCCAAGAGGTTTTCTAGCAAGCCTCTTGGTGGCTGGACTGCACACAGCTAGCACGGGTTGACTTCATATTTTCTTAGGGACCACCAAGGAGCATATTAAGAATGTCTCCTGTAAGTACATCACTCAATTGTAATAACGACCATATTTCACTTTGGCTCTTCTTTCACCCAAAAGCAGCTCTCTTGTTCCTTAGTAAGGAGGGGAGATGAGGTTGGTGGTTTTGGTGAAATAGACAACACGCACCTTCCAAAATGTTCTTCCTTTTATTCAAAGGGAGAAAAGAAGGCCAAGCATCTTGGTTCAAGAGGCAAATGCTTGGGCTTCTCTGGGAGAAAAAGTTCCCTTTGGCTAACAGGAGGGAAGGAGGCTGAAAGCATCCTAAAGTTATATAGCAGTCAGGCTTCAGGAAACCAGGGATCCCCAAATCTAGGATTTAATTCATTTCTGAAACACTGAAATTCAGGTCCAAAACCATATAGCATTTTATCTGCCAAAGCCAAACAGCCTGTAAGATTTGCTGTGGTCTGTACTGATCCTAAACTGACAGCAGAGGACCTCAGATGAACGAATTGTGAACAATTCCAGTTAACGTTATTCCCAGACTTTCAGATGCTTGAGCTGTTGATCAACAGGCTACCACATATACCAGAATATCCTAATTTACTTGTGAAAAAGACCAGATGACTCAGGCTCCATCACCTCTAACAGCACCTCTTTCCACAGGGGACTCCCTCACCTACCACCAGGGCCGCCCCTTCTCCACCAAGGACAGGGACAACGATGTCGCTGTGACCAACTGCGCCATGTCCTATAAAGGGGCCTGGTGGTATAAGAACTGCCACCGTACCAACCTCAATGGCAAGTACGGAGAGTCCCGGCACAGTCAGGTAAGGACAGAGCTGGGCTGAAAGCCTTTGGCATTTCTTCTAGCAGCATGACCAAGCGCGACAGCAAACCCAAGCTAGGGCTGGGGCTGCGTGGTCAGTGCACCAGCACCAGGAGCACTGCTGGGGTGACCCAACACAAGCTGGAGCAAAGGGAACCACCTTCGAGACATTTGGGGTGGTGCTTCATGCCTCACGCTGGCTGCCACGGTCATTTACCTTGTTAAGTTACATTTAAAAAAATACATACATAAAATTTGATCATGAGCCTTTGAGCAGTGGGAAAAACCCATCAAGCCAGAGCAGCAGAAGAGTTTCTTGCTCCCACTGGTGCAAGTTCTTCCTTCTGGCTTCTCTACGGCAGTCAAGTTTTTTTCCTTCCTCTCCCACTCTAGTTTCATGTTAGGGTCTTTCTTTACCCTGTGCCTTTCTCTCCCTCCTGCCAGGGGATTAACTGGTACCATTGGAAAGGCCACGAGTTCTCCATCCCCTTCGTGGAAATGAAGATGCGACCTTACAACCACCGTAATATCTCTGGGAGGAAGCGACGGTCCCTACAGCTCTGAGCCAGCTGAACCCCCTCCCACCTCCCACCACCTGACCTTGTCTGTCATTTGTTTGTATTTTATAATATGAAAAGGGGGGAAAAAAAAATTACTACTCGTCTGAGATAGCAACCTGCCCCTCACGAGTGCTGGAGGGAACCAATGGCACAAGCAAAGGCCATGGGAAAGGAAAGACCTCATTGCTTTGCATCTGTCCCAGAGAAATACCAAACTTCCAGTCTCCCTACCCCAATACTCTGGCCCTTAACACAAGAAGGGAGAGAAAGAGAGAGACAGATTTTTGATATTTTTTTAAAAGACTTAGAAATCCCCAGCAAACTCTGTCAGAAATGTTTGTCACAGGGCTCGTGGCAGAAACCTTCCCCAAGGTTGGTGTGGCCATTTCCACCCTAGTCATGACCTGGGACACCTGTCCTCTCCCTGCCTCCCTGTCCCCTCCCGGCAGGGAGGTCCCAAGCTTCATGCCATCCTGTAGACACCAACTCTTCCAGCAGGCAGAGACCTGTCTCTTCTTCTGGCCTGGTCATCCCTCCCCTATGCGCAGGCACTGTATGCATAGAGACAAAGCGAGAATGAGCAAACGCAAGGCTCACCCCAGCCTCAGTTTTCAAAGATCACACCAGGAAGGCTTGATGAATATTTGCATATGTAGGCAAACTCTAGAAAGCCCACAGCTCACATGTTGGCCCCACCACAGCCAAAGTCATCCTCATGTACCTGATGCGTAGGGGAACAAGAGCTGCTCCACCAGCCCCAACCTGCATCATCCACTCCTCCGAGCTGAACTCTTCCCACTCCAGCTGCCTGACATCTGCCTGGGTTATGCTGAGCTTGATGGAGAAGAAAGGAGTCAAATTAGAGGACTTGGGAAAAAATCACTACTTGTGGTCTTGAACTCTAGAGCCCATTTCCCCTGCTATTTCTATGTGCCACCACGCTGTCTTTCACTGAGGTCATTGGTCCCAAACCATAGAGTCTCAGAGAAGGACCAGCAACCAAAAGAGCTATCACACAACCGCAGCCCAGCCTGAAGCTGGCAGCTGGCACAGCCCCGGTGCTTTTGTTCAGGGACCTCCATGCACATGGGGAATGATGACGACCCAGCCGAGGGAAGACAAGCACAAGCTGAGAAATGCCCGTTCTCTTCCTTCTCCTACACCATCTCTCTTTGCCGCCATCACAAGAGGGACACAAGTCTCAGTGCCTTGGTATCACAATCTCTCTAATGGGAAGCTAACTGTTTCACCTCCTGGAAGGAAGGCTTAGTCCATTCAGATTTTGGAGCACTTCAAGACCCTTGGAAGAATAAATGAGTTCACTCTTCCCATCCTTAACTTCTCCCATCTTAAGGTCAATGGACCCTTCGGATAGCTCTGGCTGCGCTCTGTTGTCATTGACACCACCTCCACGTAGCCCAAACAACCACCGCACTGGAGTCACTCCTCTGCTGAGGGCTCTGATCAATGCTGGGCATTGTCACTGGCCTGGTCTCAGAGAAGGGACTCATCCCCATGTTCAAGGACAATGCAGCTCATCACTGGGTTCGCAGCCAAGGGAGCATTACAAATGCTAAACACTGCTTTTTGATTTTATCACACTGAAGCTGCTTTGTCTCAAGAAACATCTTTCAGATGGCAACATAAAGGCATCTTTGCAGTATCTTATAATTCAAGCCAGTGTCTCTTTCATGGTCATGCTCCTGGATTTTCTGACGTTACTCACCACGGCTGCAGAGCTAAAGAAGGGCATTAAGCAGGAAACGCAGCCTCCTTGTCCATTCCACGTACTGGCACATGAAATCACAGCTAACCCCAAGGCCAGGATTAGGTACAGGGTCCAGCCCTTCAAGTGGTCAGCTTACAAGCTGCAGTTTGACCTGGAGTAAGGATGCTGTAGCTCAGCAACATCTCATATATAAATGAGGCATCTCTTCTTACTTCCCATCAGCATCAAATCAGGCAACAAGTCAACTAGTTGAGGAACAGGTCAGTCAGAGAGGCTGCAGATGATGGGACCTCTTGAGGGACATGGCCAGTGTCATGGATGGCAGCATGTCATGCCTTCTGAGCAGCCTGCCCTGTTTTAGGTTCCAAAAGCCAATAAGAAGCAGCAGATAGAACCGACTAAAACCTAAGAGGCCTCCTAGTAGACCAGCAGAGTAATATTTTTCCCAACATCACCAAGAGTTTATAGGCAAAAAGTGTCCTAACAAAAGCACTATAGTGCAGTGGTTATAATGACAAGCAGAGACTGACAGTGGATGGCATTCATCACCTGTCTTGGATGGTGCTGTTTGCTTATCCAGCCAGGTGAAAGGAAGAGACATCAGTGGAAACACAGGAGCTCATCATTCACAATGAAGTGGAAGGCAAGAAACCTCTCTTTTCAAAAGTACAAGTTAAACAGAAAATCAAAACATGCCAAGCTTTTCCAGGAGATTCAGAAGAAGATCTTCAAAAAGGCTGATTATTTCTACATAGATTTACTGACATATATTTCTTCCTCCCTGCTCATGTCTGTCATCCCTTTTATATGTCTTGTAACCAGGATGAGAGGATCTGGTTGACACAAGTCCATCGTCAAATCTGAAGGACAACCTTGGAGATAATATCTGACCTTTCGCTGCCATTATATACCAATGCTGGTCCTTGATCTCACACATGGTACCAGGGCGTTGCCTTTCCATTATCCTGGTGAAATACAGTTGCTAAAATCTTTTAAAGGAAAGACATCTACACGTGGTGGTTTTGTTCTCCTGGTGATAACCTAACCCAAGCCTAGGCACACAATCAGCAATGACGACCTGGTCATTTGGGCCATTGTCCCTTGTTCACATTGTCCTTATACAAGATAGAATTTTCCAGAAATTTCTTTTTCATCATTGCCTGATAAATTTTTTTGGGCAAAGCTCCTGCCAGCGGTTTCAAGCAAATTTGTGCTTAATGTTGATGCTACAGAATGGCCAGGTGATTAAGTACATCCTCTCTTTACCCTCCATCACCAGCTGGGCAAGCCCTTTTCCTGAATTCATTCTCCAACCAGAACAAGTTTGGCCCTGTCCCCCATCAGCACGGCATTGAGACTGAATGAAGTCTTAGCAACAAGCCTGAAATTCCCAGGAACCCAGCCTGGATCCTGCGTAATGCTCATCTCAAGAGACCTTGGCTCCAGCACGTGAACGATCGCTGGGCTCTGGTGGCTCCTCTGCCATCCAGCTTGTATGGCCCAGGCTTGCCCCAGACCCCAAAATGAACCTGAAGCTGTTACCAAAACCAGACTATCCACTGCGAGATGCCAAATCCCATAACATCAAGCAGGGAGAAGCACGTCAGGTCCTTCACCCAGCAGAGCACAGTGTGTGCCCAGGACCTCTGTAGCCTTTCAAAGCCACCTCTTATTTCTAACCTCAAAATCCTGGAAGGAAACACCAAGGGACCTTCTCATCTCTTGCCCAATTTTGATTTCCCTCTGTTTCCATTCCTGCCAGACCTCCAAGCCCACCATCCCACTACACACTGCACTAAAACGTAACCAAAGAAAAGAAGAAAAGGCCTGAAAGGAAAAGCTGCTTTTAGTAAAGTGATCCTTAAGACAGCATTTATAAATTAATAATTTAGGGAAGGAGAGAGGCCAGGCCCTCCCCAAAGGTAGCTGGGTTTTGGCAGAAGAATGATGGAAGAGTGTCAAAGCCACACAAAGGTTGCGGAGAAGCCTTTGCTTCTACTCCTTATCTTTGCATTATTTTACTGTGGGCATCTCAAAGTGTAGTACCAGCCTAAACGCCCTCTTACCTCCTTCCCAAAGTGATGCTGTCCTGGTTAAACCACGACAGATGCTCACCCCAGGTGAAGCAGAGGTGAAGCATCATGGTGTGAAGAGCACAGCTCACACCACCTTCGTCCCCAGCACTGCAGCAGGGGAGGGCTCGGGCAGTGGTGTCCCTGTGCCAGGGTGCCCTGTGCCCGCAACAGGCTTAGAGTGACTTGTTGAAATACAGCAGGAGCCAAAATACCCGCCCAGTGCATCGCCTCCATGCCAGCATGAGCCCTTTGTCCAGACCCAGAGCTGCTCTCCTGGTATGTCCCTACCATCGCACCCTGGGGTGACCACGCACCCCCTGCCCTGTGCCCCCCAGCAATGCCCACAAGCTTTGACCTTAGCAGACACCACCAGCAAAGAGCGCTCACCCCAAAAAAAACTTTAATTCATGCTTACACCCACTAATGAAGGGCTCTGTCCCGCAGCCAAGCAAGAAGGCCAGACCTGTTTCTGCCAACCAAGCACCCCGGGATGGCCATCAAACCCAACCAAGCCCCTTGGGGACCACCAGTAACCTCCAGGGTCACCTTACCCCTTCCTTAAACCTGATGGTGCCCAGATGGTGGTGGCAGCTCCTTGCCTCTTCCAGGGGAGAGGTCTGGGGTAAGGGGGAGGGAAAGGCTCTTCCCTGCAGAGATGCTGATGCCCAGACCCACCTCGGTACCCAGCCCACAGCTCTCCAGGTGTCAGTGGTTTCTCAGAAGGATGGTGACACGAAGACCTAAACAAACAAACAAGCAGCTCCCTGCGTACAGGTGTTACCCTGGAATTGTATTTATTACTTTAAAAAAATTAAAAACCATAAATAAGAAGGAAGAACGGAGGCAACGAAATCCCTTGGACAGGTTCTGATGAACTCAAACACAAACCAACGCAACCAAATGAGGGGGAAGATAAAAGCAAATAAATACATAAATAAAATTAATAATATAAATAAATAATATATTAAACAACCCTCCCCACCTTGTAATGAAAACGTAGCTCGGAGAATGGGATCGACGCTTGTTAACCATTGTTAACTAGTATTTTTAGTCCTGACCGCTCTTAGGCTATGTATAGTTCCTTTTTTTAATGCATTTTCTATACATTAATAAAAGATACTGAAGGAGCAAGCCGTGTGCCTGTCTGGGAGTGGGGTGGGAGCGGGGTCCTGGTGCATTCAAGCCCAGCAGCATTGCAGCCCTGACCTCAAGCCAAGCGGGGACGAGTGTACCCTGTCCCTAATCCTCATTTATCCCATGGGAGAAGGAGCGGGAGGGGCTCGTTAGCAGGGATTCGCATGCTCTTACCCTCCTGCAAGGGCATGTGCTGCCCCACTGGAGCTCAGATACTTTTGCATCTGAAGCAGTTGGCCATGGAGGCTTGGTTTTTCACTTGGCGGTTTGCAGCTGAGCTGCAAGGTGTTGCACAGCCAAGACAGCCACCCCAGCAAGCCCAGCAGCAGCTGGAAGAGGGCACACTCCTCATTTGCAAAGCACACCAAGAAACACGAACCAGGAGGAACAGAGCAGAACGAGAGACAAAGGACATCCAGCGGGGAAAAAAAATATAGAGGGAGGAAATTTGGGGGGGGCAGCCCAGCATTTGTTCAAGCTGCCCAAAGAAGAGGTGGTGCCATCTCCATCCTTGGAGGTGTTCAAGACCAGGCTGGAGAAAGCCCTGAGCAACCTTGTACAACCCTGGGGCTGCCTTGGGCAGCAGGTCGGACCAGAGGCTCCCAAGGTCCCCCCTGCCCGAGTTATCCTGTTAAAATAAATAATAATAAAGTGACCACAAAGTCGGGTCGGCGCAGCCTGTCTTTTAACCCCAGTAAGGGAGGGAGCTGCGCTTTGGCCTCAGCCCAGCACAAGATGTTTTGTTAATAAATTTAGCTGCTCCCATGAGCTAGAGGGACCCTCAGCTCTGCAGCTTACAGCCAGAGAAAGCAAAGCCATGGTGTAAACACTCAGAAGCAGAGCAAAACGATCCTGAAGTCTTCAGTTAAAGTCGTTCTCCTGATTTAGACAGCAATCTGTTCCCCGCACGAAGGAAACCCCAATGAAAACCAAATTGCAAGGCTATTTCCAGCAGAACATGCTCCCAGTGGAAAACAAACAAACAAAAAGCCCAAAAACCAACATTGATTTAGCAAAAATCTCTGGGACATGTATGAATTTCAGAGGATTTCGAAAGTCTCCTCTCATTTTGCACACAGACTTTATTTAGACCTCCTCGTCTTAAGTTTTCGTGTTTGACACGTAGCCAGGCAGGATGAGAAAGCTCGAAAGAAGCTCTTCTGCCAGACCGCTTCAATATTTTCTAAATTTAATTTTAGAGCGACAGAAGAGGGGAATTTGCTTTGCGGCATCTTCTCAACTTCTCTTTCTTGCTCCAATTTGAGGGAAAAAAAAAAAAAAGGAAGTTGTGAGCGCGGGGTTCCCCCGCCTCAGCCACAGTCACCGGCACAGCAAAAAGCCAAGCCTGAAGCCTGACGGACTCAGCTGTCTGGATTAAATTACCTTTTTCATGTCTGAAGGGAGTAAATGCCATGGAAGATCCTTCAGGCAAACCCAGAGGTCTCCCCTACATGCGGAGGAGCCGAGGGATGGAGATGGTTTTGGGATGGAGAGGAAGGGTTGCCTGCACTGGTGCTTTGCACCCCAGTCTTGCACAGCTTGGCCAAGTAGTTGGCCCAATGCGGTGGGTTTCATTTATGGTCCCTCGGGGAAGGGCAGTGCCCTCCACTGTACCCCCCGTTCAGCCAGGTGGGGCCTCCATGACCTCCAATCCCTGCAGAGCACCCCAAAAAAAGCTCACCTGAAGGAAACACGGACCCTCCGTTGCAATAACCAGATGCATGAGGTGGGCACGCACCACTCAGAGGTTGGTACCCAGAGAAGGCAGGAGCATGTGGAGCCACAGCATCCCTCCGGATCATAACCCACCTCCCAAAATTGGAGCCATGGCTAGCTCCATGCTTCAGATGGGATGAGAAGAGGGTGAGGGCTGGCACAAGCCCTTTCCTAAATGCTCCAAGCTTTGACTTAAGCCCAGGGAGGTGTTTTGCCCCACCACACCAACCCCTGGGGAGCTTCTGCCCCGTCACCCATTGCAGGTGCCCACCACCCTCATTGCACAGGCCCCTCTGCCCTTGCACAGCTCAAAGCCATCTGTATACTCTAGACATGGTCCTGCAGTATCAGGCATGGTGGTATCTCACATTTCCAGCCTCTCCAAGGAGCACACCTCCCTGAGCAGCCCAAGCTTTGTGCAGGCAGAACCCGCAGGCAGCATGGCCACGGTGTGGGCAGCCACTCTCCTCTTCAGGCACTTCCAGCCACCGCAGAGGATCCCACCGCCAGCCCCCCCCATCTGCACTTTGTACAGAGATATTTCATCACAGCCCTCTTACCAAAGTCCCCTTCTTGCATGAGCGATGCTCGGGAACTTTGTTCCACCAACAAACATCAGGAGGGTTTACAAAGGTCCTCAGCAAGGGCATTGGGCATCCATCCCAAACCTTGAGCTCGAGCAACACATTCCCAGCAACACACCCTACAACCTCAGCCCAAAAACACACAAGGGAAATGCTTGCGCAGGAGCAAGCAGCACTGCAGGAGGAGGTGCAATGCCTGCAGGAGGAGGTGCAATGCCTGCAGGAGGAGGTGCAATGCCTGCAGGAGGAGGTGCAATGCCTGCAGGAGGAGGTGCAATGCCTGCAGGAGGAGGTGCAATGCCTGCAGGAGGAGGTGCAATGCCTGCAGGAGGAGGTGCAATGCCTGCAGGAGGAGGTGCAATGCCTGCAGGAGGAGGTGCAATGCCTGCAGGAGCAAGGCTGGAGCAGGTCGATGAAGGTGCATCCTCATCCCATGAATTCACAGCTGCTTTATGCCTTGCAGGATCTGATTTTTATAGCACCATCTTTAACATTCTTGGGTTTTAATTCCCCCTCGTAAGCCTGGATGTGCTCATCATGCCTTTAAAGCCCTCATTCCCATTTTTATATTTTCAGCTCCCGTGGCTACAAGCTCTAACACTTAATTATGTAGAGTGTAAAAAAAAAGAAATTATCACTTTTAATCAAATCTAAATGCAGGGCTTTTAAATTTCATTGATTTGTCCCCTCTCCCTGCGATGAGGAGCACTGTGAATAGCAGCCCACAGGCTTATTCCCCCTTCCCTGTGCTACAGCCATGGCATCAACATGCAGTGATTTTTCTGCTTCCAACCTGTTTCAGCAATTTTCCCCATCAAAAAAAACCCCATATACATTATATTTGAAGCAGAAGTATTGAAGCTGAGTGCTAGCTGTGATTAGGGACCTTCTCATAGCGGCACTTCTCTCCCTCCCCGTATTTTGGATTGCTTTCTGCTATTGGTAGGGATGTTGGAGGTGTGCAGCCCCCCTATAGCGCGTACCATGCAATGTATAAGCATACTTATTCCCAGCAGCGCGGCTTATCCTCTTGCTCCCACCCAGGTTATCTCCTCAGCATTACTCCTCCGCAGGCACCAGGGCCTGGCCCGGCTGCCAGACGGCGGAGCGGAGCGCACTGGGATGCTGGTGGGAACACAAGCCACTACTGTTTGCCACAACAGCCCCTTGTCCCTGTGCCGTCCCTTGCGTTTGGTGACATCGCAACAGAAGAGGAGTTTGAAGGAAGTAACTCTGCAAATGTTTACAAGAAAAATCCTCCCAAAAAGTGAGAGAAGGGGGGATGAAGTGGGAAACCATCCCTCTAAGAATTTCAGGAGAAGGCATTGGAAACAGGCAGCCAGGAGAGGAGCAGCAAGGAGACAGGGGTGGAGGAGCAGCACCAGCAGCCAGTGTCCCCCTGCTCCTGGGGACAGGCTCTGGCCCTCCCCTGGTCCCACGTCCCTCACTGCACTTGAGTCATGCCGAAAGCAGCCAGCATCTGCCCGTTCGCTGTCTTGTATCGGTTCCTCACCCGTGACCCAAGGCCACCTCTCCCCCCTGCCCGAGGAGGACTTCGCCCCTCCAAATAAAGGAACCTGCTCTCCCTCACAGGGGGCAGAAAGAGGCAAAACACCCCCAGAAGAAAGCCTTTTGGTGTGTTTTTCCTCTTTCACCCACCACGATTTGCATTTCGCTTTCGGTTCCCTCCCCGGGGATGGGTGAGCCCCCCTGAGCCACCCTGCCCAAGCCCCATCACCCAGCTGCATCCTCCCCACCAAGCCCCCATTAGCAAATGAGATGATGATGAGGAAGACTTTGAACTGTGAAGAGCAAGGGTCAAATAGTCCCCAGGCAGGAGCTAAGCCCCAAGGGCAGCACAAAACATCCCAGCATGAGGGCACACCTTGGCCAATGGCTCCAGTGCCACCAGCCAAAATCCTCACATGGTCCCGAACTGAGGGACATCAGCTCATTGGAGATCTCCAGGAACAGCTTCCCCCATGGAAGCAGTTTACAGAGGGGAAGGGATAATAAAAACATTTAAAAAAAAATAATTTGGCAGCTGCTTATAATTAAAGAAATGGGATTAGATCTCCCTGCCTGCTGTGGCTGGGCTCTGGGGGAAGTTGGCACTGAGGGACGGCCACTGATTGCTCCTCGGCATCGCAGGGCCGAGCCAAAGGAAGGACCGTGCCGGATGGGACAGCCAGCACAACTGTTTTTTTGCCTAAAAAGCAACCTTGGCAGATCAGATCCAATACCCACCTGGTGCGGGAAACCCCAGAAGCAGCTGCTGCAGTAGGAGGCACGAGCCGCCGCTTCCCACTACTGGGGGCACACACTGGTCCTCGGGGACACCAGGGCCGTGCCCAAGCATCACTCGCTCCTCTGCCTTTGGCTCACACATCCTACAAATCCAGCCATCAAGACACTGCCGGTGACCCCCTTTCCATGCCAAGGGAAGGGGCACCCCCATTCACCAATGAGTTTTTTGTCCCCTGGCCTTCATGTAACTAATCCTTGAGCCATTCCTAAATGGGAAGGCACTACGTCATGCTGCCGGGGCTTGCCCGGCTCCGGTACGTCTCCTTTCCCCCTCGTGCACCACCACTGCTGCCCGTAGGATTTCCTCAGGAAGGAGTTCCTGAATGCTCACACACACAAAACAATCATCAGCTCTAAACCAACAAAAAGCCCTACCACTTTCCTCCTAAACCTGACAGCACACACCAAAATGCACCCCAAGCTGCCACCTCTTGCTTGCTCTCACCCCATCAGGTGCAGAGACACACACCCTCCCTCCTCCCCAAACACACTTGGGTCCCTGTACCCCATCTTTGCTCAACACAAGCACCAAGCGGGACTTGAGGATGCACCCAAGGATCCCACTTCGCTCCCCATCCCCACCTTTTCTTTCCCCTAAGCACCAGAGAGGGATGCTCCAGCACACTCGGACCCACCTCAGCAAGCCCAGCTGCACCCAAAGCCTCCCAGGTGATAGGTGGGGAAGAGGCACCCCCAAAAAACTCATCAGTCTGGGGGCATTTCTCCTGAAAGCAGCCTTTCCCCCATCGCTGCCCATGTGGGACTGAGCCCCAGGCAGTTAAGTGCAGCCCCAAACCAGCACATCGGCACCAAGGTGGGACACAGGTGGGACTGGGGCACCTGAGCCCCACCGCCCCTGGGCTCCCCCCTTCCCAGAGGGGACAGAGACCAGTAGGTACCAACTGAGGGAGAGGAGGGGAGGGAGCAGCTGACATAGAGCCTGCCAGCCCCAAAAACACCAGCTCAGTGTTTGTCCTCCACCCCGCCAAGGGTCACCATGCCATGCCATGCCATGCCATGCCATGCCATGCCTGCCTCTCCTGTTCTCCTCCGAAGCTGGAAAGCCTATTGCTGGTGCTAGCTCCCCCCTTCCCAGAGGGGACAGAGACCAGTAGGTACCAACTGAGGGAGAGGAGGGGAGGGAGCAGCTGACATAGAGCCTGCCAGCCCCAAAAACACCAGCTCAGTGTTTGTCCTCCACCCCGCCAAGGGTCACCATGCCATGCCATGCCATGCCATGCCATGCCATGCCATGCCATGCCATGCCATCCTGCTTCTGCCTCTCCTGTTCTCCTCCGAAGCTGGAAAGCCTATTGCTGGTGCTAAAGTAAATACCAAGGGCTGGTATTTTTATCCAGCCCACGACCAGGCATGCTTTATTTTTGGTGTTTAAACTGCAGGCTTTTTTTGTGGGAGGGGGAGAGGGTGGGGAAAAGGCAGAAGCATGGGAGAAAAAATGAGAGGAATGTTTCTCTGGGAGCAGAGTTTTCCATTGCTTACTTTAAGCCAGGCCAGCGTCTGCAAACAGAAATCACAACCGGAGAGCAGAGCAAGCAGCTGGGGAGAAAGGTGTGCTCATCTCTGCAGTCACTTTGCATCTCCTCCCACCCTACTGTGCTGAGAAAAAACCAAACATACCAGCCCTGGATACCAGCTGGGTGTTATCAAGGCAGGAGTGAAGCTCCCAGCTGAGTAATGGGGCAAACTGGTAAATAAATCAGCTGAACCCAATGAAACAAGGGGGAAACAAGAGGGTGTTTCTATTTTCAGTGTAAAATTAGTAGTGTTTTCCAAATAAAATTTTAGGTTGAGGGGAATGGAGGAGGAAATGGAAGTTGTCAGAGGGGCTTTTCGGCATGGGAAAGGCCTTGATCTCACATGGAAATAAGGAGTTTGGGAAGGATGGATGGAAAACAGGGGCTGGAGGTGGGGTTTGATTTCCAGCTGGTCCCAGACCTGGGCTCAGACCGACATTCCATGATGTGACAGGAGCTTGCTTCGTCCAGGTTTAATCAGTTCCTCAGCTTGAGGGGCACCAGCAAGCAGAGATGCATAATCTGGAGCAGCAGTGATTCATCGGCAGCTGAGTCATGGCTTCCTCTCACTCATTAAAGTTTCTGAAAAACCAAGCACGATCCCTTGGAGCCCAGATATGCCGGATGCCAAACAAAACTAGGAGGTGGCAAGTTCAACCTCCCCCCCCCAAAATGTACTTTTTTCCCACGTCGCATGTGAAGGAGCCGTGGAACTCCTCGCTGCAGGAGACATCCACAGGGTCAGGCATCAAATGGTGTTTATATTCTTTCAAAGCACCCGCTATGGACCACTATGGGGAAGAGAATGCTGGGCTAGACAGAGACGTAGTCTGAATGATTATATTTGTATATTCTTGCATTAATTCTAAGTTTCTTTAAGTCCACCCAATGCTTCCCAACTTGGTTTAATGGTATCGCTACACTCGATGGCATCAAGACTCTCCCTTACGGGTAGCAGCATCACAAGAGGTTTAAATGCTGAGGTCAGCATTATTGGTGCCCACCAGCTCCGCCACTTTGTCGAAGGGGTGCAGCAATGCTCCTGCCTGAAGCCAAGTGGGTGCCAAAATACCATGCTTGGATGGGCCCTCGAAAAGCTAGGGAAGGTGCTCAGACCGGCAGCTCCTCCCTCGGCAAGGCCTCTGCCACATTAAATTAGCAACAAGAAAGCGCCGAGCCCCAGCGGGGCTGTTTGCCCAGGGAACAAAGCAAACCTCCCAGCCGCCGCCGCAGCAGCGCTGCTGGGGATGGGCAGGGCTTTCAGCCTCCTCGACCCCAGGGCTGGGCACCCCCCTGCCCAGTGCCTCCAGCCACACTCACCCTTAGGGACCTCTAATAATAAATTTTTCCAGGCAATCCTATTAAGGGTGGTTTCAAAGGTGACATTACGCTATCTGGTGCTGTAGAGTGGCCAGGTGTCCCCCAGGTGACTGCCAGCACCCAGGTGACTTCTTCTGCATGCCGCGGGAAGGGCGTTTTCGTAGGGTGATGAGGGGGATTTGGTACCTGCAAACAAGGGGACTGCTGCAGCTCAGCGAGGGGGGAGAGCCAGGATGGGATGAGATGGGATGGGGTGAGCCGGGATAGGGTGAGCTGGGAAGGGGTGAGCTGAGATGGGGTGAGCCGGGATGGGGTGAGCCATGAACATGGTACAAAGCCCAGGGATCTCCATCCTGTAGCATAAAACCAAGGAAAAAATTCCTGGTGTTAACAAGCAGCAAATCTTTAGGTAAAAAGGGTTTGGTACTTCCCACAGTACATAAACACCTTGCCAAAGGCTACCAGGAAGCACTTAGCACAAGCTGTAGCCTGCAACGTGTGTTTCTTGGGATCTTTCACCCCTCCAGCCCCAGTGCTAGGATGAAGGCAGCAGAGGCAGCTGGGGCTGGCAGGCAACTTGTCTCCATCCCTTCACCCCTCCTCTCTGCCTCTCTTTCCCCATATTTCCACCGCAGCTCTGCTCCTGGCGCTGGAAGGGCACGGCATTGGGTGCACGGGGCTGTTTTCCAGCAGCCTCAAAGGGTCGGACAGCCCTGGCTATCCCAGCCCGACAAGTTAGCACCAAGGCCGAAATGGAAGAGCAAAGCCGCTGGCTCTAGAGCATGAAGGAGGGCGAGGAGGGTGAGCGCGGGGGTTTTGCAATCCAAAAGGATTCAAGCCGGCCAGAAAGATTCCAGCAAAACATTTTTCTAGTCACAGCTTGCCTGGCTGTCAACATCACAATGCTGCACAGAGACCACTCAGCCCCAGACTGGAAAGCAATTGGGATCTGGTGATTCCTGGATGTCCCTCATACAGAGATAAAAAAGAAATAAGACGGTGAGAAGCAGCAAGTGAAAACTGGGGGGGCAATCCAAATTGCACTGAAATCAAATTTTGAAAATATCAAACCCCTGCACGACCTGGAGGGCCTTCCTCAGGTTGAAATATCATTTATTATTTCCATGGGTGCATAGCACCCATAACGTTGCCGGGTGCTGTTGTGTGGAGGAGAGCATCCCCTGGGGCGTCCCCTCCCGTGGGGATGCTCAGTCACCTCCCACCCTGATGCAGCGTCCCCTTTCCAGGGACAGAGTCTGGGCATCGGGGCGGGGTGGTGGTGATGGCGTGCAGGGTGGCAGTCCTGGCGCTGCGTTTCAGGAGATGGAAGTCTGCCCTGTTCTTAAAAGCCTCCCAACAGGAGCAGCATTGCTGCCCCTGCAAACCACCCCCGCACCCCCCAAAAAAAACTTCTGGGGAAATACCTGCTTCGCTGAAGCCCAGGCCTCCCTCCCGGCAAGGGAAAACACTTTGTTCTCTCCCTTTTCCCAGCAATTTTTGGCATATTTCAGGCCTGGTTTTGTACACACACACACACCCCCCCCACACCCACATGCCTCTTTCCTAGACTAAACAACTCCAACTTCGCCAGCCCGTCCTGAGCACCCGGGGCCGGCAGCGCCCCCGGCCCCCGCGCCCGGGCGACCAACGGGCAC
>NW_008824361.1:92069-124226 GCF_000699105.1 Pygoscelis adeliae | reverse complement strand
TGCGGGGATGGGGCTTGGGCAGGGGCGGTGGGACCGTGGCACAGCCTACAGGGCAGATGCTGGCAGAGGCGGGTGGAGACAGTGGCACTTGAGAAATGGCGATGAAGAGCAACTACCTCTCAGGGGACGTTTGTCAGAAGAAGGCCTGCCCAGCACCGGGAGTTTCAGGTCACGAAAGCTAGAGGTAAGGCTGCACCAACAAATTTTGCTGCTACTTCTCCCCTGGAGAGCCCCAGGGTTGGCCCAGGTGGATCTGCAGCCCCCTGAGCCTCCTGTAACCAAAAACGTCTGCGACCCACCCCAGGGAGGGCCACGGGTGGGCTGGGTGGGGGCTGCCTGCCAGCCCAGGGAGGCAGCGCTGCCTGTACCGTAGTTCAGAGGAGACCGAGATGGCTCAGAGGAGCTCCCGGTGCTGTCAGGGATGACAGCGGTGCTTTTCTAAAAGCAAAACTGGTCTTTTGGCCGGGAGTTGCACCGATCCCGGGCCGATGGCAGCGTGCGTGTGCAGATGGCAATCACGGAGCAGGCTCCAGGCGGCAGCTTGCAAAATAGTTTCACTTTAACCCTGTTATCCAACATTCGTATTAGTAGTTTTCCAAATCGCTCCCTTTAGGGGATGAAAGCCTCTACGCGCAGCTTCTGGCTGGAAGGTTTGACAGCAGTGGGAATAAGATGAAGCTTTAGTTGGTTTTGTTTGCTGGGTGGTGGCTTTTGGTGTTTGTTTTTTAACGTTTGAGGAAGGTCTTTGAAGCCTGCTGTGTGTTCTTATTATTCACCATTTCCAAAACAGTAACGTGCAATCCCAGCTAAGGAAACTGCTCACCCTCAGTGTCAGGTTGCATCCAGTTTTCCTTTAAGTCTGCAGGTGCAAATGGGAAAATAGATGTCACTCGTGTGTGCGTGCATAGCTGTGTCTGTGCTCGTTGTATCAGAGCTGTGAGAGAGAAGTTAGCCTCTCCTAGCCTGACCCATAGCTATCACTGCCAGTGGAAAGTGGGTGTAAAGCTGATATAAAGCCAATAACAGAAGGAAATGGTCAAGTCTAATACTGCGATTCCTGCTTTGCACCACTTAGCATCAGTTGCATGAAGTGAGGTCTCACCAGAAGCAAGTTCTCATCTGCATTAAGGAAATGGGGGTGGCTGCAGGTCAGACGCTTTCATGTCACCTCTGCAAGTCCTGAGTTGCAGCCGGACACCAAGCGCAGAGGAGTTCAAATAACCTAGTAGTCGGGGCCAAACCCCATAGGTCATGGGCTGTATGTCGGTTGTCCTCCAGAGCTGCCCCTGCTCTCAACATGGGTGTAGGGAGAAGCACCTTAGAGCGGCTCCGCTCCCACCTGAACCGGGCTGTATGTCAACCGAGAGGAGCCGGTCAGGCTTTGTTAGGCTGGAGAGGACTTCACGCGGACATAAGAGCCTGTTGAGAGTTGAGCTTAAAGGACTTAACTTGCAAAATCAGATCCTAAAACGTCTCGAGCTTTCTCCCCTCTGCCATGGTGACCCTGCGTAGCAGTTTCCAGCCCTTTGCCCCCTGTTTCCAGTGAACTGCAACTTCTCTGCAAACTCTACCTCCATCCCCAGCCGCTGCGGTTGCTCTGCAGTGCGCAGGATGTGGGCAAGCCAGCATTGCCAAGGCAACCCCTCTGTTTTGATTTCCCCATGCTCAGGCTGGCAGCCTTTACCGCCCCAGCTCAGCCAGGCAAGCCGTGCACGCCAATGGTTTGTGGTGCCATCCCAAGCTGGCCCTCAAAAGGAGCTTGTTTTCCACCCACGGCTGCCTGTAACTCCGGAGGAGTGGCAGATGCTCCCCACCCTTGAAAACCGGCTCCTTCGGAGCCAACGTGGATTAAAGAACCTCATGTTGGACGCCCAACTTCGATTAAAACTTAACACAAGCTGCGCAAACTCCAGCCATGCAGAGCTGCCATCAGATGTAGCCGTCCATCCCTGGCAGCAGGATTTCCCGAGTGAGTTACTATGTCAGCTCTCCCCTGACTCGCTGCCAGCGCTGGCTACCCAAAAACAAAGAGCTCATTTAACAGGGCGTTCAGCAGCCCTCCCCAAGACGTTGCCCTGTCTCCTAGTGCCTCCCTGGCCCTGTTTTTTGGTCCTGTATCTTGTCCCAAAAAAATGGCCGACCTCCCAGCTGCAGCTCCACATGCATTGAGCACCCCGTTCACACCCATGGTGGGCCCCGGCGCAGCTCTCCCGGTTCATCCCCTCTCTAAGGGGAGATGTTGCTGTCGCACCAAATTGAGCAGCAGCACGGATTTTTCCTAAATGCAGCTCCTTGCTGCGCCCACAGGCTTTCAGCTGGCAATGGGTGGCCTTGGGTAACCCCTCAGCTTGAGTTGTGGCTCAAAAGGCACCAGTTTTTCTACTTTCCCCTCCCCCCCTTTTTTTTTATATTAAACTGAAGAACTCCTTTATTTAGCGCACAGACATCCCTTCATCTACCATACAAAAGGCAATGCACGCACCAAAAAGAAAAGGCATTTGAAAACCAGCTGCATAGCCGTGCTGAAAGGTGGCCCCAGGCTTTCTGCACTGCTTGCTCAGGGCAGTGGCAGGTACCTCTGCCTTCCCCTTGCAAGAGATGCTTGGCCGCATCCCTGTGGCTCCAGGCTTGCCCAGCACTGCCGCATGTCCCCGGCTGGGAACTTCCCAGGATCAAGCAGCGAGGGCCTCTGCAGTGCATTCAGCTCCGGTTTAAAGTGGAAACATTTCAAAGGGCTCTGTTTTTTTTTTTTCTCTGCAAACAATTAATTACAAGTTTAAGAGGAAGTTCCAGCCCTCCTTCCCTCCCCAGAAGTTTAGAGGCAATAAATATGAAGCAGCTCAGCGCAGGAATAAAATTGTACATCCTGTTTTGTCTGAAATTAAGGCAGTTGTTTTGGGGTTGGTTTTTTTACTTCTTTTTTGGAGTGAAGTGTATCATAGGCGTCCAATGTTCCTGCCTGGATAATGAGCTGTCGGGATATTTATGGATAAATGGCAAACCTGCTTCACGCAGATGATTCAGGCCGAGGAAAAGCCACGCTGTTTATTTCTGTTGCAGTTTAACCTTTACTACAGCTGTTCTAAAAAAAGGCCTCGGCAAGGATGAAGGCTGGGACAGGGAGCAGTTTTAAGAAGTGGTTCTCACCACTTGCCCCCTTGCCTTTGCTTGTAATGCCTGCGGGCAGCAGATAGCAGAGACAGGCACCCAGAGAGCCCTTGCTTATCTCCCCTGTGGGCAAAAGCAGATCTGTAACACTCACCGCTGGCTCCAGGCAGGGGGTAGGAAGGGGATGGATGGGATTTCAGTCTCTGAGCCCTCCTTGATAGCCCATGATTTCTCAGGTGGGGATGGCAGTGATATCACCGTCCTCTGCCAGGTAGGGGAATGAGGCAATGCAGGGAGCAGCTGGTTTCCCAAGGCCGGGAAGCTGCTTGGCAGCAGAGGTGGGGTGGAAAAGGCTCTTCTGCCTCTTGCAGCACCATTCCTCCCTCCTGGGTCCATGCCTGGCATCCCCACCATTCTGCTTGTCTACCTCCAAAAAAACCCCACCATATATATATATATACACACATATATAAAATATATATATATATTTTAATTCCCCTTATAGCAAGCAGAAACTGGAAGATGCAGCAAACTGGACAAAAATCCAGCAATAAAACGTTAGCTACAAATGTCTTTGTTTAGCCAAAGCCCATACCACCTCCCACAGCAGTGTGTTTCATTTGGTAAATCTCAAATGGGAGTTTTTCAGAAAGGCGCCCACAGAAATTTGTACATCCATTTTCATCACATTTCCCATGCATCTGTCCAGAAGAGAAACCACCAGCTAATTGCAGCCAGCTCAGCTATGCTCTTGTGCAGATTGAAACAATAAATACACAGCGGTCAGTCTGTTTCTGCAGGTGGCAGGGATGATAAACCCTTCTCTTTACATAGGATCAGAGCACTTGTGAAGTCCCAGACTGAGACCTGAGCATCTAGACTGAAGGATTTGGCGCTTGGGGTCCTGGCAATTGGGTACGAAAGCCAGCAGCCGGGGGCGGCTGGTAAAACAAGACCCCGTACATCTTTGTAGGTCCCGGGACAGTGTTTCTGAAGGCAGGTTTTCCCTTGGGAGCCACCTTTTCGGTGGCTGCCCACCGGCTCCCGCCTCGGCAGGGAGCATTTTTTTGCTCGGGATGGGCCCAGTTCCCAAAATGCTTGGTACAAGGGAGCATCCCTTAGCAGATACCGCAACAGCAATAAATGCGATTCAAAGCAAGGAATGGTATTGCTATAGACAAGCCGGCTTTAACTGAAACCAGCCTGGGTCCTCTTCCCGTTCCCCTCTAGAGGTGCCTGGGCTCTGTGAGAGCTGCCAGAGGGAGAGGTGAGGGGTTGGTGGTCAAAGGGGACAAGTGGAGCAACCCCTCCGGGACACCTTTGGAGTTCAGGCTGTATCTCTTAAGTTTTTGTTACGTGGAAGTGCTGGCTTTCCTTTTACTGCACCTCAGTTTCCTCTCCTGTGCACATGGGATTTCTGCATTCCCTCAAGAGGCTGTGGGGCTTGAATCCCAAAGGCTGGCAAAGGCACTGATGTAAAATGCCAAGCGAGGGTGAAACATGGTATTAGAGCCTGATATTGCTCTTGCCAGCTCTTCATCTGCACAACCTGTGATTTGGTGACCCCAGTGTTGAACCAAAACTGCAAACTCATGGCACAAAGCCCCCTGCCCTACTCAAAACCCCGGGAGCTTTGCCTGGCCCCAGGAGAGGAGGAAAACCATAAGCAGAGGCAGCAGCTCCCTGCCCCTGCAGAAGGGCTTTCCCGGGAGCCCTGCTTCTCAGCAGCACCTCTCCCTCCCCAAGGGAGAGGAAAACCTTACGTCAGGCTGCAGAAATGCTCCTCGGCCCTACCCAACCCTTGGAGCAATTCCCAGGTGAGGCACAGCAGAGACTCCTCCATCCGCAGCCAACCCTTGTCCTCCCCCACCACTGCCTTTGCAGCCAGCCCTGGGTGCACGGAGGTAGCCATGGGTGCCTGACCACCACCTACGAGTCCCACTGACCATAGTCCCCATCAAAAATCCAGGTGGTTTAACCACAGCCCTCACCCCAAACCTCCCAGCTGTGCCTCGGGTGCCAAAGCAGCAGGACCAGACCCCAGTGTGGTGCCCGGGACAGGTACACCTTGCCTCTGCGCTGCCCAGATGCAGGGCAGTGCCCTACCCGCAGCAGCTCGGCTGCCCATCCCAGACCACGGACCATTACAAACAGTCTGTCTAAACCAGACACCCCGTCCCAGGGTGGATCGAGGGTAAGGAGAGACCTGTGACATGTTGACTCCTGGCCCCGATGGCAGCAGTACTGCTCTCTGCAGTGGTCCCTTGCCTGAACCAGGCAAGTCCCTTCCTAGACAGGAAAGCTCCTCCTGCAGACAATATTTCCTCTGCTGAGAAATAAGACCTACAAAGGGCTAGTAAGAGCTCCATGCTGTGGCTGCCAAGTGAGGGTTGAGATGTATGTCCAGGGGGGGTAGGATTTGTGCTTGGCCAGATGCCAAGGCAAGTAGGGATGCCCAAAGCCCTCCTTGCCCATCCCCACTGCAGAGAATGAACCCCAGGAGAGGTTGGGAGGCTGTGTTTCTCAGATGGGGACACCCAAAGGGATGTGGCCAGCAGCATGGCCCAGCCCTCGTGACCCCAGATCCCTCCAAGGCAGCAGACCTCTCACCCTGCTGAGGCTTTGGCTGTGCTGGCAGCTCCATGGAGAAAATTGCTGAGGGAGTAGGCACCTGATCCATGTGTTTTCCCGTCTCTGCAGGCATCATCCAACGACGCTTGTGGAGCCCGCTAGCTGCTTACAGGAGCTGAACGTATCCCAAGGGGCCTTCAAGTGGAGGGAGCAGCACAGGCAGCCTGCCCAGGAGCCGACATGGAGCAGAAGATCAGCTCTTTCTTTAATTCCATCTTGGAGCTCATCCGTACCAAGCATGAGGAAGGTGTCTTCAACACCGTCTGCCTGGCTGTGCTGATGGGTCTGCCCTTCGTCGTCCTCATTGCGTTCATTTTCATCTGCTGCCACTGCTGCTTCTGTAGCCGGAGGGGAGAAAGCAGGAAAAAAGGTGGCCCCAGCAGCAACGGGCAGCTGCACGCCGAGAGGAACAAGAAGAAAAAAAAAAAGAAGAAGGGTGAAGAGGACCTGTGGATCTCTGCTCAGCCCAAGCTGCTCTTGCTGGACAAGAGACCCTCCTTGCCCATCTAGCGAACAGGAGGGTGTTCAGGCCCTCCCCTCTGACATGCCACCAGTCCTTTCAGCTGTGCACAATGGGAGGCAAGGAGATGCCAAAGCTGCTGCCACTTTCTGGTGACTTTCAAAAGAGGCTGAGCCCAGCAGCTAACCAGCACGTTGAAGGGCCAGTAGAGAGCAAGGCAGTTGGGCACAGGTTTATGCAAGCCCCTTCTCCCCCACCATGACAGCGTGCCCAAGGGCAGAAACCCCTGCAAAGGACAGGCGTGCACGCGGACACGTGCCCTGCTGAGCACATGAGTGTGACGTGCCACTGGGCCGTACATACCTCCCGCCACGAGCACAATGCACATGCACCGGGCTGGCACACAGCGACCGGGTGTGAGGCTTTCCCTCTGCACTCGTGAGCAAGCACACGCGACGTCTCACGGACAAGGGTGCACAGGACCACATGCAGTCGAAGACTGAGCTGCCTGCATGCTCCCCGTGCACAAACATAGACAGCTGCACGCAAAGCAAGCACAGGCACACCTCGTTTGCTTGTCCTGCTGTGGAGATGGCACAACTTGATGACAGGCTCCGTCCAAACCCAGCTCGTGTTGGAGATGCAAAGAAGCCAAGTGCAGAGTTACCCCACAGTTCAAAGATGTGCCATCTTCCCAGTCACCAAACCAAAGGCAACAGAGAGCATCTGAAGACAGGTGCCCTCAGCCCAACCTTAGAGACCTCAAGACACCATCTTAAGGCAGCAAAGCAGAAGGACACGTTGCCACCCAGGCTAGAGGCAGGGAGGAGAGAGGAGGCTGCAAGACTGGCCCTTTTGCACCAGCACTTACAAAAAATCTTCCTTGAAAGACTGTTTTATACAGACTTGCCTTTAGAGAGCCCACCACACTACTGCAAGAGCAGAAACGCAAGCTGAGGCTGTGTAAAGGCTTAGCTACGGGCATTAGAGTTATTTATTGAATGACTACTAAAGAAGAGCAGGACCAAAGGCCCCTCTGTTGTGGGGCTGGGCACACCGAAGCGGTATTGAAGCAGCAGACACGCTTTCCCAGCACACTCGGCCATCCCCTCTCCCTGCAGCCCTTGTGCACATGC
This sequence comes from Pygoscelis adeliae, assembly GCF_000699105.1. Lineage (NCBI taxonomy): Eukaryota > Metazoa > Chordata > Aves > Sphenisciformes > Spheniscidae > Pygoscelis > Pygoscelis adeliae. Next base: position 116,891 of record NW_008824361.1, on the reverse strand, counting down.
AGACCCACAAGCACATGGTGCTGCCAGCTGATGCCATGCAGGCAGCTCTGTATGCCATGCAGAGGGCTTCTCTATGGCTGTCAAGCCATCTGGCTCTGGGATTTGGTATGTGCTGTAGGAGCAGAGGGGAGTAAAGTTAATGCCCGCAGTCGTCCCTTACTCAGGGATGCATCATACAGCTGGACCCAGCATCCCTCTCTATCCTCATCTCCCTTGGAAGTGCGATGGCTCAGCCGGAGGCAGCAGCTAACAAGAACACACACAGCTCTCACCCCTACTCTGGTTTTGACCCTCTGCTCCCCCTATGACTGCATGCCCAGCCTACCTCCTGAGGAGCTGGGGGTCTCCTCTGCCCCGCCAGGCTCTGTCTCCCCCAGCTTGTTCTGCCAGCGAGGGATGCACATGTGATGAGAAGCCCTATCACATCTGGTTTTTGCCCTGTGTCTGTACACTGGATGTTTTCCTCCCACGTTCTTCCACTTCCTAAGCTGCTGGAGCAGTCCGGAGCTGCCAGCCAGACATCTGGGGGACAAACCGCCAAACCCACGTAGGCAAGCCTGGATGGAGCTGCTGGACATGACCGCTTCCAGCCTGGGCAAGAGTGATGCCGCCTTCCCCCAGCTCCTGAGGCACGCACCAGCAGGGTGGCAAAGCCACCATTTAGAAGCAGCTGCTTGTGCCACCCAGTCCCAGCACAGCCTGTTTTGTCTGACTCAGGCAGGGCGGTGATGTTACCATCACATCACGGGGTTTGGCTGTGCGCGGCTGTGCTGGTAACAGCCAGGAAGCCAGGCTCCTCCTCACACAGCCCTTTAAATTGACCTCATATGTGCCTTATTTTCCAGCTTGCTTTGTTAGCATTGAAATAAGTTACTCCCTTCTCCTCCAAAACAGGAAGCAACATATAATGCTATAAAAAATTAGGATTTGCCACACCTAATCCTAGAGAGAGACATGCAGGAATAGCTCTGGTCTCTGTCCCAGACCCCCAGTCCAGCCAGGACCCTGGAGAACCAGCACTGCACTTGTATTATTCCTTCTTCCTTCCCTCCTTTCACCCGTGCAGGTACTTTTCCCAGCCCTCCTGCCTCCAAGCTCACCAGGTGGGCAAAGCAGCCTCCTCCCACAGGCAGGAGAGCTGCCCACGCAGGTGCTCCTGCTGCAATCTAGAGGCACCAACAGCCCCGGAGGAAGGGTGGTGCTGCCTGGAGGAATCGAAAAAAATCAGAGCGAAGGGAAACATGATGGGAGGCCAGAGGCTTACCCGAACAAGCAGGGGCACAGAGGCAGCCAGCTCTGGCAGAGTACAGCCTACCCGGTGTGGAGCTGCCAGGCTTTGCATGGCTCCCTGCAAGAAGGTCCTTCTCTGGCAGGAGTAGTGAGTAACGTTTCAGGCGAGGGCAACCGATTCCTACAAGAACCAGAGAGCCGTCAAGAAAATGTCTGTGTTTTGTCACAAACAACATCTCCGATCCAGGCTTTTGGGAGTTCAGAGCCAGGTCTGAATTTCAAGAGCTCCTCAAAAATCATAATTCAAACCACCCCTGGGCTGGGCAGGAAGGGACCAGGATACAACCCTGCCCTGATCCATCTGACCAGTAGATGGTCCAAGCCTCTGCACCCCATAAAGCACAGGGGCTGACTTGCTCAAGGGCTGCCGTTGTAGCCAAACCATCCACTGAATCAGCTGCTTCTTGAGACAAAAGCAAAAGAGCAGCGACAGCCTGAGGTGCTCCAGGACCTGTCACCCATGAGCCAGGCAGCAGCAACCCCGCAGCACCCACACTAACAAGGCAGCAGGAGATGCATGGTACAGAAACTCCACTGCATGGGTCCCCACTCTCCAGACACCTCTGCACTGCCTCCCCACAACTGCATTTCAGTATCAACCTTTTATTTTCCTAAACAGTCCATGCAACAGGGGAAAAAAAACAATTTTTTTTCAGTGTTTCTTTTTTAAAACAAAAATAAATGACTCTCAAACTGCAAACAAATGCTATGTCTCCAACACTCAGTCATGTGTTTATTTTCCTGGGGAAATCTTTCTTGTATCTGTGTCCTGGCCCTAGATAAGACACAGGGAGAGCTCAGCATGCAGAGGCTGTGCAGTCTCTGCCTGCAGCCAGCTGTGCAGCTCAGAGAGACATTTTCTTAAAGAAACAGCTTAGCTTAATCAAGTTTAATGGCCTCACCTTGTTAATGAACACAGTCAAGCACTTCTCCAAGGGCAAAAGTAGTGGGAAGAAGAAAAGCAGCATTTCTGCACTGCGGGAGGTGGGCTGCAGAGGGGTTTTTCCTTGCAGAGGGTCAGCAGTGCGGACTAGTTAACCCCAGCTGGTTTTGATCAGCCAAGTATTTCACGGTGTCTGCAGCTTCTTGCAGCCATCTGCGTTGGGCATGTCATAGGACCAGGCGCACACCTCTGCTGGGCAGAACCTTTCCAAATCGTGCACCACGGAGCTTTCCCTCCATGAGGACAAAACTAAATTTGCCTCTCACCTGGATGATGCACCAAGCTGCACCGTGCCCACACAGCTGAGGCTCTGGAGGAGACTGGTAGGCATGCAGGACCGCAGCAACAAGCAGCTAGAAATGGCAGAGACACACTTTTTGGGGGAAGGAATGAGCAGTGCACACCTTGCTTCTCTCCAGGTGGCAGCCCTGCACACTGTATTCAGGGCCAGGCATTCTTGGGTAGCGTGGGCTGCAGAGGGAAAGGGAGGTTCCTGGGTCTTAGGTTAGAAGCAGGCAGGGGTTGAGATCAAGTTGAGCATCCTGGAGCAGTCCAGGGATTGAGGGGATGCAAAAATTGCCCCTGCAGGCCCCTGAGACCCCAGTAGGAGGGGAAAATGGGATCTTCACTGACTATTTTCCTCTATTTATTCAGCCAACAAAGCCTAGAACAGTGACCAGAAGTAACATTGCTGCTTTCCAAGCAAGTGCCCAGTGCAGTAAGACTCTCCTGCCTTCTCTCTAAATTACACCATTGAAAGTGCAACATCTTTGGGAAGAGGCATGCCTTCTCCTCTCCCTCCTCCTCCTGCGTAAGTGCTGGGACGGTGGGGAGGTAGATGAAGAATCCACCACCTCTCCCCCTGCAGCAGCATTTCGCTGGGGTCCCCCCCCAGCAGCACTGACCATGCTGCACCCCAGATGTATCACAACAGATAGGTCCTGGCTCCTGGGGCCCAGCAACGGGACAGTCCCCATCAACACAGTGAAGCCAAGGGAGAGAGGATCCTTCTGGGATTCAAATTCTGCCCCTGGGCATGTTGCAAACCTCACTGGCTATAAAATTTAAGTGATCTCAGGGCAAGGCAGAGATTTCAAGAATCTGTTTTGGCCCTACAGCATCACCATTACAGGGCTGGGTATTGCAGCAAAACAAGCATAGTAAGAGAATGTGAAATTTTTATGGGACTACCCCAACCGGCCTGAGCCTTGAAACCAGAACAGCCAGTTCCTGAAGGCAAACCAACCACATTATCTGAGTGGTCCCAGCTTCTAAAGCTGTAGCACAGACTCCAGTTAACCCCAAAAAGGTCTTTCCACAGAGGCCAGCTGGATACAGGGAAGTTTCACCTGCACTAGCATGAAGAGATGATGCCATCCTGTGGCTGTTGGGAAATACTGACTTCCCACAATGGTTTTCCAGCCGCCACCACTTTGACTGCCCTTCCTGGTGAAAGAGGGGCCCCTAATTAGGAGAGAGAAGTAAACCCTCCTCAGAAACTGCAAATAAGGTGTCTCATTTGCCTTTATCTCTGAAATACAAAGCTCATACTGCTTAAGAGAATATTCCCTGCTCTCGGGTAAGATTCAGCTTTAGAAGGGGATCGTGCTTTGCCTCCGAGGTTTGCACAGGAAAGAGCTAAAGAGCTGCTGGGCACAATCATGCCTGCTGCTTTTTAGCACATACGCTTACTTTTAGAGTGGCTGTGTGTGAGGCTAGTCCTCTGGTCCCCCTCCATCACCTTCCTCATGTCTACACTGTGCCCTTTAACTGAACAACACAAGTGAAACCTGCCCTTGCCTACAGACAAGTGGGCAATGGGGAGAAATCACTTCACCACAGTAAAGAACCCTCATCATTTTCCTGAGTCCTTCTCTCATGCTCTTAGCACAGAGCCTGCAAAACACTTCAAGTGCAATTTTCCTTTCCTCTCCTCCCTCCATTAGTCTCCTCTTTCCCCCATACCGGGGCTTGGATATCTTAACGCAGCTCAGATGAGTCCCTGCCTGCCCACCCACGAAAGAGGCACAGCCCTGAAAAGTACTGTTAAGAATTTAGTAGTCACCTTTGAGAGATGGTTCTCTAGCTAGCTGTCCTCAGCCAGGTCCTAGCAGCCACAGATCAGTTAATTGCTTTGCACTATTCAGTCACGAAGAGATCACATAGTCCCCATCCCTGTTTTGGAGCAGACTCTGAAGACCTAATTTTCACAGTCCCAGTCTTTCCACATTGCTCTGGCAACGCTAAGGGTCTGGGTATCGCTCCATCTCCATAAAGAAGGCTTAGTTTAAATGGGGAAAGAAATAATTCTGCCACCCAAAGCAAAGACAACAGAAATATTTTAGGACCTCCTTTATTTGCAATTTTATTGCTTCCCCAAAGTCTGGGAAGGATTCTTTAAAATGTATTACTCAGCTTAGCACTGGGATAGAAAAGGCCATTAAGACATAGGACAATCATGTTCCAATCTGCTCAGACAAGGAAGCTTTTGAGCAAGCATCATTTGGTGAGTTCATACTTCTTCCCTGGCTGTAGCTGGTGGTCCAAAATTTTAGTATCTGCTCAGGGAAAGAAACTAAAACTCACCTTTATGGCTGTGAGGAAAAAAAGCAACCAAATGTGAAACCATGCATTGGGGTCCACCTGCATCTGCAGACAGCCTGAAAGAAAAGCCTGATGGAGAGCGTGCAGGATTGGTTTAACTCAGAGGTGTTCATTTTAGAGGTGGTTGACAAGCATTATCATTTCAGCATCACTAGCTACCACGCTGCTAATGAAAAAGCAGAAGGTGGCAGATGGGACAGTCGCATAGAGAATTCTGTTCATGGTCTGTAAGTGGCCTCTTAGGCAAGCGGTATGCAGACAGGCTTGGGTTGGTGAGCAGGGCTTGGAGGAGCACAGCCCTTACACTCACCCTGTTCTGGGCCTCACCCAGGAGTGTGAACATTAACTCACTGCATATCTCCTCAGGCTTTTCTTGGGGCTGGGAGATAAGAAGAGACAAGCAAAATATAGAGCAAATCACCTGGAGAGATGTGATACTGGACGCTGAGGAACCCAGACTACAGACCTCACCTGGGTTAACAAGCCTTGCCAGCAGCCTGACAGTATTTCCCAAAACCCAGCTCTTTGACTGGAGGAAAAGTAGGGAATGTGCCCCAAATTATGACAGGGAAGGAAAAAGAGGACCACAGACCAAGACAGGAAGAGGGGATGGTCCCAGGAAAGCTCTCTCTGATGTAAATTAAGGAGCTATTATTTTTTTGTGGGATTAAACTTAATTTTTTGAAGTTTGAAGTGGATGGCACCAGAAAAGGACAGAATTCAGCAGAGTTAGCATCCTGGGTTTTGAGAAACAATATCATGTGTTAAAACTTGTTTTATATAAAGTTCATAGAAGTTGCATACATTGGATCAAGCAGGTCCTTGTCATGTTTAGCCAACCAGGGGAGCTACAAGTTGGATGCTCCCCACAAGCCCCCTCCCAGTCTCTGACAGATCACCCATCAGGAAAAGGCTGGAAGCAGGCTGGGCTGCAGATCCAGATGTCTCTGGGTGCATGTCAGTCAGTGATTGTCTCCAATGTATTGGAGAAGGCTGTCTGAATCTAACTTTCTTAAGAAATACTGAAGCATTATCTTTGGGTACTGTCCTGCACAGAGTTCGATTTAAGCCCTGATCTTCTTCCTCTTCCCTGATAGAGACCTGTTCTTCCTCCCCAGTATTGGCTCATTACTGGAAGACTGAGGACGGATCTTCATCTCGGTAAAAGGGATGGAGAATTCATGGCCTTTCCATGGCTCCCAGTTCACCCCCTGGGAAAAGACCAAGGAATTTCTTTTATTAAAGCACGCAGACCAGGTGTTAGGAGTCTACCACTGCCCCCCTCTAATACCATTTAACCCTCCAATAAACAGAGTCGCTATTGTTCACCAGATTTTGACTGTAATTATAATCAATTTTCCAGACATTCCTAATATAAATCAAATCTCTATCCAGTTTGGAACACAATAGGACTGAGCCATCTTCAAGCCCAAAATAAGCCTGTACAATAAGATGCACACCAAGGCATGCACTGAAAGCCAAGGTATAGGCTACGTGAGATAGTGAGCCAGCATCCTAGTGTGGCTCCTAGTGAGTGTTCTTTTATGTGTTTCCTTCAGAAATCAAGACAGCTCCACCTCAAGTATCTCCGCCCACAAGAATCAGGGGGCCATGAGCTGAAGTCCTCTGGACCCAGGAAGGACAGAGTAAGAGCTATAAGTTTCCTTACGGATCATTTTCCTTTCAAATTAAGTGAGTTAGGATAGCCTGGGCGATCTCTCCTGCTCCAAGGAGAGACATCCCCGCCATATGTTTTCTCAAGGCTAGGGAGAAGAGCTGACCACCAGACAGGTTGGCCACTCACCTCACTGTGCTTGCTCTCCCCGTATTTCCCATTGAGGTTGGCCAAGTGGCAGTTCTTGTACCACCATGCACCATGGTGTGTCAGAGCACAGTTGCTGAGAGCCACATCATTGTCTCTGTCCCACGTTGTGAACTTCCAGCCATTGTGGTAGGTCATTGCATCCCCTAAGGGAAGGGATGAAAGACATGAATAGGAGTAAGAGACTACAGTTGCTCAGCCTAAGGGCTTAATACACCCTTCAGGCAGAACAGAGCAGGCCTGTCAGGGGAAAAGCCACAGCACAGGATGGGTCTGGACAATAATTTCTAGAGAGCTGCTATTAGAGGGCATGTCCAAGGGCTGGATCCCCCCAGCTGAACCTTATGGCAAAAGGATATTAAAGGATAAGTGAAAGACTATGGACACAATGGCAATGGTAATGATTTACCAGTGGCAGAAGCCAGCACCAGGATAGCTACTGCTGTTGAGCAAACTCCCATCCTGAACAAAAGCCACTTTCTTTGCACTTCTCAGCTGGGGAACCCCAGAAGTTGCTCCCCATCAGCACAGGTTACCTCATGGAAATGCTTCCCAGTCTGCCTTTTCAGCTGGTGTTTCACTGGGTTACAGAGCCCTCTCTTCCCCATGAAAAAGCAACTCTTTCTGCTTTTTTTTTTCGGGCCTGTGGGCTTACTCTCCTCAGTCTTCCCAGGAGGTACACACTTCTGTCCTCAAAGAGAACCACATCTGATCTAGCCTGACCTAATGAGCTCCCACACTACTGGCAAAACAAATACACAGGTCCCAGCATTTGCTTCCCTGTGCAAAGCAGAGACAGCACAAGTACGAGGCACTCCTCACCAGCATTGCCTCTGTAATTCCCCACCGACAGCCTGTATCTGTCCCTGCTCGAGGCAACCTGGAAGAAGTCATAGACAGCATAGACAGATTCGCTGGCTGTCCGCAAATCCACCCGGAGCTCATAGCGGATGGGGCTGCTACTTGTGAGATTGTGCAGCTTGTCAAGACCTAGAAGAAAAAAGAATTATTCTCTTAAAAGGGAAAAGCCTGTTCACCGTTGCAGTCCTAGACTCTCACCCTGTGGCCATTTTGGTTAAATCAGCTATTTCCTGCCTCCCTCCTTCCCTGCTTGATGCTGTCGTGACATTTTGCCAAGTTTATTCTGTCTTATCTCATTTTCTGGCAAGAGACAGCAGTATCAGAAAAAACAGCCAGCCTAAGCCAGTGCAAGACTGGCTGTAGTGCAACATTATTTTTCCCAGAACATTTAAAGACTCTTGCTCCAGAGACCTTGACCTATTTAGTGCTGGATTCTCTGATCCACACAGAGTTCTCTAACAGAACAAGACAGACAAAAAATGACCTAATACACCAAGTTTTGTGTACTATCCTGGACTTTGCATTTTCACAAATGCAATTTCTTTATTCTTCCTCTTGTAGGGACACACAAGCCTGAAATAAACCTTTCCAGAGTTTGGCTTGCTCTGAGACTACTCCAAAGCCCAAACATGCCAGTGGCAAGACTTAGTGGGCCTTTACAGATCGCTCAATGCTTCACTGGCACTTCTAGGGAAGACACAAAAGTTGACAGTTCCAGACTGCAGGCTCAGGGGTTGGATATTTCAGCATTTAGGTGCTTCTACAAAGCTAATCTTCAGCTTTTCACTGGTCACACCCTTGTACTGTACCAAGCCAAAATTCCCCAGTGGGATCTCCAAAGCCTTCCACATAATTTTTCCAGTGTTTGTAGAAATCCACCTCGCCAGTGCTCCGCCTCTGAAACACCTGCAAAGCAAGGATTGCTGAGTAAGAGTTCATGACAGGTTGAGGAGAGACAAGGAGGATGGGGATGAGAAATGCTCATCCTGATTCAAATGCAGACAAAAAGGTGAAGCATTCAGGAGCAGACAACTCTAACTGATGGTACACTGCAGCTGAGGAGGGTACACACAGGAATCCATTTCCATTTTCTGACTGCACATAAGCACTGGGGTGAATACTTACTTGTGCAAATTTTACAGTTTACTTTCCACAAATGCCTATAGACAGCACAAATCTGAGCGTGATCTAAACACCTGGACAAAACAGGCTTAGAGACATTGGGTTTCTAAATTTCACCAAAACAGAGGGACTTGGGCAGTAACACATTAAAATTTATTTCAGTGGAGAAAATCACTTACCACTGAAAATGAAAGGTGAAAAAGGGAATAAAGATATTTTGATTTGGTTGTTTAGGGAGACAGCTATCAGAGAACCTCAGATTCACTCCTTCATGTTCATACACACGCCCCACCTCAAAGCATTTGTGCTTCTGCCTCCAGATTCCCTTGAGCCACTCAACAACTACTGTGTGGTCAGGGTCCAGGTGCATGCTCACAGTACTAGCATTTAAAGTACTAACAGGCATCAGCTGAACTGCATTTAACTGTCCATACATATAACCTTATACTGTGGTCAAGATGCGATAATATAGCTCAGTGAACTCATTATGCAAGGCTGTTAAGCTAAGCGGTACTACCTCATCTTATGGCAGGGCTGAATGCACCCTCACAGACAACTCCTGTGACCCAACTGGCAAGAGGTGACACATTAAGCTGTCATAACTCAGACATTGCCCTCAATCAGCAATAATATAAGCCTGTGTGGCATTCACGACCAGACAACTAAAAGTCCAGTATCCCACTGTCAAGCCTTTGAGCCACTCAGCCTCCCACAGGATTCCTACTGACAGTCTGAGGTGGTACATCAGCATCCACCACCCTTCCTAAATACGCTACTCCATCAAGGCAGGAGCTGAAGCAGCACTGCAGTAGAGCAAAAGGAGCCTCAGCTAACACCGGTACCAGGTCCACTTGATTAGGTTCATAAAAAAAAAAAACAAAGAGGAGCAGAGAATCACTCACTATCCACCCGCCTCCATCAGTGGTCATGTCACAGTACACCTGCATCGGCCTGCTGCCATCCCTGTTCAGGTAAATGGTATACATGCCACTGGAGGCATTGCCGTTCTGCTGCATCTGGCTGCAGTCTGCAGGATACGGGTAGAGGAAGCTAACTGTGAGAACAGAGGGGGCAAAACCGCACATCAGCAAAGCAGGCCATAGAGCTGGGGGAGGCATTTCACACCCTTAGGAATCTCCTAAGGACAACAGTACTGGAAGAGAAGTAAAGAAAGCAGCAGCCCCCACTGTGTGCTCACACAGTGCCCAGTTGCATCAGTAGGTTGCTGCTGGCAGCCTTCCCTGCTGCCTGGGAGCTGGCACATGGATAAGGTCCCCAGAGGCTGCAAGAGATGTAGTCTTGGGCCACAGTGAGAGCAAGAAGAGGAGCCCTTGTTTGCAAAGGTGGGAGTGCCAGTAAATAGGGACTTTAATTTCTCTGCATTTCACAATTTGTCCACAATTGGCAACCCCTGTGGGCTCTGGCACAGTACAAGAGGCTCCCACAGCAAGCTGGTGTGAGATTTTGTTTGATTTGCTGCCATTCTGGTGTGCATTTCCTGACCTCTGAAAACAACCTGGGCAGCTACCCAATGCCATGACAGTACTTACACAGCTGTGTCCTACCATTACTAGGATGGTGCAGAAAGATCTCTAGTGTATCATCATCTCTCCTGCCCACTGGCAGCTCACCAGGAGGCTTTGTCCCACACTTGGCTAGCAAGGTTTGCCAGCAGCACTGACCAGTGTGGGCAATCTCCACTCACACCATCCCATTGTGTTTCCAAGTCTCCAGATGGTGTGGGCTTAGAATGGACTCCCAGCCAGGAGATACATCATTGACTCGCTAGATGGTTTGCTTATGATCATGCAGTTTCCCAGTTTGTCTGTAGAACATGAACTCTATCTCTGACCTCTACCATAAAGCACAACAGCTGCAGTGCACAGGGAAAAGTGCCACAACCAAGGCCAAATCTTACCTGTTGAGAAGGTACTGTCTGTCTTTCTGCTCTGGCAATCTCCCTTATAGGCCCTCACAAAGATGGTATACCTCACTCCTTGTTCCAGTCCTTCCAGCACAAACCGTTGTTCGCTAGGACCCAGATGTACTTCCTGCCAAATAAAACAGATCAAAGGTTAACCCAACTCTGAATAGCATTTAGCTTTTCTGGACCACAGTGCCTCATACTCCACATGCATTTACAGGCTTTTCTGGTAGAGTTCAGACAGGCACATTCTCTGTATATCCTTGAGACATGGAGTCCATCTCCTCAGAAGGAAGATTTGGGGCAAGGTCTCAAAAAACACTGTTAGGACATTGAGGACACTCTATCCCTGGTGAGTGCTGCCCTTCCAGGTATTATCAAGTTAGAAAAGAAAAGTGAAGAAACAAACATGTTCTCTGCACCTGGAGATCTGTTGGGAAGAGGCGTTCCACTGTCACAAAGTCCCTCCACAGCTTCTACTCATGACAGTAACACACCTCCTTCCTTAAGCTCTCCCTCCCTGGGCCATGGATAGCATAGATTCCCTCTCAAAATTGTTTTTCTGTGGACCATATACCCACAAGACCCAACTGGCAGAGCCCATAATCATAGGGCTGATTTCAGTGGGGTCTGCAAGGCTGAGGAATTCACTGTACCTTGCTCATGCCATCTCGACCCTGGTAAGTCAGAACATAGGCATCAATCTGTGCTGCAGGAGGAGTCCAGGTAACCACGCCAGTAGAATGAGTCACATCTGACACATGGAGGTTCTTGGGAGGATCGATCTCTATTGAAAAAGAAAAGAAAATTCAACTCCCATTGCATAAATGAAAGACAGCAACTGCAGCACAGGGCTTGGGCTGAGCTTTCAATGCCTGATCCTGTTAACTGGGAACTACTGAAGTCACCCAGTGACCTTCACAGCTAGCAAGAAGCAGCGGAAGCCTAGATCAAACATGGCAAGATCTGCTGCAGATCTGGTTTGGGATGTTTTGTGAGCCCTGCAATTGGCTCACCTGTACCAGGCCCAGGAGCTCCTCACACGTCTGCCTGAAAAACCTCCACCAGGCTGATCTCTGAAGAGCACGCACAGATAGGTAAGGTTTGGTCTCTATACCCCAGTCCTGGAGCATGGCCCAAGTGTGCCCTGCTGAGAGCCCCTACCACTTGTTTCCCTACTGCAGAAGAATGACTTCACAGGCTTTATTCTTCAGCCTTCTTTAGTAAATGCAGGAATACAAAGAAACCCACAGCTTTACAGTTTAATCTGTACTGTATATGGGACACCAGCTCCTTCACTGACATCAAAGGCTTAGCCAGACTTTTCCTGTGCAGTCAGACTGCCCAAGTTCAGCATGAGGAGAACAACAGAATTATTTTCAAGCAATGCCAGTTCACAGCAGTTGTCGAAAAGCATCTGTCTTATAAGATACCCACAACGGGGCTGCAGTGCTTCCCTCAGGATAAAAGCAATTTCTAAAGCTCAGCTGGAAGTAAAAACAATGGAAGAAGCCTCTCCCTAATTTTCATCCTGTGCTTGCTATATTCTGGTGTTTTGGGAACATCTTAAGGAAAAAAAATTTAAGGAGTAAGGTTTGTCCGGCTTTCCAAGTTTCAGAGAAAAGTTTCTTAGTGGGCAGTGCTGGCCTTCAGGGAAGAGTGCTCCAACCCTGAAGTGCACCTGAGTTTATAGCAAACTATAACTGAATAATTCATCTCAATTCCCTGCTCTTCCACAGACCTCCCTGGGGGACTACGGGCATGTCATTTAACTTGTCTGTTGATTCAGTTCTTCTCCATATAAACCAGGCAACAACACTTCCCAGAACTTGAAGAGTGCTATGAGGATAATCATAACAATGATTATAATGCATCAGTGAAATATTACAGTTGTGAAAAGGCCACGGAGGAAGACAAGGCCAAGCTATGTCTGTCTTAGATAAACGAGAAGAGTAGAGCAGTGTGGCTTCTCCCAGGAAACACCGCACTCCTTGTGTATAGGGTTACTGCTTAAAACAGATAGAGAGGCAGAGAAGAAGAAATCAAAACACCGAATATAAGGAGAACAACAGGAACAGGAACACCAACATTCACACAGCATGTTGTTTAAAACACCAGCTACTCATTATAACTGAAGCCACCTTTCACTAGGCTCCTGAATTAAGCATTAGCTCATTATCTAATGAACTGGTGCTTCATTCGGGAGACCGCTAAACAACTGCTTTAAATAAAAGGACACAGAAATCTTCCGAGTCGCTCATTACATGTATACCTCCCGCTGGACAGAAGAGGGAGCTAAAAGGTACCAAATCCATCACGAGAAGCAAGGGATGGGAAGGGCAGCCTTAGAGAGAGCCCTACAGTTTCACAGCACTGCTCTTAAAAGCCAGTCAGCAGTTTCCATGGGTGCAGGAGACCACTGCAGAACAGCTCCCTGCCACAGCCGGTTTGAATGCTAGGGAATAATCAGCCATCACCCTGAGTAAGAAAATGTTGGGGTTTTTTTCTCCCCTCAGAAGTTGTATTATTTTAGCAGAGGTGTCATTACTTTTGGAAGTATAACACACACAAAAAAAAAACCCCAACTTTTTTTTTTGTGCGGATATTTCAAAAATATCCCTACTAATGCTAAATGCATTCCCTCTCCCAGCAGTTTCACTTCATGTGAAATTTCCAGGTGTCTTCATTTTCATTCCAGTTCAAAAAAAACAACGTTTCAATTTGCTGAAACTCTCCTTGCATTTCTAGTTCCAGATAGGTTCAGTTTTTTGACCTCAAGAGATCTCCATTTGTTCCCATCAGCTGCCCTCGACCTCTGTAAGCACTGGGGAACTGCTTGGCATCTTGCCCTAAATCCAAGCTTCAACTACTCTATCTCACACCAGCTTGATTCATAAACTAAGAAACAGTACATTAGCAAGGCCAATGGATATGGATTGACCCTGAAATGTTCCCAGTACACCATAATCCTTACGACTGACTGAACAGAACAGATTTAAGCCTGCTTGGCAGTCTCCTAGGACCAGTCTAAGGTCATGAGTCAAAGGGCAGGCCATTATTTTTAACTGTCCCCGATTCTAAAATGGTTTAACTTTGGTTGTTAAACCTCTGTTATTGTTAGGCTTGATAGCAACACATGAAACACCGCATGCTTTTGATTAAGGACTAGTGAAATAAGCTGGGTACCATCAGCTGTCATCTTGTACTACAACATCTGCCTGTTCTATAATCATCTATAGCAGCAGTCTCTGTTACGGTAGTCTATACTCATGCACTTATCTCCAGAATGGGTTTACCACTGTGCCTCTTCATTACCCAGTAATGCAAAGAGAGATGATGAAATGTAAAATAACAAGACAGTAGGGTCCTTCTACCCCATTTCCTTTCCCTTCTGCCCACAGTTACCTGTCAGCATGTCAGTGCTTGCCCTCTTGCTCTGCTTGCTTCCCAGCTCTGTCCAGAGATGGATGGTGTACTTCATGCCTGGTTTCAGTCCTGTCAGGGTGGTAATGCTCTTGTTCTTCCCCACTTCTATTTCCTTGGTGTCCCCAACAGCAGAAGTGTAGCTCACCATATACCTGTCTATGGGAGCTTGGACACTATCCCAGGAGATGGTGGCTGAGTCCTCTGTCACTCGGTCAGTTACCAGATTCTTTGGGCTGTCCATTTCTAAGAAACAAGGTGCAGAGTAGAAAGTGTGGGTAACTAAAAGACACACAGGTTCCCCTTAAAACTTTTGCTTTCTAAAGCCCCATGATGCTACCCTCAGGAAGCGAAGGATGACATGGACTAACTCATCCGTAGCTTTACTGGGTCTCAGTGGCTAATCACCGCGCCTGCTATTGACAATGCGGAACTGGAGTAAGACAAGGTAAGGTACTGAGGCATGGCCATCTTCAGACAGAGGCCTCAGGAGTAAAATATAAGCAAAGATACAGGGAAGAATGATTGTGCAGAAGAAGGTCCAACTGAAATTTAAGGTTCGTAAGAATTTAGGTCTGACACAGCCTCAAGAGAGATCCATTAGACCAATTATTTGGGAGCATGCACGGCCCTGGAGTCCTGGATGACACAGCGTACACTGAGGTAAAGAAAGATGTGAGAGACTGAGGCAGCACCAACACTCTGCTTCCCTTTATCAGTCTCCCCCACAAATATCTTTTTGAGTTGTGAGGTGCCAGCAAGGTGTAACACTTCTCTACAGTAAGACTGAGGGAAGGCGGCCTTGGCAAAAGAGGTGGCCAAAGGAGAACATAATCGTAACTAATTCACCATGTGAAGCTACATCCCTCCTTCCATAGCTGCAAAATTACAACCCAAGATTTCCACAGGTCACCCATAAGAGTGTTTGTACCTGCCCTCTTGCTCTGCTTGCTTCCTTTCCCTGTCCACGCACAGATGATATACACCATGTCTGGCTTCAAACTAATCAGGACAGCAAGACCTGTGTCCTACCCCATCTTTCCCTCACTCCCAAGAAACACTAGCAGTGTCCTCTGCCGATCAGTCAGTCTTCAGCCTAGCTAAGCAGCCAACTTCTGTAAGCAAAAACCTTGATTATACAAGGGGAATTACTGATAGTTAAGAGACTTTAGTCAGGCTCAGACCATTTGCTACCCTTTCATGTTTTGGGAGAAGATGATTAAAATAGGGGTGTTTCCTTCCAAGTCTTGATTCATTGATAAATACTATTCTTATCAGTGACGCTAGTTGAACCATCCTAAGTTTAGGCAGGATTCAACAGCAGTAGCGTATACTGTGGGGCAGAGCTCAGGCAAAGCATTTCCAAGTATATTGTGGGGCAGAGCTCAACCACACCTGCAAAGCTTAGCATACCTGAAGACCAAAAAGAGTAGGCAAAGCTGATAAGTGAGGACCACAGTGCTTTAGCAAAGTGCTGTGAAGTTCACACTGGGCTGATAGTTTCTGAACTAACAGAGCAGTCATTAGCTCCTAAAAGTTCTCTAGACTTGGCACCATCTCTATCTGAAGCCTGAAGGTGCCTGTAGCATGGATGTCCTCACATCATAGGTGACCACAAGACAAAACGGTGTCTAGTGTATGTTCTGCAACAGGCCAGAAGAAAACAGGACAGAAATTGAGATCACCTCCACAACATAGTGTCATGTAGAAGCACAAAGATTCTCTGGAATACCTGTCACTGCCTCAGTGCTGATCCTCTTGCTCTGCCGGGTTCCCTTCGCTGCCCAGAGGAAGATGACATATTCAATGCCAGGTTTCAGTCCTGTCAAAGTAGTGGTAGTCTCGTTCTTTCCCACTTCCATCTCCTCTGTGTCACCATCAACAGAGGTGTAGTTCACCGTGTACCTATCTATGAGAGCCTGGACCTTGGCCCAGGAGATGGTGGCTGTGTCCTCTGTCACTTGATCAGTCACAAGGTGAGCTGGGCTGTCGATTTCTGCAGACAGTTAAAAGTGAAGAACACAGGCTGTCATAGTCAGGCTGTACTGTGACACTCCTTCCCCTCAAGGGCCTTGCCAGTTTTCTTCCTTTTTCAAGTCCTATTTCCAGTCACACACTGATTGGACCCACAAAGCTGGGAAGTATCAACGTCTGAGGTGATTTGACTGGGGTCTGTCTTTAATCCTTACAGAAGCTTTCTGAGGGAACAGCACAGCCAGTCCTGACCTGGACAGAAGAGAGCCCTTGCA
Source organism: Pygoscelis adeliae (assembly GCF_000699105.1). NCBI lineage: Eukaryota > Metazoa > Chordata > Aves > Sphenisciformes > Spheniscidae > Pygoscelis > Pygoscelis adeliae. The sequence continues at coordinate 100,653 of NW_008824361.1, read as the reverse complement.
AAGCAAGATATTGTTACTTTCTTACTTTCTCATGATCACAAGCCTCTGAAGCTCATGTAGATGTCATCTGTCCAGAAAGTGAGTGTCCTGGTTTTGGCTGGGATAGAGTTAATTTTCTTCCCAGTAGCTGGTATGGTGCTGCGTTTTGGATTTAGGATGAGAATAATGTTGATGACACACCGATGTTTTAGTTGTTGCTAAGCAGTGCTTACACTAGTCAAGGACTTTTCAGCTTCTCATGCCCTGCCAGCAAGAAGCTGGGAGGGGGCACAGCCAGGACAGCTGACCCGAACTGGCCAAAGGGATATTCCATACCATATGATGTCATGCTCAGTACATAAACTGGGGGAAAGCTGGCCGAGGGGCGGGAGTGACCACTGCTTGGGAACTGGTTGGGCATCGGTCGGCAGGTGGTGAGCAATTGCATTGTGCATCACTTACTTTGTATATTCTTTTATCATTATTATTATTTTCCCTTCCTTTTCTGTCCTATTAAACTGTCTTTGTCTCAACCCACAAATTTTACTCCCCCCCCTCCCCCCAATTCTCTCCCCCATTCCACTGGTGGGGGGAGTGAGTGAACGGCTGTGTAGTGTTTAGCTGCCTGCCAGGTTAAGCCACAACAGCGAGAGAACAAAGCTCTTTTGTTAAGAGTCCGGGATGACCCAGGTACGCATTTACTCATCTTCCTTCAGGAAGTCCCTGACCTAGAGCATGGGTCTTTTAAACACTCACAACAGCTTGCAATCGATTCAGGCATTCAGCTTTACAATGTTGTTATAAACCGGTAACCCTCACACTGGGCAGATCACTACTCCTTCTTAACCAGGACTGGATGCACAGGGGAAAGAAAGTCCTAGTAAGAACAACTGAGGAACAAGGATTAATCATCCTATTGCAAGAAAAGGCATCCTGCATGCTGTTAGTCTCTCTGCACTTCAATTTTTTCATCTGCAAAAAGGAACTGAGCATTTCCCTATTCCATGATGAAGGATAAATGAATTAACCAATTAAAACAAAACAAGACTATATAAATATAGTGTCCAGAGAAGGGCAACGAAGCTGGTGAAGGGTCTGGAGAACAAGTCTTATGAGGAGCGGCTGAGGGACCTGGGGTTGTTTAGCCTGGAGAAAAGGAGGCTGAGGGGAGACCTCATCGCTCTCTACAACTACCTGAAAGGAGGTTGTAGCGAGGTGGGTGTCGGTCTCTTCTCCCAAGTAACTGGCGAAAGGACGAGAGGAAATGGCCTCAAGTTGCGCCAGGGGAGGTTTAGATTGGACGTGAGGAAAAATTTCTTTACTGAAAGAGTGGTTAAACATTGGAACAGGCTGCCCAGGGAAGTGGTTGAGTCACCATCCCTGGAGGTATTTAAAAGACGTGTAGATGCGGCACTTAGGGACATGGTTTAGTGGGCACGGTGGTGTTGGGTTGACGGTTGGACTCGATGATCTTAGAGGTCTCTTCCAACCTTAATGATTCTAAATACATAAGAGACACTGCTGCAAAGGCTTCATTTTCCTTAATCCCTAGTAGTAATCACTACAGCCCATTTGTAGTACATACAGGTAATTAGAATCTCTCTGTGATGAGTCAGATAGGTTTCACAGCAAGATGCACTAACCTGAAGACTCGATCTGTTAAGCTTGAATCTCCCTCTGCTGTGAAACTGCCTTAGGATGGACTTATTCAGTGTTAAGGCAAAGCTGGACTGTAACTTACACTCTCAGCTCAAGCTATTGCCCTCTTACCAGTCACAGCCTCAGTGCTGGCCCTCTTGCTCTGTTGTTCTCCCTTTTCTGCCCAGATGTAAATGACGTACTCCATGCCTGGCTTCAGTCCTGCCAAAGTAGTGACATTCTTGTCTTTCTCCACCTCTCTCTCCTCTGTGTCCCCATTAGCTGAGGTGTAGCTCACTCTGTATCTGTCTATTGAAGCCTGGACTTTGTTCCAGGAAACAGTAATTGCATCCTCTGTCACTTGGTCAGTCAACAGCTCAGTTGGGCTGTCAATTTCTGTAAACAAAAGTCATTATAAGTTTTAGTATAGTGCTGTGGTAATCACAATGGTCTAAAGACACTGACAACACAAGTTTTATAGGCAGAGGTAGTATGTTGTATCAGACTATCAAATATATTCGGAAAAACAGATGAGCTTTGGGAAATGATTCTATGCCCAAAGACCTAAAAAGGGTCCTTTGTCCAAAAGCGTGCTTGTTTTATTCTCCAGCTCAAACTGGTAAATCCAACAGAAGTTTCATCTTTAGCTACAAACCATATTTTGATCATGCAGTGTAAATAACTGACACTTAAGTGAGTCCCATTGGATATCACCGTTTGTGGCCCCAAATAATTTTGTACTGTTGGATACAGTGCAAGGTAGATAAAACAAGGGGGCTAACCACTTGCAAGTCCTACCATTCTTGACTCATTGGTGTACACACTTGTGTGGCAGTGCCGAGGTGGCAGGGCCAGTCAGCCCTCGGAGCCTGCGCTGGGTGAGCTGGGCTGCTGATTTCTGCAGGAACAGTTAGGAGTGAAGAACATGGGTTGTCCTGGTGAAGCAACACTTCTTCCTTCCCCTCAAGGGCCCAGCCAATTTCTTTCACTTCTCATCCTTTATTTCTTATCAAGGATGGGCCTGAACTACAAAGCTGGGAGGTACCCAATTCTGAGGTATTTCAGCTGGAGTCTAGGTTTCCTCCTCACAGCCGCAAGAGCAGGGCTCTTTGTTGGCAACAAAAACACAGCTGGCCCTGCACAGGCAGGGAGGAAAGCCCATGCAGAATATGGTGTTACTGTCTCTTGCTTTCTGAAGACCACAACCTCTTGTCTGGGTTGCTCTGGGAATTATCCCAAAAACCAAACTGCCTGCTCAGAATCTCTGTCAGAAATGCAGCTCTCCTTGGACAGGATTATTTCCTACTAAAGCAAAACTTCCTACCTGTCACAGCTTTGATGTCTGCTGGGCTCCCCTCTCTGCCCAGAGGCTGGTGGCATACTTTTTGCTTGGCTTCAGTCCTGTCAGAGCAGTGATGCTCTTGTCCTTCCCCACCTCCAAGTTCTTTGCAACCCCATCAGTTGTGTTGTATCTCACCAAGTACCTGTCTATCAGAGGCCCTATCCCACGAGATTGTGACTGTATCTTCTGTCAGCCATCTGGCCACTACATGGACACTACACTGGCAATTTCTTAAGGGAAGGTTTGAAGGTGAAGAACAAGGCAACAACACTAGCGAGAACTATGTTCACATTCTCCACAAGAAAAAAAGCCACTTTCAATCTCCTCCCATTATCACAATCCTTCCCTTGCCCTTTTCACAGACAGAAACATGACGCTAGACTTCACAAGCCTTAAGTGACTATCACAAAGCGGCTTGCAGCAATGTGGCCCTTCAAGGATGACCCAACATCCCGTGACCTATACAGAGAGCATGTTTTTTTGTGGATTCTGTTTTGCTTTGGTTTTTTTTTTTCCTTCACTGAACTGCTAAATACCTCTCAGCAGCCTGAGCAATGAAGGACTTGCAGATGCCTCCCAAATTACTGGAACAGCATTTCTTATTCTGGCTTATTCTGCTGAAGGCTCTAAACTCCAGGGCACAAATGCACAACCATCTGACGGCCACACTGCAATTTACCAGACACCAGCTTAGCTGCACTATGATTTACCACACATTAGCTATGGTAAAAGTTGTGATTTTCCACCTGTGTGTACTAATCTCACCTCTTTCATGAGATTAAAATATATTACTTCTCATTTTAATGAAAGATGCTGAGGCTCATTTGTGTCACCTAGAGCGGTGCACACTGGGAACATATATTTGAATAATCACAGCTCAGCTAGTTAGCAGTGTAAGATGCTCACCTGTGGCAAGAAAATCAAGTTAATTATTTTCTTGTGTGATATGAAAATCGAGTGATATGAAAATCAAGTTTGTTCTTTAGTTATAATTGCATTGCAGCTGGGTATGGGCTGTGCCTGTATGCATATGCAGTGCATTTAACTCCTTAAGTCCCTGGATGGTCCAGAAGCTCCCCAGCCAGTCACCTGTATCAGTGAGAACATGGGCTGGCTTGCGACAATGGACCAACTTCAAAGTAGATGATTGACTGAACTTCATAATTAAGCATTTGACTGATCCTTACCAATCCCCTCTGGGTGAGGTCCTACAAATTCCCCCAAGGCAGCTCCTATTGTGTCTAGTCCAATTTATATGCTTAAATGTGTTGGTTAACATCCTGAGTGGAGCATCCCAAACACTCCCCTAGGTAATTTCTGCTGCAGAAGTACAGATTGCACATAGGTAAGACATTTGTAAATCATCAGCAGAAACTGCTCCTGTACACACAGCCACATTGGACCATGGCTGGCTGGATTATAAGAACTGAGCGAAACAGTGATTCGACGAGTTTCCCAATCTAGCTGCAGACCCTGCTGCAAGCACCCTTCCAGTGGAGACTCCTGGCCACCAAGGGACAGTGACCAAATGTCCTGTTCAGAGGTTTGATTCTCCACATGAGTCTTGCCTTATGCCATGATCCCAATAAATTTGTTTTTCCTTTTTAACAAACACTCTGTCGTGACTATCTGTGCAAAATGTGTATGAGCCCCCTGTCCTGTTGAGAAAGGCCACAACAGTCACCCAAAGAAAAGCTTGGAGGTTGTTTATGGCATTTTAAAAGCAAGGCACGAATTAAATGTTCCAGCTATGAAGCTTCAGTTTTGGCTGTGTTTCACTGTTCTCTGTACTGATAGTAACTGGTGCCTTGCCATAGGACCTGTCTGTAACAGGACTTGAAACAAAGAGTTTTCAAGCTGAGCTGGAGACCTGTTCAGCTACTCTAGTAAGAATGACATGATTTTTTTGCCTCACAAACCTGTGCAAAGCAGGAGAAGCTTTACTAAAACAAGTACAATTGATGAAGGAGTTTGAAATTCAAACTTGTTTGCCTCCGCTGCTGCTGCTGCCACAACATACCTGTCACGGCACTGGTGCTTGCCTTCTTGCTCCGCTGGGGTCCCTTCTCTGCCCAGATGTGGATGACATATTCCATGCCTGGCTTCAGATCCAGTAAGGTGATGATGTCATTTTTACTCCCCACCTCTATTTCCTTGATGTCCCCATCAGCTGAGGTGTATCTCACCATGTACCTGTCTATGGGAGCCTCAACTTTACTCCATGAGACAGTGGCTGTATCCTCTGTCACTTGGTCAGTTGCCACATTGGTTGGACTATCAACTCCTGAGAGAACATTTCAAAGCACAGGATTAGGAAACTCCAGCTGAATTAAATCACTACAATACCTGTCATGGCACGTGCACATTTCCTTCATTTTGCCTTGCTGCTTTGGCCTGAGGGGGAAAGAAACACATCCATGACAAACCAGCATGGTCAGAGTGGGGAGAAAGCAGGGCTTGTGTCTACCATTTAGATGAAACTTTCAATTTTTTTTCTGCAGGAAAAGCTTGCAGGCTACCTGCCTCACCTTCCATGGGTACCATCTTGAGCATTACCTTCTTGCTTGCCCTCCTCACAGCACCAAGTATAGGCTCCATCCTTTCTCTGCTTCCAGTGTCAGCCATTTGTTGCTCCTCCCTTTCTGCCTATCCTGCAGACCTGTCTCTCAGACTCCCCCAAGGCTTCTGCTATTTTAGGTGGTGAATCAGAGTTTAGTGGTAGCTCTTGCAATAACTGGTATTTGTCTTAGTTGCAGCTCCTAAGTTCCAGGGGTTACATAAGAATATGAGCAGGATTACTCACTGTGGATTTTTTTTTTTCTTTTTTGAGAAGTTTTGCAGCCCCCATGTCTGTGAAGAACAGCTTGAAAACACAAGCCAAGCATGTTCCAAATAATCAGAATCTACACAGGGAAGAAGAGCAGCCTTACAATGGCAGTGTGGAGGTTGAGGTTTTGTTGTTTTAAATCAATTTTCTTTTAATGGAATAATTCACAAGACAACCTCAGGAATGTCAGGCCTGATTTGGGATTTTTCAGTCTTTGGATGACAGCTACCCTTTTGTAAGAGAGCTGAATTTCAGAGTTTCCAGAATCTTACAGGTAGAATGAGAGTTCAAACTTCTTCAAGCTCTCTTTTGCAACATAATAGCTCAAAAATATTCTGCCACGTTTTTGAAGAGCTTGAAGCATCAACGAACCACAGGGTTTCCAGATCTGCTTTAACATTCAGGTCTGGAATGGCTAGGCTGCCAGTTACAGGAAAAATAATAGTCAAGTAACAGCAGCATCTGCCAGGCCTTCCAAGCTGTACTGAGCACACAGTCGGAGCAGAAGTCAGCCTCAGGATGCTTCTGTGCTCTTGCCATGCTAGAGATGACTACATCTGACTCGGACTCTGTTACAAGATAAAGCAGTCCAAAGCTTCAACCTCTAAGGGCCAGCAAGTAGCTGAAGCCTCTTCAGTCACTTCACATGTAAGAGGCGAAGACTCAAGCTACCACAGACATGCCAGGGCTGTGCCACTGTGCAGCCCACTGGACAAGCACAACTTTGCCTCCATGGGGGCAGGTGTATCAGACCACACAGCGGGCTGGGACTATAGCCCCCAGTGGAAATGGAGGCCTGGCAACGGTGTGCTAATCTGCTCCTCAGTCCAACTGTTCTGTTCAGTCTGGTGAACAGAAAAATAACGCTGGAGCCAGGCAATACAGGAGAAGAAGAACTTGTCCTCTTCCTTATCACTCCTAGGCTCAGAGACCAGACAAATCAGCAGCAGCTAACAGCTGCAAGGCACTCAGTGGCAGCTGCCCAGATGATCCACGAGGAAGGGCTATATTCAGACCACAAATCGTGTGTGCTAGGTTTAAGTGAGGTCATCCTGCCAATGATCTAGTTAGGGAAGTCATGAACCAGAAAGCTTTGAGTTACTGCTGGACCTAGCTCTGAGCTCGTTTGAGGGTTGTTATTACATACAGAGGCCAGCTTACTACACTTATCCTGCATCTGGCTGGAGCCGTTAGTCAAGTTAAGGGTGAAGTTACTGTAGATTCAAAACCAAGGCAAAAGACTGAGCTAGGGCTAGGTTTAGTGTTTAATATATGGTGTAGACAAGCTTAAACAAGATGTAAGCAGACTTGGCTGCAGGTCATGCATGAAGAAGCAGCCAACTATGCACTTTTCACGCTGTGATCTTGACAGATCTGCCCCCAAACACTGTAGTAACATCTCTATCATAAAAGAAACTTTCCACGTACCAGTCCTACCACTCACTGAGGATGGTTTCCCCTCTGTATTGTCTTTCACAGGTATGATGGTAACCTCATACCCTGTGCCAGGTTTCAGGCCTACAAAGAGCAAAAGGAAGCGTTATAAACAATTAGGGAAGACGGTAATTTTTCTTAAAGAAAGCTATTTTGTTTAGTCTACCCAGTTCTCGGTTTGTAGCAGAGAGGAACTTAAAGTTTAGATTTCTATCTGAACTTCCTTTTGTCTTGAGAATGCCTTGGTAGCACTTCTGGTCCAGGCTTGCCAGTAGGGCATACATTGACATACACAGTGAGCAGGGATTTCCATAACATGAACGTTACCAGCTCTGAAATAGAATATACTTTATTCCTAACAAGGATGGAATTAAAGCTGAATGAATATGCCTTGAAACTTCCTATCCACAGGGCATAGAAGCTTTCTCCCTGTAGAGACACCCATCATTATGGGTTAGGGGAACCCCAATAAATCTCACCCTGGCCTACGGCAGGCATGAGGTGAAGGAAAAGTGGCCATCCACACGTGAGAGAAGAATCATCTCAGGGCTATGGTCTGACCGTCAATCACGCCTGCCACTTCTCCCTGCCCCTGCCCAGTTTGGAATACCCACAAGTACTCACCAGTCATGATGTGTCTGCTCTTAGGGTCATTGCTTTTGGGTACCGTGACCTGCTTCTCATCTACCTCCATCAGGGATCTGAACTTCAGCTTGTAATAATCCACCTCTGTTGGTGGGTTCTCCCACTCCACTTCCAGGGAGTGCTCCATCTCCTCTGTCACCCAGATGGCATTGAGTGCAGACAGGACTGGGAAGGACAGCAGAGGGCCATGAGGAAGCAGGATCAGCACCAAAAGGTGAATATAAGATAGGAGGTTGCTAAACAGCCCCTCTCCCTCCCCAGTTGCCTGCTCTGAGACCTGAGACATTTTCCTGAGCCAAACTGAAGAGTTAAGCAAGTACAGCACAATCATTATTTCAACAGGCTTAGTTTTATCCATGGTAACACTCCAACTCAAGAGTTTTCTGGCTCTCAGCTCCCACTTGTTGTGCTAGAAGTAAGAAAAATGTCAAAATAACCAAACTTTTCACTGTTTTTGCCAAGTGCAGGCAGACAGCATACTGTCAACTGCTAACAAAATGCCATTTTAGTTCTAGAGAGAATGTGTCAAATATGCAGTCTTTCCATACCCAGCCTCCTAACCTCAGTAGCATCAGGCTCATGAGGAAAACTCACTGCTGCAGGCATGTTTGGCAAATTAGTACCTAGGAATGACATCCTGCCTACTTTAATGCCCCTTCTGCATCCAGTCAAACAGTGCATTATTCTTAATAACATGCTGGCCTTATCTTGCATGCTTT
>NW_008824361.1:90251-92016 GCF_000699105.1 Pygoscelis adeliae | reverse complement strand
TGAAGTAGGCAATGTTATGGATTCCCTGGAATTCAGGGGTGTCAACGCAAGTAGGATTTGGACAAGATAAAGGGAGAGATAGGAAATTTGCAATACGTTCAGCCCCAGAAACAGACTCTCCAGAAGAGAATGACGGCAAAAAAGTGCAGCTGAGACTGGGAGGAGAAAGTGCTCTCCAGCGCTCAGACAGGATGTTACAAACCTGCAAAGCCAAACAATTTGCTCCACTTATTTGAATCTAACTTTAAAGATCTACAACTTCTGACTCTGAAGAAAAAGACTGCCTGTCCTACCTGTACTTGCTTCTAGATACTGGGGCTCACTGGCAATCCCCTTCTTCACATGACGAAGCGTGACATTGTATGTGGTGCCAGGGTGGAGACCCACAATCTCATAGCTGAGCTGCTCTTTGGGCAGGTGGACTTGTTTCACCAATGTCTCATACCCTACTCGATAATAGCTAATGAGGTAATTATCCACATCAATCATATGATCCCAGCTGACAGCCAGAGAGTTCTCTGTGGAGTTCAGCAGCTGCAGGTTCTGAGGAGCAAGCACTAGAATAGAAACAAAGAAAAACATTGCAGTGAGGATGATGTCTTAGCATTTGGTCCAGGGCTCACATGGCCAAGCAAGAAATTTTTTCAAACCTATTTTGAATACAGAAAGAATGCAGAAATGGAACTCCCAGTCTGTGGTCATCTTGGATTTGTCCATTTCTTTCTGCCCAACAGTATATCATTAAATACAAATTAATATTGCAGTCAGTAACAAATACAATAATTTCCTGGACTCTTCTTTCCAGCTTCTAAACCAACACTGGCATGAGGAAAACTCTCTCATAAGGCTGTCCCTTCCAATGTCTCTAGGAAGAGAAAGAAAAGCCAAAACCTTCTTTTCTTATCACTGTCAGAGTTATTTCAAAATGTCAACTAGTCCCCAGAACTGGGGAACACAGCTTCTCCATGGCAGAGGTAGAAAACTGAGCTTTTATACTGACGGAGGCTTACACTTGGTGCCTGGAGGACACCTGGGCAAATCTGCGGAACACAATAAATTTCAGGACACCAACAGTGCCTTAACCGTTCTGCCACAAGACAGACAGCTCACCAGTATCTTGAGGCAGCCCTTGAAAGCCTCTGAGACCTGAGACATTCTCAGGCTAAAACTGTAAATGAGTAAATGAGACATTTACAGGCTCCATACCCAGTTTTGCTCTCTCCTTCAGCTGCTATACACAGGCTTGTGCTAGCACTACCTTTAACTGCATTTCCACCTTTCCCCAATTCAGAAGTGTTTTCCAGGCGATTCTTGAAGACAAGGACCAGTCAGCAATCCCTAGCCCAGCAGGAACTCAGAGAGGAACATGGTGACCCCAGGCTTGGCTTATCTACAGGATTAACCAAATGTTTATGGGAGGTAGAGAGGGAAACTCAGAATGAAAGAAAGAAGGGAGAAATAACTCACAGGCATGTCTCACCCTGGGAGCAGTCAAGGCCAAAGAAGCCATCGTGGCAGTAACACTCTCCTGTGTCACAGAACCCATTGCCACTGCAGTCCCCGGGACATCGTTTCTCGCTGCAGTCCTCTCTGATGAACTCCTCATAGCACTGGCAGACCCCTTTGGCTGTGTCACAGATGCCGTTGCCAGTGCAGTTCTCAGGACAGAGCTGCTGGCTGCAGTCCTCACCAAAGTAAGGCTCATCACAGATACACTTCCCACCATCACAGCGCCCACGGCCACTGCAGCGGCTGGGGGCGGGGG
>NW_008824361.1:80158-90203 GCF_000699105.1 Pygoscelis adeliae | reverse complement strand
ACTGCAGCGGCTGGGGCAGGTGGGGCGGCAGCAGTCACTGCCCTCCCAGCCCTTGGCACACTTACAGCTGCAAGTCTCATAGAGGAAAGTCCCATGGCCACTGCAATGCGAGACACCTGGCCAGAGCAGCACCAGGATGTACAACAGCAAGTGTGACGGGGGGGGGGGGGAGAAAAAAAGAAAAAATTAGGAACATAGCAATGGACAGATAGTGCAAAGGTGTGTTCAAGGTCATTAAAGGGAAAGCATAAATATCACTGGAAAATATGGGCTGAAAAAGACCTGAAGACATCATCTTGGCCATCTGCCCCAGGTCCAAGGAGGGACCAGCTCCACCCTTGCCTTTCCCAAGGAATTTTTTTAGGAATGCAGATTCCATGACCACCCCCAGACAGTCAACTAGAAAGCTTTTCACAGCCTCTAACCTGAATCTTCCTGGCTGTAGTTTAAGCTCACCATTTCTCACCACAGTTATTATAAAGATGGAGAGCACATTATTCTCATCTGCTATACACCTTTATTTTTCATGTAAGCAAAGACTGAGCACTTCTTTTTGTCTCTATGCCCCAAACAACATCAGTTTGTCAAATTTCTTCTTAGAGGCCATGCTGTATAAACCTTTGACCACAGGCAGAGCCAATGGCCACCACAAAACATCATCATCATAAACTCTGCTCTTCTTTTAGTCAGTTATCAAGGAGGAAATAAAAAGACAAATTTTCAACAACTGCAAAATTCTGGACGCAAAAATGAGAAAGGAAAAGTCAGCAACAAGAAGTGCTTCCCTTATCTTCCATCCTCCCCCAGAAATTCCTCCACCGAATCCTCCCATCTACATGAAACTCAGGAACTGTTCCCTTGCACTTCTGGGAGATTTCCCCTGCGCTGGTTCCAGAAATGATATGTACTACCACATTTTGGGACCTTCAGATTTCCTTTCACATCATAGAAACCAGAGCAATGTCCCGTCTGTAGGACTCGAGCATTTCACTCACGGAAAACCCCCAATAACCTTGACAAATGGATTCCAGTCCCCAAATCTCTGCAGGAAATAGGCTGTATCTGGGATGTAAGAACAGATACTGCAATTGTTACTTACCTTGGCTTCCCCCACAGCACTTCTGAGGGCTGCAAACTTCTCTCAGCTCTGCCACGTCTTTCTCCAGCTTCTCCATCCTCTCAAGCAGACCCTTAATGTGGGTCAAATTTTCACAGTCCCCTTTGGGTGCATGCACATGGATGTTGTGCCTAAAGATGATATTCTGCTCTTCATTTTCCTCAGCCTCTCCAGGATCTAGCTGCACCTCACTGTTGTCTTCATGCAGTAATGGATCTGCTTCCACCTTAATCTGGGAGGATGTGGGCAGGTCAATCTTGTACGAGTGGCTGAAGGATATTCTCTGACCATTGCTGGTGCAGTTGTGAGATGCAGGATGTTGAACAGCAGATGTCTGAAGAGCACAGCACAGCAATACCCCCACTGGGAAGGCAAACCAGCTCTGGAAATCCATCTGGCAGGTTTTCAGAGGAAGCACTGACCCCTCAAACTGAGCTGCTTTCAAGAAGAAGAAAAAAAAAATGTAAGTGCGATCACAAAGCTGGTTTTCATGATTTTCTAAAAGACAAATTATTTGTTTTGCCCTGATTCAGTACTAGATTGGTAAGTACCCGGAAAAAGAGTCACACTGGATGAGTTAGATACAAAAGAGCTTCTAGACCCCCAACTAGGAGCTTTAAGTTTGCAACTTTCAAATAAGACTTAGTATCATGGTCCACTGCAATTATTAATTATGCCATAGCACTTCTCATTCCCCAGCAGTTACAATAGACATTGTATCAGTCTCCCAGCTGCAATCTGGATTACTGGTCATCTTTTTAGCCATGGTAATCTCCAGCAGCTTGCATGGTTTTCAACTAGAAGCGCGATAACTGTGCTGATGCTGTGTGCATGAAAAATTCAGAGAGCTGACATTGATCTTCCGGTAGAAGAAGTTCAGGAGATAGTTCTGCTCACTGTACATGCATCACGCCATGAGATATCTTTCCCAGGACAGCTGCATTTCAGGCAAGGGTGGAAATGTTTTCAGGAAGGTGTTGAAGGGGATGCCAAGAGTCAGTTTCTACAGGGATTATAAGTGTAGAACGCTTTCTCAAGGAGGGAGATCAGCTAAGAGAAGTGGACCACAGAACCTGACCAAGTATCAGCCCCAGCCTTAGAGTCCCCATCCCTGCCTCTGCCCACTGGAGACAGAGGAGGGGAGCTGAGTTTCTGTGGAGCTGAGGACATCTGCTCTGTAGAGGCAGGACTGAGATCCTCACATGGCTTCACATGTGTTGTTGATTACATGTCACAAAATCCCCACTTTGAGTACAACTATCCTGACAGAAAGCTGAACCGGCTGTCTTCAGCTTCAGGGTCTTGTGTTGATGATTTCTGATTTAGTCCACCACTTCAAAAAGTCCCTTTAGTTTTAAACTATCAGGTTTTAGCCATGTGACTCAAATGATACATAAAATGAAACCCACCCTCTTCTTCTAATATAGCACATAGCCTACACAGTTATCCGGATTGGGGAGAATTAAAACATTCCTTCCATTTAAAACTAATGTTTTGGCATTTTGTGTGCCTGAACACTGGCTTCACTTGAGGGATTTCAAGTTTATTTTGCTTTGACTCAGTTATCTAATTTGTTATCTCAGCATTGGCAAGGTTCATTTAGAAGCTACTAGAGCAAATCTATTAACACATGGAGTGAGAGGATACGTTGTAAACCCATTTATTTTCCTGTACTTTTATTTCAAAAATATTCCTTCTTTCCTACGCTGCACACATAAATAGGAAGAGCTTGTTTTCAGGCTGATTAACTGTCAAAACTAAGACTTAAAAATAAATAAATAAAATGGTACTGTTTAATTGCATTGACATTTAGAGGTCAAAACTGAAGTCCAAACATTTAGTTTAAAGTCTTCAGGTAGTCTAACAGAAACAACGACTGCTGTAAAATTTTTATGCTGTCAACCAAGCAAAAATTTTGGACTTAGGAAATGAACACCTCATAAGCAAGAATAACAGGAAGGAAGAAGCTGAACAAACATGGGTGGAAAGATAAAATGTAAACTTAGAAACCTAAATTTATCGGTTGGCTTATTCAACACTACAAACTAAATTTTGGCACTAATGGTAGATGTCAATCTGTACAGGAGGTGACATATACTTGGTTAAATACTTAGAATTTCATATCACAGGATGCAAATACAAAATGCCACCATATGTGACTTACTAAGCAGTCGTGTTATTCATTGCACAAGCGGAAGAAAAAACATTATTTAAGTGCTAAATTAGGTAATGTGATAACTAGAAACCATTTGGCCAATACGTATCCATAGTAACAGCACATCTGAACCCAGATAATAGTGCTGCCCCAGATAATACTCTTTCAAGTAACAGAGGACTCCACTCCTAAAGAATCATACTAAGTTTTCGGCTCCTCTGCTATTTCCATTGTAATCACATTTCTGAAAGTCATACAGTCCTTGGTTATGATGAAAATTAACTGTTTCTGTGAAACAACACTATACGTTCTAAACGCCTCCCAAAACTTTGAAAGTATCCCTACCATTAGATTCATGCCCTACTGTTGCCAGCACAGCTACAGGAAGATGTCCTTCATGCTCAGAAACATGAGGCTTTGATTACTAAAAACCAAAACAAAACCACACCACCGTTGGAAATACATATTATACATGCTTATGTATATGACATATATGACAGACCACTCTAGTGCTAGCTCATCTCTCTTCAAGCAAAATCATCACTGACATCAAGCAAAATAGGGTACGGATTTCAAGGTTCAGTCTACAATTCTTTATCTCATATGAATTAAATAAAATAAGGGAGTTATCTCTATTGTTCATTCCCAAGCAGTAATTTGTTTGGGTTTGGTTTTTTTTTCATCCATTCAGCACTTATCTACTACACTTAACTTGCAGTAAGATAAAAGGGAGGGGGACGGGGGGAAAGTATGTTACTCTGTGGAGGCAGGACTTCTTCCCTATCTCTGTCTCCTGAGATTTTGCAGATACCTGTTTGTGACCAAAGATGCAGTTTTCCCACCCAGACCCAGTTGCTATTCTGTTTCCCAAGACTCCTCTCCCTCAAAGGGCCACAGAAACTAACTATACCTTTCTTTCTGTGCTGTGCAGCCTTCTGAAACAAGTCAAGTCATAAGAGATTGCTTCAAAGCTCTGAACAAATTTAATGTCTAAATTCTACAGATTCTCACCATAGTCCACTGCAGGAAACCCCAAAAGCTTTGTTTTGTGGGGTTTACTTCCAATCCCCTGGAGATGATACTCCCAAACCAACCACCCCTAACCACACACACAAAATCCCTTCTCTCAGTACCAAGTGCTGAATAGCATTCTGTTGTAACATGATGTCATTACTAATTAGGGCTTCATGCGAACCACAAATTGATCTCAGATTTTCCTGGGCCTGGAGATCATTCAGGAGGAAAAAACCCTGAACATAAGCATTTCTGTCAAGCATAATGAAAGAGGAGGACAGCTTTTTTGGCTTCCTTGTAATGTAATAAAGAAATTTTCCACTGCTGTTAAAAAGAGTGGGTTTAACTGATTCTTCATGGAGAGTATCACATCATAACATATAGCTGGCAATAATAGTAGATTAAGGAAATGACTAATTTAGGAAAGAATGCCTAACAGTCAGATCTACTAGGCACAAAATATTCTCCTCAGGAAAGGGATGAAAGAAGCCCTGCTCACATCTTTTCAACCTTTGCAGAGGGAAGCATGGGATGATCAAAGCTGGAGAGAAGCTACAGTATTTATGTGAAAGACTCCAATGATCTAACTCTGTAAGTCTTTTTCCATCCTACAGGTCAGTGCTTGAAGATTTGAGGTATAGGCCTTCGCAGTATTATCTTCTGCTAGCACCCAGTCAGCCATAGGAGATGCATGACTGGAAGCTGCTTCTATCAAGGCAAGAGCTGATAAAGGCACGGATGTAGATACTTAGCAGTGTGCCACCCAGGCAGTGTGGAGATGGGATTGAGGAGAGAAAGGAGGACTTGTAGTCACAGGAAAAAGGAAATGCAGGTCTAGGACAGCTCCAGGGTTGCAGAAGAGGGAGAGAGAAAGTTATAAGATCAAAGACTGAGAAATGGGGCAGAGTAGAGTATGTACATATCCAAGCAGAAAGAGTTATACAATGCAACATTAGAAGCAACACACATTAAACTTGAAGGAAAATAGCCAGAAAAAAAGGAGATGCAGTGAAAGGAGCCATGGGCTGAGACCTGAGCTTTCTAAGTACCAAGGGACAGTACGTTGTGCAATTTTTTGAGCACAGCATTTTGCTCCTAGGGCTAGAACAGAAGCCACCAAGTTGTACCACAGTACTAGAGACATGAGAGCTGTCAGTTTCCTAACTGCCAAGTTAGAAAATTGGCATGTTTAACCATGCTAAATCCAGGGGCTTTCTTGGGGAACACAAGGGGAATAACAAATATTAGAAGACATGTCAGAAAGTCCTTTGCAAGTTCACAGAAGTGCTGCCAATATCCAAACAGCCATCACTTACTTGAATAACTCTCGAGAAAAGCAGCAACAGACCTGTCTGAACAACACTAGGAAGGTAGCTTTTAGGCTCAGGAGACACAAGCATTACCAGTGATGGATATTTATCATGTGCTCTGCCCTCAAATGAATGTTGACTGTAGAATGCCATACTGTTTAAAGCATGGAGGTGACAATGTGGGAGCAGGGGAGTGCATGGCAGCAGCCTGCGGAGAGAAGCAAATTCATCTGCAGAAGCACATGGCAAAGCCACATTCTTAGATGCAGAAGATGTAGCAGCACAGAAGTTGATAAACCAGCTCATCTCTGAGTAAGCTGGAATACAGTCGCGCTTCTTACATCTTACAACCCTTTTAGCAATAAAGAATGACACAAGTCAGTAACACCAAAGAGCAGAACTCAGTCATAGAGGCTACTATTTTTTGTTAGCAGTCTGACAAAAATGAAGGGGGGTTCAAAACATGCACAAAATCATAATACTACTACTCATTTGCTAAGAAGTCTAGCCCATTTTCCTTCCGCTTTACATATTTTTCTCGGTGAAGCATTCGGTTGAGACAAGCTACTACTTTTACAGACTTTCCATAAGTATAATTTAGTTTAACCAATTGGATTATTTGTCTTTATTTTCTGTGGTGAAACTATTCTACTGTTCCAGACCTCATCTGCTTTAGAAAGCTCTGCATCAGGCTTCCTTTTCTCTGGTATTGGTCACAGAAGTCATTCGATGCAACTGCTGTATAAGCTAGCCAGCATTCTGTTTTCAGTATTTTGCAATCTTTATGCAATCAACGGTTGCAATTAATGCAACCAATGACTGCCAACAAAAAAATGTAACCATTACTTCAGCAAGATTCTTTTGCAAGTATCTACCTTTTTTTATTTCCAGACTGAATGAACCTTACCTAACACCACAGAAGTTTGGGATGATTTGAAATAATGAATAGAAAAAAAGAATTATAATCAGCCAGGTAGATACTGTACTTCTAGATTCATCCTTATATTTACCTTTTCTTTCATGCTAATTCTTCGGCAATGTGTGATAAGCAAGGTATATTAACTGTTCATATGTGAATGAGAGATTGCTTCCGAAATCCCACATACTCATTAGATAGTGCAGAGGCTTAACAGTATTTGCACATTTGCCAGTTAGTATAAATACGCATTTTGTAACAAATGACCTAGCTCCCTTCTGTTAAATCATTAGCTGCCTGTTTAAGTCAGTCAGTCTTTCCTGAAGCAAATCTTTGTTCTGTTGCCTGCATAGCTCAAAAACGTTGTTACTCCTGTATTTGATCAATTTTACTTATCCAATGAATGACATTTTTATTATAAATAGTATAATTGATAAAGTACTTTTATTGTGGAAATAGTGACATATTTCACTTTATGCAGTAAAGAACTTCTACTGGCTTCCACCACTGAGTCTGTGAAAAGGTGCAGTAGAAGGCATAAAAAGAGATTTTGCATGAGAAAATATTGAAAAATTACTAAGAGTGTTTGTTGCAATTATGAGATGTGTGATCAAATTCCAGCATGATCTCACGACAAAAGGAAGGGCTTTTAAAACAGCTACTGTCACACAGAAATCAGAGCCTAAAATGGAAATTACTAGGAGCAAGCATTCTAAAATAATTAACTTCTAGGTTAAACCCTAGCTCCATTAAAGCCAAAGGCAAAACTCCCTTTTTTTTTTAACAGATATGTGGTTTCATATGGTTGGAGGAGACAACCTGGGAAAGCTTAAGCCCTTCAAAGTGGAGTGACATTAAATACTACTATATATTTTGCAATAATAATACATGCCTATAATACAGAATTATTGATGTTTGTGTAAGGCTTTCAAAGCCTTGGAGGGCATCTGCTATAGGAAGTCAGCGAAAAATTGTCTGGATTTTTCATTCAGAACAAACAACAGGAATCTCAAAGGAAATAAAAATCCTTTTCTCTTACCTTTCAAGTACTTTCAGCTGTCTGGTTCAGAGCCGTTCTGATACAGCCACCATTTGCAAAGGTAATTTGAGCAAGCTGAAAGGTCACCAAATCCTCTCCTTTTCCCAGTCCAGCTGCAAAATTTACCGCAGGGACTGGTGCTGGTTGAGTCCCCATGGAACAGATGAAAGGAACCAATAGAGGCCTCGGGGTGTTTCCCTCCCACAAACCACCTAAGGAGCACACTGGGTTTGGGAGCAATTCCCCCACTCCGTATCAGCCTTGCACACCAGCAGAAAGAACCATTTCCTATTCGTTTTATGCTCCACTTCCAGTCAAAAGCCAGAAAGCCTTTCCAGCCCCATAAATCTGGCAGCAAATATCTCAGAATTATCACCAAGACCTACATATTGACAAGCACATGTGAAGTATTAATGATGTGAAAGTCAGGTGGAGTAACACAGAAAGTAAAAATAAAACACCTTTTAAAACCAGCAGTAGTTAAACACAACACTGCACTTACCCAGCACAATACTTTAAAAAAACCTTCGAGAACTTAAAAGAAAGCAAATTACGTGTTGTAGGCATTGTTAAGGTACCCAACAAGATTATTTTAACCATATGCATTATTGAGCCCAGTTTTTAGCTAACAGTCTCAGATTCTGACCAGCTGCTTTGCTTTACTGCAACCAGAAGCTGTGCTGAGGGAGCTGAAGATGACAGCAGCCTAAGGGCTATCAACATGCATCATTAGCACTTGCTAATCTCAGTCGCTGCAGCAGGATGGTGAAGTCAAATACAGAGTGCTTATCGCACTGAACACTGCAAACACCACTAATTCCCACTGGGGCTCTGCGCTTTCTCACTTAGTTTGTATTTTTTAAAGCTGTAAGAACCAAACATTCTGTCCTGGGCAACCCTGTTACAGAAAGGGAAAGATGGTACTGCAAGGCAACATGCATGGTCCCACCTCCACAGCTGGGAAAGTGATGGTTACACAGGTGATGCTATTGAGCAAGGGAGGGATTCAGTCCTGGCTGAAGAAATGGTTCTCCTTCCCACACTCGCTGGTTCCTCACTCATCTGGACCATCTAATAAACACAGAGAGACCAAGGGGAAGTGGAACAAAATATTGAAGAAACGAATGCATGCTCTAACATCCCAATCCCCTTTAATCACATTCAGCTCCCTGCTCTATTTGCTCTGCTGATATTCTACAGATTGCTTTTACTAGCTGGAAAGCTGCAAAAATAGCAAGTTATAGACAATAACATGAGGGAACAAAGCTTGAAATTCTCTCCCTGCAAACACCTGAAACCTACTTCCAAGCCAGTCATGCACCAACACACCGCATCACTGGGAAGCACAGTGGGAAACAGCCTGAGTTTTGAAGACATCAGCTCACAGAAGGGTTGCAGCCCACAGGCTTTGCAGGCTGAGCCCTTTCTGCTGCTGCAGTTTCCCTCTGTAGACAGACCCTCACGCAAGCTTAAGAGCAGCCTTCTGGCTTCTCCCAGTATGAAGGGAGCACAGAGAGATTGGAAATGAGGCCAGTGACAAGCATCTCACCTCTCCATGGCTCACAAGACCCATGTAAAGCAAGGAGAAGTGAAAATAGCTATCCCTCTATGCCAGTTTAATGTTCTGTGTAACAGGTATTAGTGGTTTCAGCTTGGCACATCCACAGGAGAAAAACCTTCAGGGTAGTTAACGCCTGGGTTGGCAAGGCAGCCAGAAACTGACCAGGCTGCGGAGAATTAACCACTACATCAGCACCAAAAATGGCCTCTTTCCCCTGATCACCATCATCTGCACCATGAGCCTAGGTGGGTAAGCTATTGTGGAAGCTGTTGCTGCTGACTTCAGCATGGATAATAAAATTTGACTGCGTTAGCCTGCCAATCTGGCCACTAGTTCCAGATTATACCTAGGTACTTCAGGACTGGTGTAATGCACCAGGCATCTAAGTAAAACGCCTGGCACACAGACAACAAGCAGCATGACAAACTGAGAGAGAATCAGTTGTAGCTAACAAGCTGTTATGAATGGAAAAATTAATCAAAATAATTAATTCAACATAAAAAACTTAATTGCTGTTCTCCCTAAAATCAGGACATAGATTTATTTTAAACACTGCCTAAGTGAAGTCTCAGTCGGTAGAACAGGACAGTTCTTCTCACGAAACAATAGGGCAGTTAAGAACAACAGAAGCAGAATTTCCCATATATTTTTCATTGTTTAGGGTTATGATTATTCAATTTGGTCTGTAAAATGCTGTAACTTACTGAAAATTCATGCGTTGAAAAAAATGCAAAACGCTGATACAAATTTAGCAATAGTCCTAGGTGATAAGCAAGCGGACAAAGAAACTCTTAAGAAACAAAACTAAAACCACATTTAGGAAAGCAGCTGGCAGATAACCTAATACACAGCAATGACAGGCGTACAGAACAAACGTGCTTTTCTGAACAGGGACCCCACAACACGGTGTTGATGTCTCTGCATCACATTTTC
>NW_008824361.1:79811-80102 GCF_000699105.1 Pygoscelis adeliae | reverse complement strand
TTCCTCTCCAACCTGGGATCCTTTTGGTCCACCCAGAGTCGGATCCTGAGGATTCTGTGGAAGATGCCAGCTCCCTCTAATGACAGAGGTGCCAGCGAGGCTGACATCAGCACCGGCATGTACAGCACAGCCCCCTAAAGCGGTTTGAGGTCTCCTTTTTTTTTTCCACCCGCAAAGGCACTGGAAATACAGCTTCACCATGAAAGAATGGAGAGCGAAGACCTGCCCGTCGGGGCGGGACCCCACGGCGGCACGCAGAGCATGCCCTCGGGTCCCGGGACCCCGCACTGG
>NW_008824361.1:70575-79447 GCF_000699105.1 Pygoscelis adeliae | reverse complement strand
GGGGGGGGATGGATGTAACTTCGGGGTTATTTGTGTCTCCAATACTGTAAATTCCTTGCTGGCTTTTGTGAACTAAACTGAATCACACCCTGCATTTCTTGGGCAGGAGCTGCGCTGCAAGAAAGTAATTTGAAAAAGTCTGATAAAGAGACATTTATGGGAATAATTCATACTTGAATTGGGCAAACTGTACGTGCAACAGGTAAGTATTATAAACTTAACTTTTTTTAATTAGGTTGTCTCCTCACCATGCACAAGGCAAGCACGGAGCTACTACGTGGACTGGAGGATGCTGCGGGACGTCAAGAGAAGGAAACTGGCGTATGAGTACGCAGACGAGAGGCTGCGGATCAACGCCATCCGGAAGAACACCATCCTTCCCAAGGAGCTGCAGGTACCGGGCAGCCGCCCCGCAGCTGCACCCCGGCCAGGGCAGGCCACGAGCCCGTGCGTGGCTTGTACTGCTGTGACGTGCGCTGGGCCACAGCGGCTGCACCAGGTCCCGAAGGCTTGCGTTTCCCTAGCTCACAAGCACAGAATCATGTCACATTGCATAGTTACCGCTAGTGCCCAGGCGCCTTCAGAGCGTCTGCCTTTTGGGGGTGTTTACAACCACAGTGTATTCTCCTGACTAGAGGCTCTGTGTGTTGGGTTGTGGTTTGTTTTTTAAACCAGTGCTTCTCATGTAAGCAGTATACGTAACACTACATATGACAAAGTCTCATTTTTTTCCCCTCACAGCTGTCACTAACATACATTCAGAAAGCTATTTTCCTTATTTCCGATAGTATGGGATATGGTTACTTTTATAGTTTTCTAAATAATTTTAGATTTTTTTTTGGCTTATTTAAAAACCTGGAAGCCTGATCCAGCCAAAACCACTGATTTGTTCAATTAGAAATACTTAATTTTACTCCTTGCCTGAGCTACAAGCATGTAAAAGCTGCATCAGATTTGGGTGTTAGATCTGTTCTTAAAAATGCACGTATTCACTGCCTTCTCTCGGCCTTCCTTACTAAGCATTAAAAACATTTGCAAGTATCAGAAATACTCTTACGTTCTGGGAGAGAAAGTGTATGAATCTGGTTTTATGTATTGACTTTACCATTCTCTTGGCAAGTCTAGTCTGCGTTGGATGTCCTTACAGGGGAAGAATAAATGAATTGCAACTGGCTTTGCTTTTGGTATTCCTCAGCTGCTTTTGTCACCTTTTGAAGTCACAAAGTCAAAGCAGCAGTTAGATTGAAGACAGCTACTCCAGGAAAGTAACTTCTTCCTCCCCAACAAAACGTTATTTGGGCCCCAAAATTAAAGTCTTTAAAATGAAGCTACAAGTCTTCTCTGAAACCATAGGCTACTTTCTGAATAAAATCGTAGGAATTAAAGTGTTTAGCAGTACTAGATAGAGTGTGTATATACAGCTATATATGCAAATAAGATGCACAACTGGACAAAACCAGTAACTGAAATATGTTCTGAAGACAAAAAGTCCTACTGACCTTGCTGTTACTGAAGTTGAAGGTCGCATTGCTGCTGTCTTGATGCCATCTTTCTTTGAAGGTGAACATCCCTTTAGAAGACAGCCTTACAACTATTGCTTTTCAGCACTCCTGCAACGTAACGGGAGCTTTTGCAGTCCAGCCTCAGACCTTCCTTTTACCTCCACCTGTGACTTCCTACCATGACTGAACACAGGATTCTTTTGAGCCCTTCTGTCCTTTAGAAAATAAATTATTAAGGATGCTGCAGTTAGGGACGCTTACCTAGCTTTAGGCTGCATTTCCCTGCTGAGCTCACTTGTTCTTCTGAAATTCCATTTGCTGCTACCTGGCGCTTCCTGAAAACTGTTGAGCTCTCGTTGTACGTGAAAAGACCTTTCTTAAGCCTTCTCATTAGAACAGAGACAGTTTGACTTGTCCTCCTCTGCCTGTAGCTCCTTCCGAAGTATACTGGATGAGATTCCTTTTACTGACATCAAAGCATATTACCTGGGAAGGCAGTTAATAAGGAACATGCATTTAAGTTCAGCTCATCTTAAAGGACTAACCCACCCTGCAACATGGACAAAGCCAAGCAGATTTTGACTAATGATAATTACTGGCATGAGGTTGTTCATTCTGTGTAATAAGGTTAACCTTGGGGTCTCCATGTGGATCATTTTACATTCACCGTTAGGATGGCCAGAAAGAAAGGGTCAAGTGAGGCAGACAGGTGCAAGTTCCCTATCAAATAGCAAAGCACGCTCATGAGGTGGTAGAGAAGCTTGTGGTGGTACCTACTCTACAGCTAGATTTTGAGGTCTGGCAATAAGCCCCCTCTAAATCCTGGGGAACACAGATAAACTCTATGCTGTGGTCTTCTGTTTTAGGAAGTGGCTGATAAAGAGATTGCTGACTTGCCCCGGGACAGCTGCCCTGTGAGGATCCGAAATAGGTGTGTCCTGACATCCCGCCCTCGGGGGGTGAAGCGGCGTTGGAGGCTCAGCAGAATTGTTTTCCGCCATTTTGCTGACCATGCTCAGATGTCTGGGATACAGAGGGCTATGTGGTAGATCACTGCATGGATATACATTCAGGCAGAAAACACAAGAACAGTCTCAGTTTGTGTGTTTGAGTAGTTGAAACAAGACTGTCCTGTCTAAAAGTCCAGCATCAGTATCAAACTAATAAGGGAAGGATGAGAAGCCATGCTGATTCATTAAACTCTCTTACTGGATTGCGATTGGTATCGGCTAACTGACAAGAAGCAGCATAACTGCACTAAGCTGGTCTGTATGAGAGGCAGTTTTATTTTGGGGGCGGGGGGAAGTCACTGATTGTTGCAGAACTAAGCTGAAGTTTGTCAGAAATAAAGACATACAGCACAAGGCTTGTTTAAGCAGGTTTTTTTGCCACCATATGGTAAATTCACCATGGTAATTTGGGTAAAAGCATAAATGAAGTTGTACAACAGGGCAAAGTAGTATTCTGCCATGAACAAGGATGAGCACAAACTGAAAATGAAACATAGCCTCAAGTTTAGATACTCCTGCTATGCAAACTTAATATATGTATATTAACAAGCAAAGGGGATAAAGGACCTGTTAGGAAGTACAACATGCTAGTATTTATCTCCTGCTTGTAGTGCAGCGCTTGGTCCAATGCTTTTAAGAACAAGGTAGCAAGTAAGTCCTAGTCCAGACCATAATAGGGGAGTAATGGCTTCCTTAATTCATCAGGTAACAAACAAATCCGTCCTTGGGAGAATCACAGGAGGAAGCAACAATAGCAACAAGCCTACTACTAAGCTCATGTTTGCCCTGGACTCCTCTTCAAAGCAGGGCAATAAAGGGGAAATGGCTACTGTGTCCCCCTCCCTAGCAGTAGGGCTGAGAGGCTGCAACAAACAGTAAAATGGCACTACCACCAGATGGAAGGCACGCAGGCAGCAAACTGACAGCAACCGATCACCCCCAGTTGAGTCAAAGTTTGGAGTATAAACTCTCTCAATAGCTTGCTGCTACGTTAAAATCCTTGAAAGCTGATAGGAGAAAGTGGAGCTTGTCTCTCTTTTCCTCAAATACTGCTAGAGCCAGGGCGAACTCTCTGTCCAGCATCAGCAGCTCACTGCTCTCCTGCGACTGATGCCACCTCAAAGACACCCCAAGGAGGTTACAGTATAGGCGATTAAGAGCTGCTTTCATTTTCAAAATTAAACTGGTTAGCTAGTAATTCATTTCTGAGAGTAATCATTAGATTTCAATATCACAGGATTAACACCATATTGTTTCTGCTCAACTAGCAAGTGCTTGAGATAGTGGTTCTACTTCAACGTTTCTCCCTTTGTGACATGCTTTACAGTTCAACATACTTTCCCACATCTAATCAAAAAGCCACACCCCATGTAGTGAGCATGACATTAGCCCCAGCAACCAGATGGGTACAGCTACCACTTGCAACAGAGAGGCCCTGACCCATCCTAGTTTAGGATTCCTTTTCTTTAACGTTCTGTTCTCGGTTTCACAACACACTCCACTCATCTGAAATGCTTTTTCAAGGAGGGGTAAGGACACACCTATGCTCCACTCTTCAGGAAATGGTGAACCACTTGACTGAAAGAAATGCTTTATAAGCTATTTTATTTAAATATTTTCTCCAACCTGAAATGGAAAATGACTGTCTTTGCTTGGAAGAAGGTTGTGTAAACAATGATCTTTGCAGCACAGCGTCTCACATGGAAGATCAGTATTAAGGCGGCCCTTAGAGTACTTTCAAATATCCATCGGTATGTCCCCTTTGGATTGCTTTTCTCTGCTTTCAACCCAGGCCTTGTTGATGGTGCGCTTCATTTCGTCATCCCCTTCTGCATACATCTTTTTTAAAAGGTTCATAAGCCCTTCACTAGGATCTGAGGTGTCGTAGGCAGCCTTCCTGCAAGATGGATACATATGAGAAGATCAGGTATTTCCAACAATTCTGTGCAAAAAAATAAACACTAATACTTGTTTGAAACATCCTGGTAACAGTGAGGATTTTGCTTTGGCAACGTCTATAGACCCTGGCAGTCTTCTGTCACGCCTCAGTCAGCTTCCAAGTAGGGAGAATCCTAAAGAGTAAGTGCAAGTTGAGTAGTATACCTAGAGCTGTCCCACTAAGGATGATGGGAAGCATTCTGCAGTAAACATGACCCTGGAAGCGCCACCCAAAATTAATTTCAGGAAGCAGGAGTGGAATGTGACAGACCCACAAAGTGCCAACATCTGTCTGTACCGTTATGTGAGAAGCGAATAAAAACAGAAAAATGACCCCACTGAGCTCTTTGAAGTGACCACATTCACAACCCAAAAGGCATTTTCTGCTTCCCATTTTTTGAGATTATCTCCAAAGGTTAATTGACTCATTTTTTTAACACCTTGCATTTCAAAGGAATTTTCTCAACTTAAGCAGCCAGCTGACAACCAGTGCCACCCACATGGTAAGTACCTGGGTATGACACACCCCACATTACCAGACTGTACATAATGCCCTCTCTGGCAAAACTGCCTCTATCCTGTTTTCTAAAATCCCTTAGGTAGTTACTGGTTTCTGCAGGCTACCTGAAAAACACGCAGATCAAAACACATCAGCAGAGGGAGCAAGTTCCCCAAGCACGGGGCTAACCACCAGTCTCACAGACCTGAGCACGAGGTTTTATTTCTGAAGCAACATATTTGTCATACTGTAAACCCTCAACACTTGGAATAGGGCAGCAATACTAATCGTGACAGGCTGGGCAGCGTGCAGGACTTCTCTGCACAAGATACAGGTTTAACAAAATGACCCTGTCCCTCCAGCAATGCTCATCGGTAATCAAGTCGCCTTCTCTTAATCTCCAGTGATGCCGTTTGAGAGGGGAAGGTACTTTTGCTCTAAATTTAGGTATGGTTAGTGAGGATTAATCAATTTTAGCAAATCATCCTATCAACATACTCAAAATGAGTACCTGTTGGCAGGCATAACCTTCTCAAAAGTGAGTGTTTCCATACTTCAAGGTGGGTATACACATTCTCTTCTGGAGAAGAACATGTGTGTGTATTGTAAAATAATATAAAATTATTATATACTACTTTTTAATATATTATTTTATATATATATATATATAAAATGTCTCTTGTCCTCAGGTGTTTCCTGCTGTAATTTACCACCCTTATATATCCAGTGCCTAAGCTGCTTGTAGGATTGCTCCCAAGCACTTGAAGTGATACAAATTAGCTTGAGACTTTGTGTAATGATCTAAGTAAACAAAGACCTGTTTTGCCAAAAGGATGCTGGGATTTTTATGCAGGCACTTCACACACAGCTGACAAAATAATAATTATTTCGACCAGCATAGCTGCAGGGAATATATATGTATTTCTATATAACATACACTTAACCTAAAAAAGTCACCCTCACTAGAGCAGTTTTTGCAATGAATGCAGCCATCAAAATATAAATGCATCTTTAATTGGTTGATTATCTTTCGTGCTCTCACTGCAGGACTTATCTATCATATTTCCTGTGACGCAGCCTTCATCATTAGCATTGAAAGAGTACAAGAGTGGCAAACAGCTACTCAAAGTGTATCCTCTCCACTGCCAGTCCTACTAGTACCAAAAAAATCCCAACCTAATGATTCTCAAACATCTTAGGGGCTTGTCCCCCAGAACAGCGATTCTCACAGTCTGACTGCACAGTCAGTACAGCACAGATCTGCTCTCCTGGCAGTCCTAAAGCAATTTGGAGAACAAGAAATGGAAAACGAGATGGAGGGTTGAAGAGACACTTACTCTTTCTCTTTGCTTTCTTTTTCCACTTGAGTGAGACATTCCCATTTTTCCTCCCGCTTCTTCCGACACATCACAAGGACCATGTCTGTCTTTATCTGTACGGTGAACAGCAAGGCATGAATTTAGAATGCTTCATAAAGGGACGCTAGTCACAACCACAATGAATAAGGTTAGCTTATAACATAAACCTCTTTCCATACTCACAAATTCCTGAAACATTTATCTCAGCTATTATGTAGCGTATAGAAATGACAGTATGTACTCAGCTTCGGGGTACAAAGTATTAACCTCCTTGTGGACAATTTAAATGGCGTGATTAATATACTTCTAGTACAGTACTATAGTACCAATACAGAAGATACAGTGCTGCGGAAGCGCCATTCAGTGATTCTCAGGATGCTAAAAGTACCCAGGACTGCCTGGTAAAGGGTGGCTATATTTACTAGGCTTCTTCAAGAATACCAAGTTCAGGTAGAGGCTCTCCCAATTTATTTCTCCAAGGATAAGAAACTAGTTTTAAGGCATTGCCTAATCTTGCAATATGCTTGCAAGTTACAAGCAAAGCATGTTTAATTGCAACCCTGACCTAAATTTCGCAAAGAACTCCTGCGTGCCACAGCAGACAAGAGTCTGCTGGAGCTTTAGCTTAGCAAGTACGTGACCACTGCTTGCTTTTATACCATGTTAAAAATCACCAGAGTGTCACCCTCATTTATTTCAGTTGTTTTAATTTTACGCTGTCCTACTTTTAGGGCAGTTTCAAATTGAACCATCGTTTCTTCACATTTGATGTCACTAAGTGCAGCACACAACTGCACAGAATGCACACAAGGTATCTGACACATCCCTAAGCCCGGAAAGGTGCTACAAGTAGCACAGTAAGGACACTATCACTGGTTGCAGTCATCAGCAGTAAAATGTTACTAGATTCTGGAGCAACACACCCTTAAAAGGCAGAGCAGGTTTCAGACTTTGCTTTGGGCATTAAGCCTATTTAAGCTTCCCAAGATTTCGGTCTGCTGACAAGTCTTAGACCTTAGAATTGCAAAGAATTTCTCAGAGGTATTTAAAAGCACAAGGATGCAAATGGATGCTCAGTGGAATTTTCTGCTTAATTATTTCTGAAATCCTGTTGGAGAGCTATTAAAAAAAACATACAATATCCAGACATGATCTTTTGAAATAAGAGCCCATGGATTCTAGAGAGTAATTCCACAGTTACGACAATTACAGATTAGTAAGAATCATGTTCGCAGTGAAGAGACTTTACAGACAGAAGGGAGGGACTGAAGGTTAGCACTGAGTCTCTTGAATTAGAGTCAGGCAATAAACATGGTACTTCGTGAGGGACCTAAGTATCTCTAACAGCCGAGGTGCACTGACCTTTCTAGAGCTTCCTTCCACAGAGATGGGTTTCAGGAGGTTGTTGAAGGTCATGGTGTAGTTCTTCCCATTCAGATTCTTCACTAGCAGATCGAACGACCTGGAACCAGAAAGTGGGGGAAGAAGGGCACAAATATTCCGATCATTGTAAGACTATTGTGCCTTGCCACCAAAAGCGATGTCCGAAAGCCCTGTAGCAGACATATTTCTTTGGAAAGCATGTCAACAGGCTTGAATTGCTTTCTTCCTAGGACTCTCAGATTTTCAGTTGTATTTAATACTGAGGACTTAAAAGGACCCGTCCAGACTTCACAACAAATCAAGACCTCTAGGGTTCTTTCTACCTCACTGATCTCCTACAACCGCGGAAAGGCAGATTTACTTAATGTACACTTCAGATCTATCACCATCAAAAAACGGGGCTAACACTACATATCCTGTCAAGCATGATGAGGTGCAAGAAGCATTTGTAAAATGAAAATACCCTGATACCCTCTAAGGAGAACTATACTTAAGGGTATGTGCTAAGTGCTACTAAAAGCTAATATTGCTCAAGTTTTTTAGAAAAAAAAAAAGGGGGGGGGGTAAGTGTGGATCCAGAACAGAACTCAACACAACACACTCCTGCATTTCAAATAGTGTTCTTCATCCATGCTCTCCCCTGTGGTGTGGTGCAACAAGATAAACTCACCTCTCTGTGAAATTCACCTGCACGTTCTCAGCTGGAAGCTTCTGGACTCCATTTAAAGATATGTAAATCTTAATAAACTTATCTGACTGATCCCAACCTGCAAGTGAAAAAAAGAGATGAAGTTCTAGCCTTCCTCCATAAACTTCATGCATCCCATTCCAACTCCTCCCGCAAAGTCCCCTAGCAATGACCAGGACCTCTGCCTTATTGAAACAATCTTCAGAGGGATAAGGGAAAGACGTGAATTATTCAAGAATACTCTGAGAGCAAAATGAGGTCCTCACACAAAGCCCTGTTCCCTAATTCCTGCAAATTCTGAGAAAAGCCATGTATCAGCTCAGGTAAAAGCGAGCAACTCTGTCTGAGCAGGGGGAGTCAGAGGTAGCTGTCTGCTTTTGCTGCAGTTTCGTTGACCCACTTCTTCCCCTGCTCCCTGCATGACAACTATCTTGAGCAATTCCTTCTCCTTTCACCTACATGGCGAGCAGAGAAGCCAAAGCTCACTCTTCCAT
>NW_008824361.1:69643-70544 GCF_000699105.1 Pygoscelis adeliae | reverse complement strand
AGTTGGTATACCAGGGATCATTAATGCATCCCACCAGTACTATCACACAAACAGAATTAATACACACTGTGGCTGGGATGGCACAGTAAGCATGTAGTAGCTTTTAAAGTGGGGTTTCCAGTACAAAATAAACACTTAAGAGGGCTCCTCTATAATGCTAAGTGGCAACCGTAACTCCCCCTAATGCCACCCTGCCTTCTCTTCAGAGAGATGCCTGAGCTCTAGTAAGCGTTCAGAAAAGTAATCCTACCATAATTGTTTATTTTCACTGTGTACCCTCCCAGTGACAACTTTTCTTCCTCTGCCGCATCTTTTGGCTTCAGTGGAGGCTGATTCTTGATTTCTAGCTCTAGCTTGTGTTTCTCTGTCATCAGGACATCACGAAGCCGCTTCCTCGTGGCTTTCGTAAGCAATTCTTTAACCTCTTCCAAATCTTTCTGTAGCTGGTTCAAGAATAAAAGACCACACGTATACATTACACGCAGTTCTTTTTAGTCAAGGTTCACAGCTGAGCTCTTTCAGTTACGACACTTTCAGATTTCCCAGATGTAGCAGTTTCAGGTTTATCACGTCAGTAGTTTCCTTTCCCTCTACACCCCGTTAAGCGTGAAGCCATCCGTTCTTCACGCGCTGGCCACTCACGCTTTCACTTCTCGATCAGTACGGATTTCAAGGTTTAAGCTTCCATCAATTAAAAAACCAACAGAAGCTGACAGGAGTTCGACAGTTGTAACAGCTCCTCAATGGGTTCTGGATTACGCTAGAAGCGCACGGCACCATCTCGGGGAGAGACACCTACAGCGCTCAGCAAGCGCTCAGGCCGAAGGCTCCCTGCCGCCCCCCGGGCACGCAAGCTGCCCGGCCCCACGCCTCCCTGCCGCCGCCAGACCACCGCCCCTCG